>NW_023270807.1:28924901-29162204 GCF_011800145.1 Mirounga leonina | reverse complement strand
TTCTTCTTCTTCTTCTTCTTCTTCTTCTTCTTCTTCTTCTTCTTCTTTTTTTTTTTCCTGCTTTTTTTCCCTTCCCTCAGCCTTGGAGGGTAGTGGCTATATATTCTGTCAATGCTCAAATGTTTGGGAGTGTTGTCTTCTCAATTTTCTTCTCTGAGCTTCAGCATGTTATACACATCTATATATAGACACTGTATTTATCAAAAGTTGCAAATTAAAATTGGATTCAGAGGACAGAGAAAAAGGTAGACATATAAGAGCTCTATATACACAGGGGAGAAGTAGGAAGTACTGTGAAAAAGAAGAAATAATGATAGCTATTTTGTATATTTAAAGTTCCAAAGCTAACTGAAAGAAGAAATAATGCAACTATTAAAATTTGAGAGAGATATTTAAAGAAGCAGATGAGTATTATGTAAGTAAACAAATGTATTATTTTTTATAGAGGAGACTAGATAGTGTCCACAGTTGATCCAGAGAAAAATGAGTATTAACATTTTTGAGGTTACAAAGAGAGAAAACCGATAAAATTTTCACCCTTGAGGAGAAGCACTGATAATGGAATGGTGTGGGGCAGGGAATCCATTTCATATCACGAATAGTCCTTTACATTAACTGACTTATAAACAGTACATTCCATGGGTATTTTGGTGCTTTTTACTATGAATTACAAAAACCAAAGAGGGAGTGGGCATTGGAAGTGGGCTATGGGGCCAAGTAAAAAACCTGTTCCTTTCCTGGGCCAAAAAAGAAAAATGAGTCTTTGAACATGAAAATAGAGGTTTGCATTTACAGATCTGCCTAGTGATATGACTGAAATTGTAAGCCCTAGTGAAATGAGATCAGAGAAATAGAAGATAATGCCTGTTCTAGCAATGAATGTGCAGTATATCCTTAAACTCAGAGAAAATAAAGTTTTATTCTCCAAACTTCTTTTTGAGAACCCCCAGGCAAATAAGATCAGAAACAGAAAGAAACTGGTTTGTGATTGAAGTACCAGGCTGACTTGTATCAGTGATTTTTATATCTTTAATTTATTTTGGGATTTCATAGGAGGATAATAAGAGTTCTGTGCAATAAAATATGTGTTTATATGCAAACATAGGACTAGAATGTCCTTTAGATAGGTGATGCTTCTCTTCTGCAATCTCTAGCTAGGATTTAATGGCAATAGCTATATGTTCTGCTTGAATTCTCTATTGTAGAGATGGTATGAATTTAATTAGCATGCAAACATCCATGGATTGAGGTAAATACAGATGAGTGTATCCAGATAAAATAGCTAATGTTGATGATCACATGTATACAGAATGAATATCAAGAAAAAGGATAGACTTTTCATGAGAAAGATAACAGGACATTTGGAAAATAAGTTATAGTCAAGGGGTAATTTATTTAAATCAATGCAAATTAAACCTTCAACTCTTCACATGGATATGATACATAAATTAAGAATGATAGTAGTGCAAAGCTTATGTTTAGAGCTTACTTTAGCCAAGAAAAATCTTTATCATTTCATCTTAGCTTTGAAACAACAGAAGCAGCTAGTACTAGGTCACTGCAAGTGAGTGACCCAAGACAACTGCATAGTGAATTTGAGCTCATTTTCCTTCTGTTCACTGACTGAAGAAAAGTGCTCTTTTGGTTTTCCCTGGTTCTATGAGTAATAGGGAAGATAATTGGGATGTGTGTTTAGAATAGTATTAACATGCTGCTGTCTTTTATCAGAAAGTTTTCAGTTATAGGGCATAAAGGTTATTAACTAGCAGAAGTTATACTAATAAGCTATGAAAATAAGAGTGTGCATTAACTTGCAGTAATGAGAATTTGCAAAGAATAAGTGAAATTCTGGGGTGAAGGTGTTTACATCTTTTTGGTAGAATTCAGTTAGATGCAGCTAAAAAAAATAAGTAGATGGCACATAAAAATGCAGGGAGATCATGAAAAAGACTAAGAGAGGCTTTAACTCAAAGACTTGGTCTACACATTTTAATGGCTTCAGTGACCTACTGACGGAGACTATACATTTAGGAAAGCACACTTATTGCTCTGTTAACAGGTCATAAATTTTGGCATTCTATCGTGCATAAGTGCAAAACTTTTTTTAGTGCATTATCAACTTGATAATTTAAAGCCCTTAAAGTAAAGAAATGCAAATTTCAAGTTCTTATAGTTAATTCTGTCTCATAGGACACATTTTAAAACCCATTTTGAACATAAGCAAGCTCTAATTACTTTATGTTAAAAAACCATCTAAATACTGAACTTAACCTTAGAAATCCTGTGAGGGGTTTATATAACTTCCATATGATGTTCTCTTAACCTAAGATAGTATGTGAGACAGAGTCACAGAAGCTTTAGGTCATTCTGTAGCAGGAGAATGAAAGCTATGTGCCCTCTCTGGCTATCTTAAAATATTTCCCTGAGAAGTACCTCTTATAGTCAGAGGTTAAGATATGGAAGTGTTTACTGTGATTTAAGTTTCCTAACACATTATGTTTCATAGAAGTCCAAATGAGAATGCAAGGCAGTGGTGTGTGTGGGAGGGAACATGGAGATAATTGAAGGAGGAGTATAGGAATGGCAATGGGAATAGGAAGTGGACATGGGAAAGAAGTAGATTGACTATATAAAGGATAATAGAGCTGCATTTATTGCCATTGTATGCTTGATTTTGCAGGTCCAGAAAGGTTATCCTGTTTTATGCCATTTCTTTTTTTTTTAATTAAAGATCTTATTTATTTATTTGAGGGGGGAGGGGCAGAGGGAGAACCAAGAGGGAGAATCTTAAAGCAGACTCCCTGCTGAACACAGAGCCCTATGCAGGGCTTGATCCTACAATCCTGCCATCATCATGACCTGAGCTGAAACCAAGAGTCGGATGCTTAACTGACTGAGCCACCCACTTTATGTCATTTCTTGATGTGCACTTAGGAATTTCACCCCATGGCAGATAGTAAAATCAACCTCATTCATTTCACACACATATTAAAAATACAAAATAGAATAAACTATGTAAATTTCTTCCACATATCATAAGGATATATTGTTTAATGAAAATTTGTCTTGTTTTATCTATTTATCTTTCTACCTATGGAATGAATAATTGAACCAAAATCAACATTGCTATTAATGGTACAAACTGTTATCAAACATATTCCCTGAATATTATCAGGCAATATTGTTCCCCTGTGATCTTTCTAAATATCTACTAGAAAGAAAATTTTAGATAACCAAAATTAAGTAGAAAGACATCAACATAAAGATTGGTGTTGGGTATTAAATATATGGCAAAGAATCATGGAATATATAAATAAAATGGACTATTAAAAAGAGGAGGCAATATTATGAAAGTATGAAAAGGATATAGGATTTGAAAATATAGATATTATCTTTATTGTCATCTAAACATACATACACACCTATCAAGGAGGAGAATAGGTATAGCACCTGCAAAAAATTATACTATTTTCAGTAATTTAGTGATGGTATTAGTAGTATATTATTATTCCAAGAGATTGTATTTAAAAAAAATGTGATTAAGCAAATGAGTAATCAGAGATATTCTTTTTTTTTTCATTATTCCTTCTATCATTGGAAATTATGGGAGATATTCTGTGTAAATATTTGTGGAAGAAAGGAGATACTGATATATTATAAAAGAGATTAATACATGGTCCTGGATTTGTATATGCTTTTATACATATATTAAATATGTATATATACATATGTATATAAATATATACAAATATATAAAAATATGTATATGGAAAATACATATTTTATATGTCTTATATGTACATAACCTTCCTAGAATTTCTTCTGAAAAGTTCCAGAGTTCCAGAACTAATAAGCAATGGTGGTAATGAACATTCATAGAGCCCAAACAGTAGTCATGCAATATCATTTTCTATCAAAATATATTGTTAGGTCTTTTTGAAGAAATTGTTGACTCGGGCCTGGGGCAGAAATGTTCAAGATAAGCATACATCTTGACATACTAGATAGAAATGTCAAGGTATTAAATTTAACCAGGGTCATGAGAAAATAAAAACCCAGGAGCCAACTTGAAAGTGTTCCCAGTTACCTATGATTTGACATTTTAAGCTTCAAAATGGATAAAAATTGCAATAGCATAGATTAAAGACAACAAATATATTTAAATCTATGAGTTCATAATTATTAATTGGTCATTTTCAGAGGTGAGAAGTAATAAATTCATCATATTGAAAACTGGGAAAAATCAATGGACACAATTAAGCATTTATCCTACCTTGCCTATATGCGCTAAACCTTTTGGACATAAATAAGAGAAGCATGTCATAACATTATCCAAAATTATTCCAACCAATAAATGAAAACAAAAGAAAGAAAAAACAGAATACTACCATTTTGTGTCCATTCCCAATAACGAATAGACAGATGTTGAGTATCACTTGCCGTTCTCCAAAAATAGCAAAACCAGACATTTTATGTATCCTGCTAAATGAGCATAAAACCCCCAGAGTCTTGCAAAAGGAGATGAATCTGAATCCCTTCAAGCTTCTGGATCGTGCTGCTGAATACACGGAACAGAGAAACTCATGTAATTGCTGCATGGGTATACAGTCAGAAAAACACAGAAAATGCTATAAATCAACATCTCTAAATACTCATGAGTTGGATTCATGCCTGTGTTTTAGTTAATAATGTTTAGTTTATTGTAGTCTAACTACAGGGCTTAGTATCTCATAGGTTAAGTTCCCCCTCTTATTTTTTCTTCAAAATTATCTTGACTGTTCCTCACTCTTACACTTTATAAATTGAAGATAAGCTTATCAAATCACTTGAAGACTGAGGTGGAATTTCATTGACTTTTTGTTTAAATCATGGAACATTTTTCCATAAATTATAATAGTTACTGTTTTTAATGGTATCTTCATTAATTTTGTTCAGAATGTAAAAGATTTTTCTTTTTCTTTTTTTTTTTTAAGATTTTATTTATTTATTTGAGAGAGAGTATGAGAGGGGGAGGGTCAGAGGGAGAAGCAGACTCCCTGCTGAGCAAGGAGCCCGATGTGGGACTCGATCCCGGGACTCCAGGATCATGACCTGAGCCGAAGGCAGTCGCTTAACCAACTGAGCCACCCAGGCGCCCTGTAAAAGATTTTTCAGAACCTTGTGTTTCTTGGATTTAGCTTTTGCTACTTTGATGGGACATGTATGAAGTAATGTTTAAGTTTTGTTTTTGTATTGTTCCTTTTGTCTAGGGATTCTATTGACTGTTGAATACTAATACTAATATACATCAACAATCTTGCTACCATTTTATTAATACTAACAGTTGTTCATTGAGTCTTCCATTTTCACTTGTCTTCCTAATGCTTTCTTCCTCCCTCCCTTTCTTCTTTCCTTCCTTCCTCTATTTGTTTCTTTTCTTCATTTTTTTGTTTTCTTATTACATTTTCAATGCAAAAGTTACAAGTCAATGTTGTGTGTGTGTGTGTGTGTGTGTGTGTGAGAGATGGTAGTGGGAAGAGTAGTGGTAATCTTCCCGAAGATTATATGAGTTACATTTCAGTGCAAAATAGTATGTGGCTTAAATTTCAATACTATGTAATTCTTTGTTGATTTCTATTTTCCTTGATTGACTCTCCTCTAAACAAGCAAAACTCTGCTTTCTTCCTATTTTTATGGGTCCTCAGTCTTTCTTATTTTACTATATTGTCAAATATTATCAATTAATACAATTTTGGAATCAATCTTATTTAATCAGGTTTGGTAATTAAAAAATATTGCCAATTCAGTTTACATGTATTTGCTTTCTGACATGGGACAATGACCTATCATATTTTTTCACTATTTTGAATGATTTGTTTTAGTATCAAGGCATAATAGCCCTAATAAATTAATTGGTTTATTAAGTCAATCAATAAATAAATGATCTACTCTTTGTTATTTTCTAGAGAAGTCAAAAGACCACGATCATGGTTTTTTTCTCCCTGAAATCTTGGTAAAATTTGCCATTGAAATCATCTGGGCCTTTGTTTTACTTTTCTTTCCTGTGGATAGATGTACCTCCTCAGAAGCACCCACTTTTACCAGCTTCTTGTGCATTCCAGGGGTGAGAATGGAGACCCAAGCCCATGTCCCACGCTTTATTGATATCTGAGCCTTCTTTCCATACCCTAAGATGCTCAGAGGTATGCAGGTGATGATGCTAACCTTTGCCTGCACATATGTGGTCTGTTCACCTCCTTTTCCCCAAACAGCTGTTCATTGGCTACTTCTCAAACCCTCACATGTACGTGTAGCAGCACAGCCCATACCTGGGAGAATGAATACTGAGAAGAGACTCATGAAGTCCTTTGATTTAGAGTGGAGTCTTTAGGAGGTAAAAATTTCTGGGGTCCTGAATAACAGATTTGCTTTAGAAGGAGGTCATGGGCTCCTGGTGGTCATGCTCACTACTTCATTCCCCTCTTGCATCCCTGCCAGTCCTTGCCTTGTCGTAAGGGGTGCAGCTCCATAAGGGCAAGGACTGTCAAATTCTGGACCCCATAATACACAGCCACTTGTTGTACTTTAAGGGTGTTATTAGGTAGAAGAGGACCCTCTGAGTTAGACTGTGTGGGAAAAAAGAGAAATGTAAATGGAGGCACTGATGGGCGCCTGGGTGGCTCAGTCGTTAAACGTCTGCCTTCGGCTCAGGTCAGGATCCCAGGGTCCTGGGATCGAGCCCCACATCGGGCTCCCTGCTGGGCGGAAAGCCTGCTTCTCCCTCTCCCACTCCCCCTGCTTGTGTTCCTGTTCTCGCTGTCTCTGTCATATAAATAAATAAAATCTTTTAAAAAAATAAATAAATAAATAAAAAATAAATGGAGGCACTGGTGTATGAAAACCAAAGGGTATTTTGAAGTAAAGTGGTAAACACATTACATGCTGCAAATAGACTTAACAAAATAAGAAAATAAGACTATGCATTGCCTTTAATAACATGAATTGCCAAAGCTATTTCAGTGACATAATTAGGGTAGATTGCAATTGATTTTATGGTTTTTGTTATAATTATAGTAACTCTTAGCCACAGGGAATATTCCTCTTCATGTTTAGTTGTATCTCAGTTCAACCATATAAATCAATGGATCCTCTCCATGAGATTTGGAATAAAGAATTCTGTGTTTATTTTCATTTAGTTCAGATACTATGTCAAAAATCCTTATATTGGGGTGCTTGGGTGGCTCAAATGGTTAAGCATCTGCCTTCAGCTCAGATCATGATCCCAGGGTCCTGGGATCGAGTCCCACATCAGGCTCCATGCTCAGTGAGGAGTCTGCTTCTCCCTTTCCCTCTACTGCTCCCCCTACTTGTGCTCTCTCTCCATCAAATAAATAAAATCTTTAAAAAAATCCTTATATTGCTGTAACCTACCTAACACTGGGCTTGGCCCTTTTTAACTCTATAAATATTTATTGAATTAGTACCACTGAATAAGGGCATTTGTCTATTGTCAATTTGATTGTCTACCATTGCTGAAGCAGTCATTTTTTATCATCATTAACTTGAAAAAAAAAGTCCAGTTTGATGTATTATCTTTCAAGCTTAGGCATTGGTGAGCCAATTAATCTCAAATAGAAGGCTCCAGAAAGTCAAATTCTCAGCTGCTGAAGAACAAGCTTATTGAGATAATTGAAAACAATTTCAAAGACTACTTGAAGTAAATCCTACCTACTTCAGTGGCTGAAAATTGAGAAAGATATCTCAGTTTACTTGTGGCATAAAAGAATATGTGAATGTCACTATTTTCTTCCTTGTCATTATATTTCTAGCAAGATAATACAGCAGTGAATATTAACAACCTGTTTGAGTCATTTTTGTCAACAACTGCCATTGTTAACCCAAAATCAAGCACAAAATGGTTAATTTATACAATTCCTATTTGATATTTTGGCTGTATCCAACTTAAGTTATACAATACTTTCTTTCCCCTCCTCTTCCCTCTTTTTACCACTTAGCATTAAGTAACATAGTCCATACTAGTACAAAGAGGTGAAAGGCATTCTCTGAATTTTACTCCAGTCCTCTTTGAGTTTGTCATCATTGTCTAACAAAACAGCTGCCTAATGTTATAAAATTCCTAGAGTGAGCTTGAAGAAGGTGCGGCGGGGGGAACTAAACAAGAGCAGAGATTTTACACCTTCTTTCCCATCACTGAAGTCAATTGGTTTTAGGATGTCAGCTCTTTTGGGGGGCTTTGGGGGGGTTTTAGGTTTTTTTTGTTTATTTGTTTGTTTTTTTGTTTTTGTCCTCCTTGAACCAAACTGCACTGCACTATGAAGTGGCTTTGAATTTTACTGGACTTGAACACCTTGTATCCGCACAGGACCAGCCCAGGAGCATGATTTTAATAATTGTTGAAGAACTGTCTATACATCCAAAGAGTTGCAACCTTGAATCTGAAACTTTAGTATACCAAAATATTGTCAACTCTGAGCTTTTTGGTTCTGATTTCTCATTCTAATGCCTCCTATCCTTTAGAAATTCATGTGTTCCCTTCTCATTTTGCTCCACCAAGGTTAACAAATCAAAAACAGCATTGTTTTTTTAGTGCCTTTAACAGCCCACAAAGTCGGTCTTATGTCTTACCAGTGTTGGAGTTTTCTCACTATAACTTGTAAGAGCATTTTATAAGATAATTTTTTTTTTTAAAACTAAAATAAATGTGGGGCACCTGGGTGGCTCATTTGGTTAAGCGGCTGCCTTCGGCTCAGGTCATGATCCTGGGGTCCTGGGATCGAGCCCCGCATCCGGCTCACTGCTCCGCAGGAAGCCTGCTTCTCCCTCTCCCTCTGCCAGCCTTTCTGCCTACTTGTTCTCTCTCTCTCTCTCTCTGTCAAATAAATAAATAAAATCTTAAAAATAATAAATAAAATAAAATAAATGTTAACTTTTTGTATCTATAATTCTTTTAATTTGTGGATCCTAGACTTCTCAAACTTTTTTTTCCCTTGTAAACAATGAAATAGACACCTAGCCTTAAATTTTAGCATAGCTGGTAAAGATGTATACTTTTCTCTAATACACGGAAAAAAATACTATTTATGTGCATATTCAGTAATTTCAAAATTTATAACAGACTTATTTACTAGTAAGTTTATTTTTCTAGAGAATCATTGTTCCTGGAAGCAAGGACAGTAAGTAGATGATCCTACTCTATTACTGAGATAATAATACAACTACCTGAGAGGCTAAATACTCACCTGAATAGTTTTTCTAGGACATTCACATGTCTTTTCAAATATATCCTACTGAATTAGTCAGAAAAGCTTGATCATAGGGGCGCCTGGGTGGCTCAGTCGTTAAGTGTCTGCCTTCGGCTCGGGTCATGATCCCAGGGTCCTGGGATCGAGCCCCGCATCAGGCTCCCTGCTCTGCAGGAAGCCTGCTTCTCCCTCTCCCACTCCCCCGCTTGTATTCCCTCTCTCTCTGCGTCTCTCTCTGTCAAATAAATAAATAAAATCTTTAAAAAAAAAGAGAAAAGCTTGATCATATAATTTGATAGTGAATGAGGTCAGGGGAGAGGGGCATTGACACCAGAGTTCCAAGGTCCAGAGGGGAGGAATACTCCAAGGAAGAGCAGAAGAGTGCTGAGAGCTTAGAGCAGCCAGGGCAATATAGAAATCTTTAATAAAACAAAACCAGTTCCTGCCTAAGTAATATGATTGCCAACAGATACACACACTATGGAATCCTGGATAAGTTAAGGTACATTAACTAGACTTCAGTTAACAAATTTTGCTACTTTAAAAGCAAGATAAGTTTAGCAAGGTATATTTTGACAGTTCCAGGTCAGCTCAACAAATATTGATTAGTGTTAACTATCTATAGCAAAAGTCATTTTGTTTTTAGATAGAGGCAAGGACATAGAGGCAGGTTTGTAAGTAGCTTTGCTACAAACAAGTGTATGTATGTATGCTTGTAAGTCTGGGGGGGTAACTGGAAACATGACTGTGGAGCTCAAAAGCTATGCAGCAGAGTGAGAGAAAGATTTACAGAGCTTGCCATACAGATAGTAACTGTGGCCTCGATTGAATAATCTCATGTAGGGCAGATCTGTAGAGTAAAAATAATACCAACCTTGGAGGCTTTTATATGCCTTCATTTAAGAATAACTTTAACCTTTTCCTCTGCCTTAATAAACCTAAAAAATAAAATGTTAGAAGGTGGAAGAGGGTCAGTAAAGTATCCTCTAGACCGAGAAGGCCCTTTAAGAGTGAAAAACAAAGCAAGCTACTCCATACAGTTTACACAGTTTCATTCAGCGTACTTACCGATGGGAAAAAATCAGCCGGACGGTCCAGTACTCAGTTCTCAGTACTCAGACGTTCTCTGCCCCTACTTTCCACAACTATTCTCTACCCCGTCCAGACCTGGATGATCAGCTTTTATGGAGAGAGCGGCATGGTGGTAAGGTCACAGGGTAGTTATCTAAAGTGGGGACTTCTGTGCGCCAGCCATCTCGACTAGTTACCTAAAATGGCCCCTTCTGTGCACCACTTTAAAGAAGATCAGAAGAAGCCTTCCCACATTCTAGTCAAGGGCATACATTAACCTCCATGGATCTGGAACACGTAACCTCGAGGGAGGTCATTGCATTGGCATGAACAGGATGGAGGGCCAAAAATGGAGTCAATTGTCAAGCACTCCAACATAAAACTACATATTTTAATAAGTTACAAGAGTTTACCAGAGTAGAAATTTTCCAAGATGTGTGAACGTGTGCATGTGAGGGCATGTTGCATTTCTATGGGGTAGGATGTCTGTGTGTTAAACAGAGAGAAAGAGAGAGTCTTACTTGGTATTTCTAATAGTCTCTCTAGTCATAACAAATACGGATTTTCAGGGCTAAGAATCACCAATTAAAACGAAGAGGAGAGAGAGACTTAAAGAAAAAGAAGAACTGAAAAACACTAAGAAGAAATTCATGGGTTGTATGCTGTTCCTTAAAAAGAAAAAGACAATTAGTCCCGGCTTGGAGTTTTCTTTGTAGGCTCTCTTTCCATATGCTGGGGATCAGACAGCCCACATGAAAGGACTTAACATCTAATGTGAAGTCTGATAGCTTCCTCTCAGCATGGGAGGCAGAGTGACTACTTGTGTCTCTGGCCACTGATTTCCTAAAGAAAGCAGTGAACATGGGGATAGTATTAGATGTCTCCCTTTGATTGATTTTTAAAATCTTGGAATCCTTGGGACACCTGAGTGGCTCAGTCGGTTGAGCGTCTGCCTTTGGCTCAGATCATGATCCCAGGGTCTTGGGATCGAGTCCCGCATCAGGCTCCCTGCTCTGCAGGGAGCCTGCTTCTCCCTCTGCCTCTGTCTCTCATGAATAAATAAATAAAATCTTAAAAAAAAATAAAAAAAATAAAATCTTGGAATCCTTTTTCTCTAAATTTAAGAATTTTAAATTCAAGATTTTTAAAATTCAATTTTTTTATTCAAAGATTTTATTTATTTATTTGAGAGAGAGAGAGTGAGAAAGAGAATGAGCAGGGAGAGCAGGCAGAGGGAAAGAGAGAAGCAGGCTCCCCGCTGAGCAAGGAGCCCAATGCAGGACTCGATCCCAGGACCCCGGGATCATGACCTGAGGCACAGGCAGATGCTTAACTGACTGAGCCACCCAGGTGCCCCTAAATTCAATTCTTATAATTCGAGGATTTCTATGTTATCATTTGCCACCCTGGGCTCTTAGGGAAATTCTAATTTAACAACCACACAACCTAGATATAAACAGGTTCTGGGATAAAAACCCATAGTCCCGATACATAGAAGATCTGTAATAAGAGGTGGTTCTGATACTTTTACTGAAATATTTGATCACTGTGCTTCCTTGTAACCCTTGTAACTCACTCTCAAGGACACTTTTATGTTTGCTTCCACCTTCACTTGGGGGAATAAATATAGACAGGGCAGTGTTATATGAGCTTATCCTGGTGTATCCTCTGGAAAGCTTAAAGTATTGCCTCCTTTGCTATTTTTAGAAATTTTTCCAGTTTCCCCAGCTCTCTAAGAAATAGAATTGAAGGACTTATTCTTATTACAATCCATCTGCATGCACTCTAGACTTTCAAAATCATAACATATACACTTAGAGTCTCATTTTATGTGGTATCAAGGTACTCTTTCGTTAGTAGTAAATTCTTAAATCTCTACAGAAAAGAACTACTACTGTGCTTTCCAAATACCTGTAAAGTTGTTGCTAATACTTACATCAGTTTCAACTTATATTCATTTATATTAGCTGCTAAAACTATGGCAGGCATCACTCCATCAAGGTTATGACTCCTCTCGAAATTCCCTTGCCTTCCTTTCAAATTCTCTTGAAAATTTTAATAACAGAATGAAATTGTAGAAAATCATACTCTGGATTAAATTTTGAATAGAGTGCTCCACTTAAAATAGCCCCTGGGGGGGGGGGCACCTGGGTGGTGCAGTAAGTTAAGCATCCGACTCTTGGTTTGGGCTCAGGTCGTGATCTCAGGGCCCTGATCTCAGTCTTGAGATCAAGGCCTCATAGGGCTCTGAGCTCAGCATGGAGTCTGCTTAGGACTTTCTCTCCCTCTCCCTCAGCCCCTCCCTTGCTCTCTCTCTCACTTCTCTCTCTTTCTCAAATAAATCTTAAAAAAAAAAAAAAAAAAAAAAAATTAGCCCAGCCTGATCCAAGTAGTATTTGAACATATGTTTCAGTCTAATGACACTTCGCCCATACTTGCCTTGGAAAAGTCTCCAATTCAACACATATGCATATTCTTCCTCTCCAGGCTTTAGTAAATGTTTAAGAATTTGTATGGTAGCTTTCAGGCTCTTTGTTCAAGGTTGCTACTTCAGCAACTTCTCAGTCACATCTCTAAGCTTCCATCCAAGACTGAGTAGCATCCTGAAAAGAACTTCAACTTATGGCTGTGTCCGTCAGAAACACAGAGAATGATATTCTCCAAAGATCCATCCTTGTGATGAAGCGTACTCATCAGATCAACTGGAAAGGCTACTGATTATAAATGGGGTTTCCCCACCACACTGGCCAGGCCAGCTGTGTATGTCTTCACTCCTGAGTAATAAAGTGATCTTCTTTAAGAGGTTTGTAAATTAGTTTCAAGTATCTATTTTTTTCAATAGTGTTCTAGGGAAATAATTTTGATTAATAAATTACAATTTTTCACATAAAAATGCATACAATCCAATGCTTTTTGGGTAATCCCAGACCTGACTGCAGACGATCTAGGTATTCTAGTTTAGTTTTTGCCCTTCCAGCCCTTCTCAGAACTAGCAGGTTATAGTACCATTAACATTTCAAAGGATTGGTCCTTTTTTATAATTATGTCCCATTGCAATAAGCACAAAATTGCTAAATTTGCCTAGGTGACCCACAAAAATAGGAAATATTTGAAGAGCTGTTTGAACTATAATGTGTTAAACTGTTAATGTGTAACAGGCAAGATGATCTCCAGTCCATATACGAGAAAATTAAAGTTTTTCAAAGTTTGTGACTTGATATATGTGGCATGATCTAGAACTAAAATTGTCTTTGAGAGTTCTGTGAGGATTGTGTAATTCAATAGAATAATCATCATTGGCATTCAAATATCCTATGATAATTTCACTACAGTCTACAAAGGATAAATAAAATGTATTCCTTATTGGGTGCCTGGCAATTAGGCACTAAGACTGCTTGTGATTGAAATGGCATCACCTGGATGGAGAAATGTTATTTAAATATGACCTGCATTCTAAGATTATTAGTCTTTTATTGTTTTAAACATTTATCGGAACAGTAGTCTGTCAAACCCTAAAACATTATTCAATAGGTATTAATTGTTGGGGCGCCTGGGTGGCTCAGTCGGTTAAACATTGGCCTCTTGGTTTCAGCTCAGGTCATGTTCTCACGGGTCATGCGATCGAGCCCCATGTCGGGCTTCACACTCTGGGGAGTCTCCTTGAGATTCTCTCTCCCTCTGCCCTCCCACCCTACTCACTCTCTTTCTCTCTCTCTCTTACAAATAAATAAATCTTTAAAAAAATTTAAAAATGAATTGTTGAGTCACAGGTTTCTTATAGTATGTAACTGATGAGGATTTGTTTGTTTCTGTTTGCATACCCTTAAAGATAATCAGTTGAGACTTCTATAACTCTGAGAAAAACTTCAAGAGGTTTTTAAGAGTCAGCCCCCCTGTGTTTACACAAATAATTTAAAACTTTGATATCGATGCCTTCCCATTATTTCTTTTTGGAATGGGGAGTCATCCTGTATTTTCTCCACCTCCCTACCTGAAGACAGATAAATGTCTAGGCCTTAATTTTGAAGGAGCATCATTACTGTTCTAGCCCCAGAACACTTAAGGGAAGGAAAAATTCTTCCTTTACCCTTCAAGTCTTCCAGTTCAACTAAGAATTATATTTACATGAGACAGGTTAAACAGAGAAAAAACACAAAGTTTTATTACATGTGCACAGGGACGCAAAAATAAAATTGAGACCTAAAGAAATGACCCAGGCAGGCAGTTTCTATACATTTAGACAGAGACATTAAATTTGTGAGGAATTGACAAGATAAAGAAAATAGATGTTTAGGAGTTTTTTGTTTTTTTTTTAAGATTTTATTTATTTATTTGAGAGAGAGAGAATGAGAGACAGAGAGCACGAGAGGGAAGAGGGTCAGAGGGAGAAGCAGACCCCCACCGAGCAGGGAGCCCGATGCGGGACTCGATCCCAGCACTCCGGGATCACGACCTGAGCCGAAGGCAGTCGCTTAACCAACTGAGCCACCCAGGCACCCTGTTTAGGAGTTTTGATTAGTAAGAAATTCTAAATGGAATTTGGGCTGTGGTAGTAGATTGGAAAAAGGGTAACAAAGTGTATTTGTACAGTTTTCTTGGCTTTAAAGTTTCTCTGGTGATAAGGATGCTTTTTACTCAGTATAGCAAGGATATTTTTCATATGGGAGATTTGTTTTCTGCTTTCAGGGGTTACAGAGGAATGTCCTTGCACTGGCTGTTTCTGAAGTAACTTTTCTTTCAAATAATCAATATAACAAAGTGGCATGTTTGGGGGCAGCCTGCCCTTGGCCCCAACGATATACATATTGAGAAAGCAGACACTTGAGGCCTTTCAAGTTTAGCAGAAACCCTTATTATTCACATCGGTCCATATTCTCCAGAGAAGTTTCAGTTTGCAAAAAGAGCAGTACAGAAAAATTCTCAAGGGAAGTCTTGACAGAACTTACAGGGACCTGAGAGGCCTCCGGAGACTGATAGCTGCACCGCAATGCTGGGATCCCAGTCCTATTTCACAAAGTTTCAGTTTGTCTCATTATGCTGAAGGAAACAAGGGGAAAAGTTTACATTGTGTTCATGGTTGGGCCAAAGTTCTAAAATGAGTATTATTTCTGACCTTTTTTCAAAGTATACATTCTCAGTGGAGGCGATATTACCCCCTTGGGGAAGGTGAAAATATCTTATTATTTTATGTATAAAGCACAGATATAAAGAAAATACATAAACAGATACACACTGTATCTGTGGCATTAAAATTTCATGGAAGGGATTAAAATAAAATGTCTAACAAGCCTCCTTAGGAGGGTAATAATGAAAAAAAAAATAAGTTGGAGAAACACTGCTCTATAGGATACTTGTTTCAGCTGATGATTCTGGATGTTTTGGTTTCTTTTATTCCATCCTGGTAAATTCTGGGGGTCTAGTTTGCCCCTGTTGGTGTAGAAAATATTTAAGCTTATTAGAAAGTATATCAAGGATATCTTTGAAAAGCAATATTAAATAATAAATATATTAAAGCTATCTATCTGATTTTTCATCTATCTACCTATCTATATGTATTTGGTGTGTCCTGGTTATCTTTATAGTTATTTAGATATAGTTATAGAGGGTCCAATATCCCTAACTTTTCTTATCTAAACATGTTCTCAATTTCTTTGTCATGTGGTTTTGTTTTTCAAGCAAGTCATTTTGATGTGTCTTGTTTAACTTAGCCTTTTTTCACACATCTGACCATCTTCCATGTAGATACCAGGATGAGATGAGATGCAGGAGTGACATTAAACTGCCATTTTGCATTATCTTGCCAATTCTAAAAGCTGAATATTAAATAATTTGTTATTCATACAGATTTAAAATGTTTTCTCATTAAAATAGCTGCATCAAGATCCTATGACCTCAAGGAGCACGGCTTTTAGTTACTGTTTTCAGTGTTACCATCTAGATGAAAAGAGGCATCTCTAGACCCATAAACCAATAAAGACAATAGCATTCGGAAGGTGCTATAATAGGGATATATACAAAGAACAGCTACAGCACAAAAAAAGATAAATAAAAGGGCTTTCCATAGAAGGCAACAATTGTCCTGAGTCTCAAACGTTGAGTAGAAAATTTCTTGATGAACAAGGGATAAAAGTGAACTCCTAGTAGGGGCAAATATGTTCCTCCTATGAAGGAAAACACATACACACACACACACAAACACACGCACACACACACACCTCTACCATGAAGTAAAAAAAAAAAAAAAAATTTGATCTACTCCCGGAACTGTAAGGAGCTGTAAGGAGTTCAGAATGGTGGAAGCAGAGAGACTAAGGATCTGGTATACTGGTTGGGAATTAAGAAGGTGGGAAAAGCCACATGATTACAGAGGCTTTGACTATTCTGAAAGAGTTTAAGGTTGTGTGTGTGTGTGTGTGTGTGTATGTGTGCATGCATGTTTGTTTGCTTCTACATGCCTTAGGAAACCTACAATAGTTTTTAGTGGTGAATGGGCCTCAACACATTTCCTTCAAGAACCATGCCAGTCTGTAGCATGATGAGGAATGCATTGAAATTAATGACCAGTTGGAAGTGGAGGAAGAGAGACAAAAAGGAAAGGTAGATAATCCCAGGTTTGTGGTTGACATGATGTGGTAAATATGTCCAGGGGACAGTAGTATTTTGTGTCTCACTTTTAGGAAAAAGGTTTATGATATTCAGCCTATCGGTGGTAATTTCAGTAAAGGGAATGGATAAAGCTACCCACAGAAAACACATAGAATAAGATGAGAAGAGGCAAAATAACAGACCCATAGGGAGTTTATCTAATTAAAGCACTGGGGATGATGCTGATGTTAGGTGTATGGCAATTGCATAACAATTTACATATATTTAAATTAGAATTCTATGATTTTATTATATTTTAATAAAAAAATTCACAAGATGAGTATTACTTTAAGTAACTAATGAATCAGGGAATGGTATAATCCTGTGTTCTCTTACTAGTTGTAAAATCTGTTTTTGAGAAGGTAGAGAGATATCCTAGGTTGATGCCACTAAACATTTTCATAATAACAAAACTTTTGACTTATTTGTGCAATCCTGCTTTAACGTAAGCCAACTCCATCCAGAATGCTCAGCTAGGGCTGGTGCTGAGTTCACTCATAGTATGTACTAGAAATGATGCCTGCTTCTCCTTTCACATGTTCTTTACACAAAAGGTATTACAACCAATTTTTTCAGATTATGGAGTGCCTTCTCACTTCTGCTTGGGCACTGCTCCTCAGTGCCTCAAGGATGTCTATATTCTCCCTTCAAAAAGAAGCTACTTCAAGGACTCAGAAGTGGTTTGCTCTCTTTTGGATGATTGGAGAGATTTCTTAGTGTAAAGTGAAACAAAAATAAGCAAAACCAAAAGGACAACCACATGTTTAATCTCTGGCAGACTCTTAGAATCTCAGCTGATCTAAAATGTCCTGTTTTAGTCACCAGGCTTGGAACTCAATGTAGGTTTTGACTGAAAGAACTTTCTTAAGTTCCCTGAACCACAGTTTACTTACCTATAAATAAATGTATTACTAACTGCTCTACTTACATTATACAATTCAAGTAGTCTGTGACAGTACTTTGTAACAAACAGATCACTATCAAAATATTAGGAATTATTAGTATTAAACTAAATATGTATTTCATATTTTAGCTCCTACAGCTCTCTCAGGACTTAGCATCCTCTTCATTTCCCCATTAAAAAAAAATACATAGGAGCATGACTGTCTTTAATGAAGCTGGAATTCTATGGATAGTTAGCCACTTTTCATTTATTCCATAAAATTTGGGTCTTTATAATAAAATCCTATTTTTAATTTTATGATGTTGTGACAGTATCTGTATTTCAGATGCTATTCATATTCATGAATCAATTTGCATACCATTTAATATTCCCCGGCTTTGCTACACTTGTTGTGATATGCCATCTAAATTACCAGCTCAATTTTCAGAGTGCTGCTAAGTGTGTAGTTAGAGGCAATGATATGCAGTAGCACTTACACAAAGAAATCAAAATATTTTCAGAGACACAATTGAAGCATCTCATGTTAAGGGATTTGTAGTGTTTTCATATCTAAGTCAGTTTCCTTCCACTGTAGGTGTTATGCAAAATCAGATTGCCTAATAATTTGGAAGTAATACTTAGTATTGCTCTTTCACAATGTCTGACTCTTCCTTCTTTTTTTTTTTTTAAGATTATTTATTTATTTATTTATTTGAGAGAGAGAATGAGATAGAGAGAGAGAGCATGAGGGGGGAGGGTCAGAGGGAGAAGCAGACTCCCTGCTGACAGCAGGGAGCCCGATGCGGGACTCGATCCCGGGACTCCAGGATCATGACCTGAGCCGAAGGCAGTCGCTTAACCAACTGAGCCGCCCAGGCGCCCTGTCTGACTCTTTCCATTCAGTCCCCTTTAACTTTTGTTCTCATTAGTATGGTCTAAGCAGATTTTAAAATCTTTTCTCAATCTATTCTAAAACTGGTTTATTGAATATAGAAGATTAGTGAAGAAAGTCTATTCTAAAAACACAGTGCCCCCAAATCTTTGACAAGAAAGCATCTTTAATTTTTTAAATTTTCAGTCAAATTTTTATAGGACATCTCCTTCATCTTTGCTACTATCATCTACAATTCAAGAAGTTCAAAGATGAAATCATTATTGTTCTCTAACATAATCTGCTCTTTCCTATCATGATGGATATCATCCAGGCACCCAAGTCAAAATTGTGAGTTAGTCTAGATTCTTCCCTTGCCCTCATTCCCCCAACCTCTATGATCCAATCTAATCCTAAGTGATCACACCTATAAATATCTCCCAAGTCATTCCCCTTTCTCCGTTTCTATTACCTTTGTCCTAGTTTGAACTTCAATTTTTTTATTTACATTACTACTCTCAACTGCTATCATGGCTTTCAGCCTTGCAAATATTATTGTTTTTCTTTTTTTTTTTTGTATTTAATAAACTTTGGTTTTTTTTGGTTTTAGATTTACAGAAAAATTAACCAAAAGTTCAGAGAGTTCCCATACCCCACCACTTCCACCCCACAGTTTCCCCTATTAGTAACATCTTGCACTGGTGTGGCACATTGATATAATTTATGAACTAATATTGATACATTATTATTAGCTAAACTATATAGTTTACATTAGTGTTTACTCTTTATGTTGAATAGTTTTTGTTTTTTGTTTTGGCACATGCATAATGTCATTTATCTACCATTACAGTATCATAATGAATAGTTTCATTGCCCTAAAAATCCACTGTGCTCTATCTATTCATCTCTCCTTCTTTTATTCCCAGGCCCTGCCAACCAGTGATCTTTTCTACTATCTCTGTTGTTTTGCCTTTTCTAGGATGTTGTATACTTGAAATCATATAGTGTGTAGTCTTTTCAGATTGACTTTTTTCACTTATTGATATGCATTTAACGATTCCTCCTTGTATTTTTGTGGCTTGGTAGCAAATATTCTTGTTCTTTTTTTTTCATTTTTCATTTTTTGTTTGTTTGTATGTTTGTTTTAAAGATTTTATTTATTTAACAGAGAGACACAACGAGAAGGAACACAAGCAGGGAGAGTGGGAGAAGCAGGCTTCCCACAGAGCAGGGAGCCTCATGTGGGGCTCGATCCCAGGACCCTGGGACCATGGCCTGAGCCGATGGCAGACATTTAACAACTGAGCCACCCAGGCACCCTCATTTTGTTTTAACATTGAATAATATTCCATTGTATATAGATGTACCACAGTTTGTTTGTCCATCCACCAATGAAGGACATCTTTGTTGTTTCTAAGTTTCGTCAATTATCAATGAAACTTCTATAAATGTTTAAGTTCAAAGTTTATACGAATGTAAGTTTTCAGCTCATTTGAATAAATACTTAGGGGTGTGATTGTTAGATCCTATGGTAATAGTATGTTTAGTTTTCTAAGAAACTACCAAGCCGTCTTCCACAGTGGTTGTATCATTTGGTATTTACACCAGCAATCTATGAGAGTTGCTATTGTTCTACATCCTCATTAGCACTTGGTAATGTCAGTGCTTTGAATATTAGCCATTCAGAGAGGTATATAGTAGTATCTCCTTGTTGTTCTAATTTGCAATTCCCTAATGGGATATGGTATTGAGCATCATTTCATGTAATCATTGACTATCTTCTTTCATGAGGTGTTTGTTAAGATCTTTATCCACTTTTTATTGTTTGTTTTCTTATTGTTGAATTTTAAAATTTCTTTGTATATTTTGGATACAAACCCTATACCAGGTATTTACTCACGGTTTGTGACTAGTCTTTTCATTTTGTTAACAATATTTTTAAAGACAAGTTTTTATTTTAGTGAAGTTCCATTTGTCAGTTGTTTCTTTAACGGATCTTGCTCTTGGTGTTGTATTTAAAAGCAAATTGCTATAATTATACTGGAATTAAAAATAAATAAATAAATAAATATAAAAACAATAAACGTCCCCCACCCCCAAACAATAAGGTCATCACAATTGCCATGCTGATGTCTGGCTTAAATCGGAGGGGGAGATGAACCATGAGAGACTATGGACTCTGAGGAACAAACTGAGGTTTCTAGAGGGGAGGGGGGTGGGGGTTGGGTTAGCCTGGTGATGGGTATTAAAGAGGGCACGTTTTGCATGGAGCATTGGGTGTTATATACAAACAATGAATCATGGAACACTACATCAAAAACTAATGATGTAATATATGGTCATTAACATAACATAATAAAATAGAAAAAAAAAGCGCAAATTGCCAAACCCAATGTTGCTAAACCTATATTATTTTCTAGCAGTTTTGTAGTTTTGTATTTTACAGCTAAGTCTATGATCCGTTTGGAAATAATTATCATGAAAGAAGTAGGGTCAGGGTCTAGATTTATTTTTTGCATGTGGATGCCCACTTGTTCCAAAAACATTTGTTAAAAATGTTACCATTTTCCATTTGTTTGCCTTTGTTTGTCAAAAATGAGTTGACAATATTTCTGTAGGTCCATTTCTGTGCTCTCTATTCTATTCCATTGATCTATTTGCTTATTCTTTCGCCAATACCACTCTGACTGTCTGGATTACTATAGCTTTATAATAAGTTTTGAAATCAAGCAGTGTCATTCCCCTGACTTTGTTCTTCTTTAACATTGTGATGGCTATTTTGGATCTTTTTCCTTTCCCTGTAAACATTATATTCACTTGTCAATATCCACAAAATCCATAACTTGCTGAGATTTTTCACTGGGCTTGTATTGAATCTATAGATCAATTTGGAAGAACTGACAACTTAATAATATTATTAAGTCTTCCTTAAGTCTTCTCTCCATGAACATGGAATAGCTCTCCATTTATTTAGAGCATCTTTGATATTTCTGACTTACTTTTCATTCTTCACACTAACACCTTAGTGTGCCTCTGAAAATTTGTATATGATGATGCTATTTTAAGTTCCTTTTTGGCTGTCCCTGATCTTAAGCAAAGTTCGAGTTTCTCTCAAATTCTGAAATTTGTTGCTCTCCAGCATCATCCTCAGATACTCTTCTCTTTATAGTTTATTGCCCAGCAGTGCTGAAATGTTTAATTTTCCTTAATGCACTGTTGGCAGATGCTTTGAAATGCTCTGAACAATTTTATCCCTCTTTACTCTTTACTATTATTTACTAAAGAGGCTGAAAAAAAGTTATTTTTATTCCTAGACTTTTTTTGAACCTAAAAATAACAATATCATTCAGATATGTCTAATACACTTAGTTGGAATTTTACTGAAGTTTCTATGAAAAATGTTTACTTCCTAATAAAAGATATAAATTTCACAGGAAAAAAAATGGATATGATGTCTGGAGCTATGGTAGCCATCTTACAACCATTAAAGGAATATTAAAATAATAATAAATAAACTAATCCAACACCTTAAATATGTGGAGTTGTTGAACCAACTATATAACTGCTTATATTTCTTTATGCAAATAATAAGTAACCTCATGCTTTAAATTCCTGTTAGTCAGACTTTCTGTTATATGTAGCTAAAAGAACTCCTAAATGATTCATGCACCATTTTGTTTGTGAATTTGTGGATGTTATGATCTCTGCCTACAATGCAATTCTATTTGTCTTTCCTAAGAACTTTAATCTATACTTCAAAATTCAACTCAGTTGTCATGTTCTTTATGAAATTCTCCCTGATTCCCCTACAAGATGGAGAGAATGAATCATTTCCTACCTCTTGCCTCTTTTATAGTTCTCTGTTTACATGCAAATCTGTCATATTAGAATTCTTTGTAAGTTTGGATCTATTTTATTCATTTTTGAATCATCTCTTCTAGGATAATATGATGTATAAAAATGTTATTATTTGTCAGTGTTTGTGTCAAAGCATATTGTTCTTAATGGAACTTATTTAGACTTTCAACTTTAGAGCAAAATCAACTAAATGAATAAGTTTATGTTTGGTATTTTCCAACAATAATTACTGGAATCTTGATATGTTTCTGTTTATTAGAACTTAATAAACACAATATTCTGTATATTTTAGATATCCAAGTTTTTTAATGTTTCAAGATTTTAATGAATGACTCAATTTCTTCAAACAGAAACATATAAAATAAAATTAAATAATAAAATTTTATTCAGTAAATTTTAGTTTTAGCTCAAAAAACTATCTATCTAAGCTAATTAAATCTGATTGAAACACAATTGAAATGAAATGATTACACTAAATTCATGAAAGGGATATCTCATAAGTTAAAAAAATACTTCTTAGTATCAACTTTTTACTTATTAAAATCATTGTACAAACTTAGAAAATATGGACAAGGAATTTTAAAAATACTCACCTTTCCATACTATCAAGAGAATGAGAACATATCGCTCTAATTATTCTATAGAATCATTGGTCTGTCTATTTCTGGCTTTTTAATGAACAGATTTATTTTTAAACAAATCCAGCACCATCCTGTACATATTCTATAACCTGCACAATTTACTTAAAAATGTATATGAGCAGGGCACCTGGGTAGCTCAGTCAGTTGGGCATCCACCTCTTGATTTCGATTCAGGTCATAAACTCAGGGTCAGGAGATCAAGCTCTGCATCAGGCTCTGTACTTGAGTCTGCTTGAGATTCTCTCTCCCTCTCTCTGCCCCTCTTCCTGCTCATGCTCTCTCTCTCTAAACAAATAAATTATTACCAAAAATATCTATATGATGAGAATATTACCATATCATTATATATTTTTCCACAAGATTTTAATAACTTTCTATTTTTAAAAAATATCTGACTTACTGAAAATTTGCAAATATAGTACAGAAAATCCCCATATGTACTTCAACCAGCTTCCTCTGATGTTAACATCTTGTATAGCCACAGTAAGGTTATTAATACTAATGAATTATTATTGACTAATACCATTAAATAAATCAAAAGTTTTCTTTAGATTTTACCAGATTTAGATTTTAGATTTCACCAGTTTTTCTCACTAATATTCTTTTTTGTTGTTTTTGTTTCTAAGTCCAATCTGGGATTTTATCTTGCATTTAGTTGTTATGCACAGGCTTATTTTTAACATTGCCTTCATTGTTTTCCACCTCATGGCCCAGTATGGTAAGGGATAATAAGGAGAGACTGCCTTTATTGAATACTTTCTATGGTCCAGACACTTTTTAAATACTCATAACTATCTCCCATTTTATAACTGGGGATCCTGAGGCACAGGAAGATCACGTATATGGTAAAAAATCATATAGCCAGCAATTGTCAGAGCCAATATTTGAATCCAAGTGGTCTAATCTTCAAATCCATGTTCCTTATTACTTATTAATAATAGGTTTATATGTGTGTAAGTTTCCCCAATGTGAAAAATACAGCCATTCATAATCTGCACCTAAATATTTATATATCAATGATTATTTGCCTATAGTAAATTCCCAGAAGCAGAATTTCTAAGTCAATTTCAATGTGACAAAGTTTCAGATTAACATTTTATTTTGTTTTTGTAAAATGAACAATTGATAACAATATTAATGTGCTCATTTGAATTCTACATCTCTCAAACTCAGTAGGATGATAGTAATTTCAAAAGCAGAAATTACCTATTAGTCTGACCTAATTTCTTTGAAGGTATAGAGGCCTACACATTTATATACTTTCCCTAAACAATATCCTGACTATTGGTAGCATAAGTTTTAGTAAATGCAGCATATTGTTTCTATATTCACTGATAGAGTGATGGCTGAAACTTGTCTGCACAAGATGCTGTTCCAAGGCTGATTTGGTAAGTTATTTCACAAGTAGCTTGGCTATGAACATGGGAGTGTACTAATGTGATTGTGTAGTTTTATTACCATCTTGGCTGCTATAAAATATGATATTAGATAGCATATCTAAAATATCTGTATAGAGTGACTTCAAATATTGTATATGTTGCCACTAGTTCTATTATTATTCTTATTTCTATTACCTGATTTATAGTGTAGTGATGAAGTTTAGTTTCTATGTTTAGTTTTTGCACTTCTGTATTTCAGAGAAATTTCTGTACAATTGACAAAACACCTCCATATCCAACATCTTGTAGATACTAACCAGATCCATTTTATAAGGGAATAAAATCACTATTCAGAGAAATTAACTTATCCCAGATTTTCATAGTTCACAGCCTGGTGCTTTTCCCTAAGGTATGTATCTCTGTTTTATGGAAATCTTGACTGAGGAGCAAAATTAATAAATTAGTCTCAGAATAAGATATTTTATAGTATCTTTTATGGCATTTTGAAAAGGTAAGCATAGTACTGAATATTCCAAATACTATGGAATGGGTATTATTATCATTTTTTAAAGACTATTTTTTTTGTCTCTTTCTTGCACTCTGGCTACCAATCAGCTTATTGCATTGTCATTTGGATACAAAACTTGTTTTAAAAATTGTTTTTCCTCTACAATGTCAACTTACATTCACTGGAGTACAGCATTCACTCCTGACACTCCATTAAAATGACTCACAGGCATTAGCGCCCTCCTGCCGGACCAGAACTGCTCACTTCTTTTTACTCTTCATCCTTGACATCTTTCCTACATGCGAAAACTAAGGTCTTTCTTGTGTGTAGGATTTCCTTCCATTCATGTTATCTGCCCATCTCTCCTTGCTTACCTTTTCTCAGAAGCAAGAATTTATTTTACTTCATTTGAAAAAATGAAGCAAGAATTTATTTTACTTCATTTGAAAAAATTTCAAAAGCATGTAAAACTATAGAGAACACTATAACTCCTTATTCTCATCACTCATGTCCCAAGATATATCAATATTTTGCCATACTTGATTTGTCTATTTTACCCTTTAATTATTTATTCATTTTGAACCTTGTTGAAATATTTTAAAACAAATTCAAGACATATAACTGTAACCTATGCATTTCACTATGTATCTTTGAGACATATGGACATTCCAATATCTTCAAAGCACATTTTCTTTTTAACCACAATACCATGTACCTAGTTAACAGGGTCTAGATCTTATTCAGATCTTCCCTTAGCTATTGTCTATATGTTTGTACGACCTCAAAATTCATAACTTAGAGTTCTAACTCCCAAAGATGTTAAAATATGTAGATTGGGCATTTAAGGCCATTGGGTCATGAAGGTGGAGCTGTCACAAATGGATTAGTGTTCTTATAAAAGACCCCACAGAGCTCCCTGACCCCTTCCCCCTTGTGAGGATACAAGAAGTCTATGACCTGGAAGAGGGTCTTTATCTAACTAACTATGCTGGGACCATGATCTGGGGCCTGGAAGTCCCCCAGAATTGTGAGAAATAAATTTCTGTTGTTTCTAAGCTTCACAGTCTGTGGTATTTTGATATAAGAGCTCAAATGGACTAAAACAAGCAGTGATCACATCATTTCAAGCTCCTGCTTAAAACTCTCCAATTAATTCCCACTGTAGTTCAGATATGGTCCACATATATTACCACTGTCTAGAAGGCCCTATTTATTTGATCTATATATTTTTTATCTCCCACCAAATCACCTTGATCCATTCTTTTCTTTAGACACCTTTCAGAGACTGTGGTCTTCCTTTAGTCGGTAGAACTGCATTATTCAATATGGTACTTATTATTCACAAGTGACTATTGATCACTTCAAATATGATCACCATATTTACATATTCTAATCTAAATTCATTTGTTCTGAAAGTGTAAAATACATACCATATTTCAAAGTCAGTATAAAATGTTTTCATTGATTTTTCATTGATAACATTCTCAAATATTATTATTTTGACTGTATTGGATAAAATAAAGAAAAATTAAATGTCAATGTAATTTAACCACTTTATTTTTACTTTTTTAGTGTGGCTTCTGGAAAACATAAGATTACTTATATGTTTTGCATTATATTTCTGGTGGACAGCATATTTTTGGAACAGACTAAACAGATTATAATCTGTTTGGGAGGAGTTGATTCGGCAGGAATCCTTCACTGATAGTGCTATGAAATGAATTCTATGCCACACAGTCATTTGATATTAAAATTAAGTGAAGGTAAAAATAGTAAGTACATCCAGGTAATCCTGGCCTGATCCCTGCATTCTAAAATTTCCTGTTATTTTAGCTTTTTTTAGCAAAAGTCAGAATCTGAGACAATGACTTGGGTTCAGGTAGTTTTTTGGTAGGTAATCTAAAGGAACAGGAGTGAAGGGGAAGGGAAAGTGAAATGGACAAGGGGGAAAGCTACAATAAGGAACATTATCAGTGTTGCTACTGTGAGCAAAGATGCGGATTCTGAAAGATCTCTGAAAAGTATAGAATGCACTCAGAATGACCTGTGGAAATATGGGGTCACTCAGGCATTTATTCCTGATACTCCTCAGTTGAAGATTTCTTCTGGTGATTTTAACACTCCCTTGTGTTCTCCACTTGCTCAATTACTTCCAGCCAGTGTGATGTGCTGTTTTTATAATCTTGCTTAGAAGAAGACTAAGATGTGTACTTGTACATGAGGTGGGATGCTGACAACTGAGATGAGCCTTCTTTCCAATATTATCCAGTAACACTACTCAATAGAATTCACAACTTCTAATTAAATTTGTTCTTATATTTCTCTGATGGTTAGTAAAGTTCCTTCTATTCTTTTATTAACAAATAATGTTGCAATTCATAATCTTCTGCATAAAGGTTTTCATATTTTTGTCATGTGTTTTTGGGCTGCATTTCCAAAAGTAGAATTGATAGATCAATGGATAAATGTATATATACAAATGTATATGTTTGCTATCTATTCTGCTATATCCCTTTGGTTTTATTCTAAGAGTAAACTTTTCCCCATAGTCTCACCAGCAGAGAATGCTGTCCAACTTTTGACTAATCTAATAAGTAAGAAATGACATGACATTTTAAAAATTATTAGGTTTTCGGAGTGCCTGGGTAGCTCAGTCGTTAAGCATCTGCCTTTGGCTCTGGTCATGATCTCAGGGTCCCGGGATAGAGCCCCACATGGGGCTCACTGCTCTGTGGGAAACCTGCTTCTCCCTCTCCCCTCCCCCTGCTTGTGTTCCCTCTCTCACTGTGTCTCTCTTTGTCAAATAAATAAGTAAAATCTTAAAAAAATATATTAGGTTTTCATATTTTATTTTATTTATTTATTTATTTTTTTATTATTATGCTATGTTAATCACCATACATTACATCATTAGTTTTTGATGTAGGTTTCATGATTCGTTGTTTGCGTATAACACCCAGTGCTCCATGCAGAACATGCCCTCTTTAATACCTATCACCAGGCTAACCCATCCTCCCACCTCCCTCCCCTCTAGAACCCTCAGTTTGTTTCTCAGAGTCCATAGTCTCTCATGGTTCGTCTCCCCCTCCGACTTCCCCCCCTTCATTCTTCCCCTCCTGCTATTTTCTTCTTTTTTTTTTTTAACATATAATATATTATTTGTTTCAGAAGTACAGATCTGTGATTCAACAGTCTTACACAATTCACAGTGCTCACCATAGTACATACCCTCCCCAATGTCTATCACCCAGCCACCCCATCCCTCCTACCCCCCACCACTCCAGCAACCCTCAGTTTGTTTTCATATTTTTAAAAGCCTTTTTTCCCCCTGTGATCCATCTCATCATATTGGCTATCTTTCCATTGTATGTCTTTTTCTTTTCATTTTAAGAGCCATTTTCTTTTGTTAGTGATAGTTTCCTGTTGATTGTCATTTATTGTTTACTATGGTATCTCTCCCCTCCTTTATGGAAGTGTAAACATGGTATTATTATATTTTTGTATAGTTCTAATTTATTGTGTTTTTCTTTAAGCTTATGGATTTTTTAGTTATTCTTATAAATTGTTAATAGATTGAATTGTTTCATCAAAAAAGATATGTTGAAGTTCTAGCCCCCAGTACCTCAGAATATGACCCTATATGGGGACTGGAGTTTTACAGAAATAATCAAGTTAAAATGAGGTCATTAGATGGATGCTACTCCAATATGACTGGTATCCTTATAAAAAGGGGAAATTCAACACAGACACAGACACACCTAGAGGGAAGAGGACATGAAGAGATGTCACCAAGTTTGTGATATTTTGTCACAGCAATGCTACAAAACTAAAAGGAATTAAATAAATGTTTTCCCTCCTATCAGGTTTTAAACAAATTTACTTCTCTTTTCTATTACGCTTTAGTGGCCTTTGAGATTTCTTTCTTATTCTTTTTTAAAATTATTCAGATTACTGACATTTTTATATAAGTAAAAATTTAATTTTATCTTTTTCTTCAAATATCTTTTTTCTACATTATTTATTAGCAAGTCTCCTTTTTTAAACAGATTTGAGATGTCATTTTTATCATTTATTGAATTTCACTTTATACTTAGATCCATTTCCATGATTTCTATTACCTATTCATGTATCAATCTTACACTTATTTAGTTATGGAGACTTTGTAATATGCTTTAATATCTGACAGACCAGCCCCTCCATTCTCACCTCCCTATTACACACATAAACATACACATACATTTTGCTTTTCTTTATAACAGTGTTTATTTAGAAACTTTTGCCTTTTCTCTTCCTTTTTCCATAGGAACTTTTTGAAAAAATTTCTGCCTACTGAATAAAAGAAAAACTTTTATTTTTAGGACAGTTGTATGAAATTTCAGATTAACTTAGAAAGCACTGGCGGCTTTGGATGTTGAATAATTTTTTTATCCATGAAAATGGTATGCCTTCTTTTTGTTCAAATCCATCTTTTTGTTTTTCAGGAATAGCTACATTTCTTTTTAGGTTTATGTGTAAGCATATTTTTTTATATTTTGTTTTTTATTTTTATTTTTTAAATGTTTTTTAAAGATTTATCTATTTATTTGAGAGAGAGAGAATGTGAGTCGGGGGTCAGAGGGAGATGGAGAAAGGATCTTCAAGCAGACTCCCTACTTAGCCCCAAGCCCTACACGAGGCTTGATCTCAGGACCCTGAGATCATGACCTGAACCAAAACCAAGAGAGTTGGTCGCTTAACCAATTGAGTCACGCAGGCACCCCTTTTTTTTTAATTTTTAAAATATTTTTGTTTCAAGTTTTTATTTAAATTCTAGTTAGTTAACATATAGTGTAACATTGGTTTCAGGAGTAGAATTTAATGATTCATCACTTGCTATTTTATTTATTTATTTATTTATTTATTTATTTATTTATTTATTTAAAGATTTTATTCATTTATTTGAGAGAGAGAGAATGAGAGACAGAGAGCACGAGAGGGAGGAGGGTCAGAGGAAGAAGCAGACTCCCCGCCGAGCAGGGAGCCCGATGCGGGACTCGATCCCAGGACTCCAGGATCATGACCTGAACCGAAGGCAGTCGCTTAACTGACTGAGCCACCCAGGTGCCCATCACTTGCTATTTTAAATGGTATCTTTATATCCATCACATTACTCAGCTGTGTATTATTTGTTCCTATGAAGGCTATTAATATTTATGCTAATTTTATATCTTATTTTATTAAATTATCTTATTTATAAAATCTGTCTTACATTTTTCTTAGGGATAATTTTACATATTTTCTAATTTTTATGATTCTGTTTGCTTTGTTTGATTACATTTGCTGTCCAAAATATTGTTAGTTATAATGGTCAATCATATCTTTTCCTTGACATTAGTAGAAATGACCTTAGAATTTCTCTCTTATGTAAAATGCTGAATTTAGGGCTGCTATGTACACAAGCACATATACTTATTTTACTATGTTATTTTAATATCCATTAAATATGTATTTTTAAATTTAATCAGGATTTTGTCAATTTTTTTCAAGACGTTCTTGGGTATTTATGGGGATGACCATGTGATTTCTTTCCTTAGGTCTATCATATGATACATTACAAAGATTGATTTCTTTCTTTCTCTTTTTATTTATTTATTTATTTTGGAGAGAGAGAGAGGAGAGCAGGGTGAGGGGCAGAGGGAAAGAATCTCAAGCAGACTCCCCACTGAGCAAGAAGCCTGACTCAAGGGGGGTGGGAGGATGGGTTAGCCTGGTGGTGGGTATTGAGGAGGGCACATTCTGCATGGAGCACTGAGTGTTATGCACAAACAATGAAGCATGGAACACTTCATCTAAAACTAATGATGTAATGTATGGGGATTAATATAAGAATAAAAAAAAAAAAAAAAAAGAAGCCTGACTCAGCTTGATCTCACGACCCTGAGATAATGACCTGAGCTGAAATCAAGAGTTGAATGCTTAACGGACTGAGCCACCCAGGTACCCCACAATTATTGATTTCTTAATATTCAACTGCATATGCCTTCATATCATAAATTAGGTTCATTGTATATTATTTTCATCAATTTTTCAAAAGCGAGATCTGTCTATTATTTTTGTGTGTATGAAATCACATTGTTTGATATCAATGTTAAACTTCTTTACAAAATGAAATCAAAAGTGTGTTCCTTCTGAAGTTTAGCTTCAATTAGGACAACTATGATTTATAACAAGTTTTATACAAAGTTAACAGAAAATATTGTTACTGTTAGCTTTGTTAAACTACTCCTATGTACTTCAGATATAAAAGATTTTAAGTTGATAACTTTTCAATCAATATCTTCTCAAGATCATAAATATTTAAGAAATTATAAATAAATATAACACTGTGCTAACAATGCATGTGCTTATGTCTTTTTCTTTCCTATTCTGATAACCCAAATTTATAGTGGAGAAAAATAAGGTAAAAAGACGAGAGCACCACATTTACTGACTTCAAAACCCAACAGCACAAAGTGTGGAATGCAAATTGAGAGTTATCAGGTCTTTGGTTTTGAGGTTTATCCCCCCAAAAAGGTCATCTACAGGCCTGTCATAATCAGTATTTATTGTTCCATCAATCTCCTATATTAGGCATTCTGTTCAGAATTTGGAAGTCCTAAAAGCACAGGCACAGTCCCATACTTTCTTCTCCTTTAAGATATACTGAATGAATTTTCACACAAACCATATAGTGAGGTTGATGATGTCCTCTGGGAGATTACTCCTGGAATTACTATATGCCACAAGTTCAGATCTTCCATGGACCTGAGCATTCTGACGTTTTGCTCAATTGCAGCTGTGAAAAAAGAAAGAAAAAACAAAAAAAGTAGTCTCTATCCTTGTCTTAAGTTAAAAATGAAATTATCACTTAAAACTTTGAAGACTGCTGGCTAATAACAGTTATGAAATTGACAACCATTATCTCTGAAAATATCTCCAACAGCAGTAGCATGGACTAACTTCCATAAAATCCTTAATCACATTGCCTATATCACTGCCTATAAGCTCCTATATCACTGCTAGGATGAGGAGGATATAAATAATTAATAAATATATAAATTCACACATTCATAAATAAACTTTTAAAAATACTGAGGGCCTAATTAATTTTGAAGTAGAGATAACCACCGCCTGTAATGTACAGCAAACGTTTCTCTCCAGAGCCATCTCCATTCCCTACCACATTAATTAACCAGGGAGAAAGAGTCTCAGATGAAACTTTTAGATCAACAAGGTATAAGATATTCATCATTATATGAAGCTTGGCATCCTGTTGACAGATGGGGAGTCTGTGATCCTTGAACCATTAACTTGAAAACTTTAAAGTAGTATTGGCCTGTAGTAGCACCAACCAAGAATTTAACATTATGACATTTTTTGTACATGGAAATCAGTGGCACTTGAAAAACTCAGTTTCAAAAGGTTGTCTTCAATCCATTTTCCAGTTGTATAATACGATGGTACCTGATTTCTTACTCAAGATTTTATTTTTTGAGGAAAATACAACCTTCTCTGAAGCTTTTAGCTTTTGTTTTCCATTTTAATTTTCCAATGATAGTAGAGAGGGAGAAAAAGATCTTTTTAAATCCGATTAATTTGGATGCATGCATGGTGCAATCTCAAGAAAGTTGAATAGTTAATAGCTTTTATTACTTATTATTGTTTTTTTCATGCAGTTAATGCTTATATCCTGTTGCATAAGGGCTTTGCATGTAAAGGAAATTTTAATAAATTTATAGTATAAAATAAAACATTTGCTAATGAATCCTTTTCTTTCTTTCTCAGGAGATATAAAATTGTGTTCATTTAGTTCATTTCCCCTGTTGATCCCAATGAAAAGACCCTGTGAGCTTGCCATCATAGTCACGGATTTTAAATTCTCTGCATTTTCTCTGCTATTATGTTGACTTAATCTGTGATTTAAATGATCAAGCCAAGCAACACTTTCTGCTTTTCCTCTCTCCAGTGTTTGTCTCCAGCTGCTCCCCGTTGAAGGTTTTGTTCTCTTTTCAACAGGAAGGAATATCCACCCACACCAGCTTGAAGTGCTTTATTAATGTCAACCAAAGATGTAAAACAGAAAGTTTCAGTACCGGTGGCAGATGTAGAATTCTCAATATCAAGCACTTTTTTTAAAAGTAAAAGAAAGTAGATTGGGGATGTTAAATAACATACATTAGGTGACTTCTGTGAGTCTTGCACTTTTTAGATTAAATCATCTCATTTAATTCTCACAACATACTTTCACATGACGTGCAATATTGTTTACATGGGGGTCTAACTGTGGGAAAAATAATAGCGATAAAACATAAAATTTTAGTACACTGTGAATTACCATGTAGGTAGTGATTCCCCCATTTGGAATGCAAACCACCTTATATATCTTCAGAATACATGCTCTTTCATTTGTCTCATCATGATAAGTATGGTGGGTATTTATTGGTTTGGGACACCCTGCTTTTAACCCTATGCTTCTGGAGTACAGCAGTGTGCTCTGCCTTCCATAGTAGGTGCTGGAAAGTTCAGACACTTGCTATCTGTAACCCTCAACAGCTGGCTCAGAGTCCATGACCTAGAACTGGCACATCCAATTTACCAGCCTGACGCTTTGACTCACTCATCAATGAGTGTCACAAAGAAGCAAGGGAAGTTCAGTTTACTTCTGTGGTGGCAACACTGCCATCCAGTGTCCAAAAGGTCCACGGTTGCCCCCTGAGCAGAAGTGGCAAGTATCTATGTGTCTGGCTGCTTCACCCTCCTGTTTCTCTGAGTTTTCAGTGTCCCGTTCTCTAAGCTAGCACTTTAGTAACTGTTCCATCAATTTGGTGGGCTACTCAAAATACACTTTTTGAATCTCCGTTCTGCTTGTGTTATCCAGAGCTCATTTCTATATTTTGCAACCAAGAATCTGGATTAATATGGGATAATAAATCAGATTCCTAGTGGTTGGTGCCAATAGTAGATAAAAGAATTATAATAAATAAAAGTGACTTTATTACCTCAATTCCTAATGGTCATAATGTTTAATATAGTGGCACAGTTATTAGGAAAAAATGCAAAGTGTTATATTTATATTAATGTATCATTTTCCTGAATATATTTATGCCTAGAAATTCAATGTGTATAGCTTAGCAGCATCGATACCAGCATGCATTTACTCATGGTAGTTCATATAGCTTTCTTCTTATGAGCTAGTTATAGTTCTCATTTGGTAATTTTAAATTAAAGTGCTAATTTATTATTTTTTAAGGGTTGCTTACTTGTATTTATTCAGGAGTAGTAAGAGTTGTCTTTTTCTTGAATAATAGGCTTCATTCTCTTTCTAAAGGACTAGCATATGAAAAACAGTTCTAATTTTCTGTGTCCTGATTCCTTGCTTTCTAATCTCATTTTAATGTACACTTTAAGACTCTTCAGATGGTTAATTGGAATAGGACTCAACAAATCCAATCCCCTCACTTAATAGGCACACAGATTGCTGGAGAAATTATATATCTGGCTATGAGCTGCACCTCCTGGGCATGAGTTCAAGTCTCTATTTTGTTTATGTTAAGTACTTACTGTGTGTTAAGAATTGCCCTTATGCTAGGAACTGCTCTTATATAAGCACATATAAAAGCTTTAATTATTAGCTTTAATACTTCTAACAACAAAATAGGTGCTATCATCATATCAATTGTTTAGATAAGGAAACTGAGGCATCTTGGGGCACCTGGATGGCTTAGTCGGTTAAGCAGCTGTCTTTGGCTCGGGTGATGATCCTGGGGTCCTGGGATTGAGACTTGCATGGGGCTCCCTGCTCAGCGGGGAGTCTGCTTCTCCCTCTGCCCCTCCCCCCCAACTTGTGCTCTCTGTCTCTCTCTCTCAAATAAATAAAACCTTAAAAAAAAAAAAAAGGAAACTGAGGCATATGAAGACTGGGCAACTTGTCCAAGTCATCGAGCTAGTATGTGTCAGAACCAGCAGTCACACACAGGTAGCCTGGCCTCTCATTCTGCTCTCCCAGATTTTTGGGTGCTTTTCAAAAGAGCAATCTAAATTATTTGGCCACATATTTATTAGACTTCTTTTTTTTAATTCCCCAAAGATATGTCATATTTCCCTTTGATTTTATGTTCTATTTCAAAATAGAGATTATCTAAGATTGATTTTTAGAATGGCTTATTTTAAACAAATTAGGATTTATGTCTCTGAAAAGGTATTACCTTATAGCCCTCAAAGTAGCCACTTAAGCCACAGATACTGCTTTTTCCTAAGATATATATGAATTTTGGGGTGCCTGGGTGGCTCAGTTGGTTAAGCATCATGACTCTGGGTCATGAGATTAAACCCCACATTGGGCCCCATGCTGGGTGTGAAGGCTGCTTGGGATTCTCTCTCTCTCTCTGTCTTCCTCTGGCCCTCCCCTTCCCCCCCCATTCTCTCTCTTTCTCTCTCTTAAAAAAAAAAAGAAAGAATTTAAGATATATATGAATTGCTATTAGATAAAAACTCTTTATTCTTTGGGGTTAAATTTGTTTTTTGCAAAGAAGCAAACATTTTTCAAAAGTAATTCATTTGTTGAGGTGATGTCAACATACATCATAGATTCTATTTAAAGTGATAAGAGTTTGTTTATTGTGTTTTAATGTGATCTGCGAAAGCATACCAAAGGTGAAGTTCTCTAGATATTTTGAGACATCACAGCATTTTGACAGTAGTGGATATTTTCCCACTAAAAAGGACAAACTTTGTCCTTTGGGTCCTTTGGAGACCATCAGTTATATGTATACTAATACTGTATTATAGGTACACTGACCATGAATCTTCTCTCAACCTTCAACCACATCTTCTTCATTTGCTCTATACTCTTGATGTTACAGATGTGAAATATGTGACACAAGAAAAGGTCAGTCCATTTTTGGTAAGCTAAGACACTGGAAGGAGTATACAGTGTGCCAGTAGATACAAACAAGAAGACAAAAAAAAAAAGAGGTTTCATTTGCTTTATTTTTACTTTTTTAGCCTAAAATAGGCAATAAGTGATTAATGCAAAATTATACCATTTTTACTCATGATTCTTATGATCAAAGATTTTGACTGAATATTTTGGCAATTCATGCTTTAAGGCTTTCAGAGAACACATTTACCTTTACATTAGTAGTTTGTAAAAAGAAATGTCATTAAAAAAAGTCATAATTTTCTAAGTATGTTTACAAATAGGATCTTTTCAAAAATCAGGAGATAAAGTAATAATGTATAGCTAGCTCAGAAAACACTTTACGAAGTATCTATTCCAATGATGCAAATTTAAGAAAAAATGCAAAGTACTAGTGATTATTTGTGAAATAATGACACACTTGGACAGAGATGCATTTTCCATGTCCTCTCAGCTGATTTCCAGAGTCCATTTCATCCATCTTTATTATCTAATTAAGTTTAGCACCAGTGGTAAAAATTGTGATTTCTGTTACAAGGAGAAAGGGCCTTAAGTGAAATGTGTGGGCACATTTGAACACAGGTACGATAAACTTCTTTTACATGATCTAAAAATCATTACCAAAATGAATGTTCTAGGTTCAATGGAAGTCTAAAATATTGAAATAACTTTCCTTAAATTATAAAAGCAAAAACCTAACAAAGCTCTATAGGAAATTTACCTTTTGTTACATTATCACTCTTCTTCCTATTTCTGTTCCTTAGAAAATCTAGTACATCTCATTCAATGAGGTCATCCTGAATTTGTTTACTTATGGTCAAATATTTTACTTGCTTCACAAGCAAGAGTGTGAAAAGGAGATAACTCATTTGCTGCAGCATATGAATTCATGTTTCCCAAGTCATGTAAGAGTTTGTGAACTTCTTTGGAATTTCTAGACTGGTATGTTGTGGTGGCATTATTCCTATCCTAAGAATACCTTATATATATAAGAATACCTACAGAATAAACTTAATAACCCATGGCTTAGTGTTTTGAATAATTTCAACAAAGGAATAATTTTAGAGTGATTAACTTCATGGACAGGACAACACTTTGTTCCTTTATAGCTGTCTTCATATACTGATTTTGAATCTACTGGATTTAATTTCCCAAATGTTTTTTGGAATGTGTTCACGTTCAGTGGACTGTCAAGATGCGTTAGTAAAATCACCAGAAACTGTTACATCCTGAAGGTATTGTAGAAAGTGTTTATTATTTATAGACATTATTTTGTACAAGGTAATTTCAATAGCTATTTCAGAATATATCTCTCAAGATCTGTGCAATTATGTATTTCTTTCGAATCAATTAATCATTATTTATATGAAGGTTTTTATTATACATCTTAAAGTGATGCATTTCACTCTTAAATTTTGATAGATGACTACAAGCAAGAGAAAAAGAACCAATGAAAACACCTGCTCCCCTCACATACTGACAGGCTGTCTGAAATTCCTAAAGCTCTTAGAACCACAGAAATTCATATGTTTGATTCTTTCCCAATTATCCATTGTTTCCTCTGGACTCTCATTTCTATTTTATTTTATTCTATACATAAATATCTTTACCCATATAATGTAAGCAACTGGAGATTTCCATTTTGTGTCAAACTATTCTAAAAGACATTTATTGAGCAGTTAATAATCCTAATCACTGTGACAGGGCAAGAACTTACTTCTTTCTCTGGCTGGGGGTGGGAGTGGCTGGGAAGGTAGGGGGAGGGGGCAGGATTCAGTGCCCTCACGCTGCACATTGCTACATCTCATCTGAGTCCAAATTATCCTTCTGCTACATTACCTCTTAACAATTATTTTATAAAATAGCCTTCCTTTCAGCTAGCTGACAAGGATCCATTCATTCATTCAAACATTTATCCCGTATATACTTTGCTTTACTCATACTCAGAGATTCAAAAGAAACATCAAGAAATGCAGTATTGGATGAGATAAGCAGTAAACCAATAATGACAGACATTTATTACATGAAAAACAAGTTTGTCCCTCTCTCAGACATTATATCCATTTAAAAAGAGGACCATATTAAGCTAACTTGATGGATTCCCTGTTGATGCAAGGCAGGAAGGAGAAATGGGTCTTTATTTCTCCTAATGTTCTCAATTTGTTTCCACAAGCTTTTCTCCCCTGGTAAAAGGCTGGGCCCATCTCTTAGCTTCCCAAATAATCCCCTGATTAAAAACTAAAAAAAAAAAAAAAAGTGTCTCAAAATCATCTCAGCATAATTTTGAGCCATCACAACTGGAAAATATATAAGTAAGTAAATTTAATACCTCATGTGAGTTTGTGAGGGGCATGGGACATGTCATTGATATTTAAAATAATTTTCATAAAAATTGTTTAAGTATGTGTGTTAAAATATTGACTGCTCTAAAAATCAAGCTAAACTGATATGACACTTTATACATAGGAACTCAAAATCTCTGAAAGGAAACACTGATGCTGAATGACATAAGGTCAAAGGAACAACTGAATGAATGAAACTTTGTTTCTAAATTGATATTATGCAAAAGAAAAAAAAATATATGCTACAAGGGACAACCTGAGAGATATGACAGAAGTTCATAGAGGGTGAAAAAAATAGTGAATTCTTTTTCACCTCGTCAAGGATTATTGGAATTTGAAGGATCAGGAAAAGATTCCATGTATAAAACCTAAGAAATGGGAATATAATGAAAAGATACTAAGTGACCCTTCTGAGGCATTGGGCAGACTCCAGGCTACCTTGGTGGTACTGTGTGGGACCTGAATCTTCTTCAGTCATTGCCTAGAACCACCTTCTCCAGGGTGCCACATAGAACCTGGATATCAAGTTCAAATATCATGCTGCCCTAATGTAGATTAAAGCTTGAAGAAATTTTAGAAATACTAAAGGACTATAGGGAGAAGAAAGGCAAATAGGGCTATTGCTCATTTTACACAATCTTTTATCAGAGACATTACCAGACATTAGACAAGCTCAGTCCTTTCCTAAGTTGCTTTTCCTGGCAACACTAGTCCTACAAGATGCTCTTGTATGGGGAACAATGATTCTATTTACGAATTACTTTGAAGTGTTATGTACTTTATGACTCTTTTGAGTAGCGACATGTACATTTATTTAAGGGTCTGAGGGGTACTACCTCAGAAAAGCCTTAACTTTGCTGGACTAGGTATTTCAAATTTTGACTAAAGAAACCAGAAAATCATTTAATGCTTATTAATATTTTCTTGAGTTCTGAGAGTATGCTTTGGGAGGCCTTGGTCTGATTGTTTCTGATCCTAGGATCCATCAATATATCTTACATCCTTCCCAAAAATGAATTTAAAATGGATCGTAGACCTAAGTATAAAACATGAAACTATAAAACTCCTAGAAGAAACATGGGAGAAAATCTAGGTGACCCTGTGTTTGGCAATGTCTTTGAAGATACAACACCTAAATTACGATCCATGAAACAAACAAATAAAAAGTTGGACTTAAAACCTTCTGCTCTGAAAAAAATAGTGTTAAGAGAATGTAAAGACATGTCACAGACTGGGAAAAAATATTTTCAAAATACATAGCTGAAAAAGGACTGCACCCAAAATATACAAAGAACTTCTAAAACTCAACAATAAGAAAAGAAACATCTGAAATAAAAGTGGGCCAAGGATCTTAGAAATCTCACTGACGCACATATGCAGATGGTCAACACACATGAAAAGCTGCTCAACAGTATATGTCATCAGGGAATTGCAAATTAAAACAAGGATAAACCATTACACACCTACTAGAATGGCTAAAATCCGAAACTCTGACAATACCAAATGCTGCCAAGAATGTGGAGCAACAGAAACTCTCATTCATTGTTGATGGGAATGCAAAATGGGGTGGTCACTTTGGAAGGCCTCTTAGGCAATTTCTTCCAAAACTCAACATAGTCTGCTGATATGATCCAGAAATTGTACTTCTGGTATATAATCTAATGAATTGAAAACATATGTCCACACATGCACCCACACACAAGTGTTCATAGCAGCTTTATTCACAATTGCCAAAAAACTTGGAAACAACCAAGATGTCCTTTATTGGTGAGTGGACAAAGTGAGTTTGGGATGGTGAAACAATTCTGAATGATACTATAATGGTGAATACATATCATCACACTTTATCATAACCAATAGAATGTACAACACGGGGTGAATGTTGGTGTAAACTATTGACTTCAGTTAGGAATATTATATTAATATCTCTCACCAAGTATAAAAAATACACCATACTAATACAAAATGTTAATAATGGAAGAAAGTAAGTGTATGTGAGGGTCAAAGATTATAGTGGAACTTTCTGTACTCTGTGCTCCATTTTTCCATAAATCCAAAAGTTCTCTTAAAAATAAAAGCTATTAATTAAAAAATCCAAATTATGCTAGCAAATATTATACTATAGTCTCATATACTAGACACCCTAATATGAGAAATAATTCCTAAAATAGAAAAATTAAACAAATTCACCTAATGTTTATCACTTTTTCTATCTTCAAAATTAGTTTTGATTTATTTGTTTGTTTGTTTTTTATTACGCATTACCGAACACTTGCAGAAAATTTTGTCTTAGCGTTGGTTGTGTGGGCAGTAATGCACAAAACCACAAATTGAGATTTTTATTTGCATCTAGCCAATGAGATCCACACAAAAGTAGATTAAACTCTTTCTTTCCCCAAACAAAATAATTTGCTGATTCAAATTATGGTTAGTATACTAAATGCTTGATGCAACTTCAGATGTTCGAAAGTACAACTTATTTCATAGATTGGTTTATTATCAACTACTTGTGGCAAATTTAAGGGTTGAAGAAAAGAGAACTGTTGACTAGAGGAATTTTGATAAGTCAGGAACTTTTAACTGGAATTTATGCCACTTTCTCTTATTAGTTTGGCCCAGCATAATGGGAGCTTCCCTTCCTGTGCACTGGCATCATCAAGGAAGGCAACATACCTACACGGCCCACTGTTTGTGAGACTCATGAACACATGTAGCCTAAAGTGCATTTCAAAATCTGAAATTGATTTGAGCTAAATCTATCAAAGATTCCCATTTTACATATTAGTTTAGTCTCTTACTAGTCACTTTAAGGTAACTTAGTAGGTGTCAGCACCAGAAGAGTAGCTATATTGAGAAATACATAGTACTTAGCGTATGGAAGGTGGCCTGAAATGTTTAAAAAAAAAAATCAGAATAATAAGTATAAGGTGAAATACATGAAAGTTCTTGTTTAGGAGACATTATTTTCTACAACGTAAACTTGCATTAGCATCATGAATATAATAAGTTAGCATTGTACACACACACATACACACTTGCAGGCACGATAACACCATAGAAATCCAGACTAACAAATAGAGAAACAGGTGTCTCAAGACATTTTATGTAGTTATTTTTTTCTGAATGAAGCTTTCTAGGTTGAGACATCACATGTATTTATGATCACCTCCTATGCTAATCAGCTTAATATTCTGAAATTTCTATTTATTTCCTGTTTCTGCCACCCAGATGGTAACCTCCAATGCAAAATTTTTCTGAAAATTTTGACAAGTATGTGCAAGGTCAATATCTCTTTTGTCTCAGATATACAGCAATATCCTTAAAGAATTTGAATAGTGAACAGCCAGTTTGCTTGTTTCTCCTTATGTCTTAAAAAATAATACCCTTATCTTCAGTTTCTGAAAATTTCTCTAACTCTGTACTTATTTAGTTCAATTTTTGAAGTGTTTGAGTTCATACAAATGATCAAAACTTATTATTATTTGTTTCAAGTCTTATCTTGTTTAAGACTATTTTGGATATAGTTTTCTTGGCCATGAACCTCTCAATTTGAAAGGCTTTGATATTTTCAATTTATCACACCTGAAGAGACCCATAGTAATTACTATTTAAGCTCATGAACACTTATAAAAATATTCACACCAGTAAAAAAAAATGTCAGGCTGTTACATAGTTTGGACATTCACTCTGGGTCTGATTTTATTTCTTGTTTTTAGTGACCCTAGGCAATGTCAGGTCTTACTCTGAGTGGAAATCCATGGGACTCTGAACAGAAAGGAAGGTGGGTAGAAAGAGTGACATCAGCTCAGGAATGGTGTTGTGAACTGTGACCTCCAGAAGAGTTTATTTCTCTCTCTCACTTAAATCCACTGTTGTTCTTTCCCTAATTTTAGAGGCTCAATATGAACTCAAATTTGGGGAAATGAATATATTTTAAGTATTTAAGTTTAAAGATGTTTTGCATTATATATTCCACAAAAATCTACTGGCACATCTATTACTTGTTCTTCTAATCTCTTATCATCTTTCCATATACAATAAACTATTTAATTATGGCCAATGAAAAATCATATTGGGGGATACAGATTTTTAAAATGTCTAACCTGTAAATAGTTGGAATGCTACTGATTGATTGCATTGATATGTTTACAAATTACCCAGAAACTAGATGGCAAGGAGGTCAGTATTTCTCAACATCTAAATATTTATAGTTTCCCTGAATGAGTGCAAAAATCTAGTTTACTTTCCTACCCTCAATCCAGAAATGCTGAAATATTCCCCTTTAAAATCCTTCCCATTTGTGTGTCAATATTCTATCTACTATATATTGGAATCAGACAAGACGATTTTGCGGAAGTTTGTTTTCCCTATTGTATAAATAATTGTCCTTCACTTCCAATTATATAAATTGCAACCTGGAACTCATAACACCTTTTCCAACACCATGGGGCTTTTTTTCTATGAAAGAGAATTTTTGGACTAGATGACTTTAGGATTATCTGAAATTCTTTGAGTGTTTTCTTTAAAATAAAGAAGATCAGATTACCATCTCACTGCTTATAGTACGTCTGGAAACTCAATATACAGTGTTGTATCTTTGCCATAGGGAATTCTAGACTCTGGTGTGATATCTGAGGCCATGTGCAAGGTTAATTTCAAAGTACAACAAGATGTAAGCAGGCACTGAAATATACTTATATTGAATCAGGTATTCCTTAGAATACAGCCTTGGAAATATTTGCATAACTATTCAGACCTAAACAGATTCTTTTTTCCTGAATATGTTGGATAACTTTTTCTTATTCTTATTTTTCTTTACCTACATAAACCTAGCTAAGGGATTATCCTACTTACTTCTTGTTGGGAGTTTATTTACTTGTTTTTCAATGGTGCTAAATTAATCTAGCCAAAAAAAAAAAAAAAAACACGGTTGGCTTAATTTGGGGTAATCATGTAAGTAGTCAAAATTGGGTCTCTACTTCAGCAAGTTAAGAAATTATCACTATATCCACTGAACGAAAGGCTTATTGAGTGCTTTTATATGCCACACATTTTACACAGTGTTTCTGTTCTTACTACTCTTAGTTTACAGTATTTCAGAATATATGCAATTGCAACCATATCACTTGATTCAGCCACAGGATAGGGTGAGTTTCAAAGGTAGAAGATTGTCTTTTAAGAGTATAAGTAAAAAGGTGGTATATTTAAAAGCAAGTGAATTTAAGTTTTGTTTCTATCCTACGTGGGGAAAAAAAGACTGTTGCATATGCATGATGAAAACACTAATGATGTGTGAGACTGGTGGTTCAGGGGATAATTTCCATACAACATGAAACCTTGAAATCTGTACTACTACAATGATTATAAATTAAGTCAGATGTGTGTCAGAGATATGTCTGGGTAGTAATGTGGAGCTGAGGCAAGGGGAGAAGAAAGAACAATTTGCAGGCTGGATAAGGGTCATCACGCAAGCATTTAGATGTGTATTTGCTACTCTGCAGACGCTAAGAAGAATGGGGGGAGTGATGAGCACAAAGCCAATGTGATGAGAAACTTATGATTACAGGTGAACAGTAGTAATTTTGCTCAATTGTGCCAAAGTGCTTTTTGTTATTATAACTTAACTCCCTCCCCCTCATCATTTCCAAGGGCGTGAAAAATATATGGTCTATGCAGGTATGTTATCAAAACAATTTATGATTATCCAATCTTCTGAATTTTTTTTAATTTCTTCTAATTTCTGTATGGTTATATAGACAAAAATTGAAATAAGCTATTCCGTGGAAGCACCAGATATTTTAGAAAAATATTTAGAATAATTTATATATTTTTAAAGTATCTATATTATATTTTTGTAACTCTTAGAAAAGTGATTACATATGTAAATGGGTTTGTGACAGGAAACGCAAGAGGAGAGTCTGGGGAGAAGATAATGTTCTGTGTTCTGTTTTTAAGCTAAATTTTGCTTACACTGTTGTGTTCAGTTTGTAGAAATTCATTCAATAGTACTTGTATTGATTTAAGCACTTTTTTATATACTTTAATAAAATGTTCAAAAATTTAAATACTATTGTAAAGGAGGATATATTTTGATCTTCTTATGTCTCTACTACTAATAAAAATCACTTAATATTATACATAATTAAAATTTTGCAACTTATTTTCTCTGTGATTGAAACTAACAATCAACATCTATTAACCAAGACCCTGATTTAAAAAAAAAAAATTAAACTAAAACATTTTAAAAATAAGAGGAAATAACCGCATTTAAAAACCATTAGGTATTTCAACATATAAAATTACATTTAATTTTTTTAAGTAAGCCCCACAAGGTTTGCATGATGATGACTATTCACACATCAAATCACAAATATTGCATTTTGAGACTCCTTTTTTAAAGTACCTGTTTTTTAGTTACTTCGGTGCACCAGTGACTGTCATAGAATTTAATTGAGAATCCTGACTAATTTTAAGAAATCAGTTCATGAGAACAGTAATAATTTTTCTGTCAATGAGCACATGGTACATAGTTTAGGCTCAGATAGATTCCATCTTCACTACTGAACTCTGCAACTGTAGAGTGGCAATAAGCATTCTGCAAATGAGTGGGCATGGGCATGTTCCAATTAAACTTGATTTGCAAAAACTGACAGCTGACTGCATTTGATCCTTGGGCTGTGGTTTGCTTTCCCTCAATATACTGTCACAGAAATGAGTTGAAAATCCTAAAACTTTTGGAAAAGCCATTGCAGCAATTCTCAGCAAAACTGATAGATGTTTGGGTAAATTGTGAAAGGATGCTGCTTAGTCCAGTGTGGATATTTAGAATAATACATAATTCAGAGTCAAAATCTGCACCTCTCAGAGAAAATAAAAAGAAAAACATCCCAAACATCCTTGGTTTCAAAGCCAAACTATTCCAAAAGTCATAATTGGATATGTAAATCCCACAAAGAGAAAAATTTAAATAAACAGTAGTCTATGAACTACAGATGTTCTTTCTGTTGCTTAACCATATAGCTTTTATCTTAGAATAATAAAAATAATAAAACAAAATATCTGGATTTAAATAAGAGGAAAGATAGGTTTAGGGAGGTTAAGTGCCTCCCATGGTCACAGTTGATGTTTTTATTTAGTTGGATAATCAACTTATTTGTTTCCAATTAAAGAATAATCCTATTCTCACTCATTCACCATAAAACTCCTGGAGATACTTGTACTTGTCTTTGGGTTCTTTGTTTCTGGATGTTGCTACTGTAAAATCAACCCTATTAGCCTTTGTAATATTTCAAATTCTAGCACCTAGAATAGAATGTGAAGCCACATCTCAAACTTATACAGATAAAATTTAAAGTTATAAAGGCCATACTTTGATAACAAAAATAAGTGATTTATAAATCTGACTGATCACATGCATCATTTAGGGATCTTTTGAGAAATACGGGCTCTGGGCCTATGCCTAAAGATCAGAATGTAGGACACTGGAATAAAGCCTACAATCTGTATTTTATACAGCTCCTTGGGCCATTCTGATGAGCAGTCAAAGATTAGGAACTTTCAAACAGAGTCACCATAGTGGTTAATTCCTCAGTCCAGGCCTCTCCATTGCTTTACTCTTCGAACCACATAAATATTGTAAGATATTGGGCTAGGCCTCCTCAATTCTTATACTTCTTAAAAAGCATTTGTTTATATTATGAAATATTGTACCAATTCAAAGAGTATATAATGTATTGTGATAAAAATATAAAGTGAACACCTATGTACTTATCATCCAGCTTCAGATACAGAGTGTTAATGAGGTAGACCTTTCTCTAATATCATCCTTTCCTTCCAAGTATAAAAACTATTGTACTTGGGGCACCTGGGTGGCTCAGTCGTTAAGCGTATGCCTTCGGCTCAGGTTATGATCCCAGGGTCCTGGGATCGAGCCCCGCATCGGGCTCCCTGCTCTGCGGGAAGCCTGCTTCTCCCTCTCCCACTCCCTCTGCTTGTGTTCCCTCTCTCACTGTGTCTCTCTCTGTCAGATAAATAAATAAAATCTTAAAAAAAAAAAACACTATTGTACATTTTAGGTTTACCCTTTCTTTACTTTTAGATAGAGTATTAGTACATAAAAGTGTATAAATAAATACTTCATATTTTTTTCTATTTTTGAGCTCTGTGTTCAAGGTATCAATTTGATTTTCCACTTTGTATTATTGTTCCTTGAGCTTCATTCATGATGACACATAAAGCCACTGTTCATATTCACTATGGTATAAAAACTATAAAAAATAGTTTTTTCATCCTTTTGTTTACAGATTGATTATCTCTTATTTATCTTTGGCTTAATTATAAGCAGTGATTTTTTAAAACCTATGAGTGTATATATATATATATATATACATATATATATTTTAAGATTTTATTTATTTATTTATTTATAAATAATCTTTCTTTCTTTCTTTCTTTCTTTTACATTAAGTTTCTAAATTTATAAATAATCTTTCTTTCTTTCTTTCTTTCTTTCTTTTTCTTTCTTTCTTCTTTCTTTCTTTTTCTTTCTTTCTTCTTTCTTCTTTCTTTCTTTCTTTTTCTTCTTTCTCTCTTTCTTTCTTCTTTCTCTCTTTCTTTCTTTCTTTCTTTCTTTCTTTCTTTCTTTCTTTCTTTCTTTCTTTCTTTCTTTCTTTCTTTCTTCTTTCCTCTGCTGTTTCTTCTTTTCCAGAGTGGGAGTCCTATTCTTTCTTCTCTTTCTTAGAAGTATTAACAGTTCCCAAGAATATAGCTTATTTTCTCCAATGACACTCAAGTAAGGTTTTATCTTTTAATAAACATGCAATTAGAAATATCAAAATGTAAGCTCAAATCAAAAGTAGCATCAGATGTCTATTCCTTTTGTTATTTCCAACATTATAGATATGGAATTTCTGTACCTATAAAATTAAATATGATAGTGTCATAGGTTTTCCTTATGATTAACAGACTTTTTGAAAAGTTAACATTTTATATTTATGGAGTTAATCTGCAAAGGTGTGGTCAAAGAAACATCACACCATGAAATGTTTTTTTCATACATGCCAGTCAGTGATTGACTTGTAATATTTTCAGATTTATGCCACGTGATCTCAATATGTTTCAAAAAGGTGATATCTTTCTATATGTGAATTATCTGCATTGCTGTTATCTATAAGCAACAGAAACGTAAATCTTTTACATTAAGTTTCTATAACAGTTTGCATACAGCCCGTGTTTGACAATCCAAATTTATTTAGATTCACACTTAAAATGTTTTAACTTTAATTAAAGAAGTAATTAGTTCCTGATGGATAAAGAAAATAAGGATGTTTATAAAAAATATCTTTAAACTATCCATCTTTTAAACATGTTTCACTGGAAAGACGGGGTATATAGAATATCACATCAAGTCAGAGGGAATCTATATTTAATCTTAATGTTTAAGATTAAATATAGACTAAATATAGGTGTTAATTCAACTACTTATTTTAATCTTAATGAAATACCATTTAATGTTTAAACTTAAAAATTTTAACATTTAACATTTAAAATAACAGTAATCACATCAGTGGTCAATAACATTGCCTCCCATGTAGTGATTTTAAAATTGTGATTTTTTGGAGTTTTGTGCAGGTGTGTCTGGAAATGAGGAAAGCCCCTACAATGTAGAGCCCCATCATACCCTCTTTCACCCATAGCCCCTCAGCTTTGATCTGGATTATAGATTGGTCCTTGACTTAAGACTTTTATTAAAGAAATTATTCTATGGGTTACTAATAAATGTGATTATCATAATAATATGAATATAATATTAATTAATATTTGTAAAATCAATGCAATACTTGAAACTTCCATTTTAGGGAGGGCTACATCTCATAAGAAAAAAAATCATTATTTTTTTTCTCTATAGTTGCGATTTTCTGGCTGGATAAATCCATCTCTCATTTCATTTCAGTTTTTTCTACTGAATTTATTATGCAGTATATCATACTGCATAACAATACCACAAAAATGTTCTTACCAAATTTTCTCAGCAATTGAACATTTCAATAATCCCACTGGTCAATTTTTAAAAGCCGGTTAATAGAATTGAACAATTATTTGCCTTGATAGATGAGTGAAAATAAGGCATTTAAACTGGCAGTGTGTGCAGACACAGTTAGAAAGTCAGTTTCAGCATGACAAATATTATTGCTGTCAAATACAAATGCAATAACTCTTATTTTATGGGGATTTTGCATTTCGTATACACTTAAATATGCTCCTGTAAGTATTAATCCCTGAAAAAGAGGAAGGTGAGTAGAAGATGGGGCCTTTAAAAAAATCACTCTCCCAAGTAAGAAATAATAATCAACATAACCACCTAGTTTTTAACAATGACCATAGATAGACCTTTAGAGTATCAAATCAAAAATAATTATACGCAAACAATGAATCATGGAACACTACATCAAAAACTAATGATGTAATGTATGGTGATTAACACAACATAACAAAAAATAAAAAATAAAAAATAAATAATTACACACACACACATAGAGCTTGACAGGTTTAAGTGTTTCCTAATGTAAGGGCATTTACATATACTTGGAGGATAAAACAGATACGTTTTATTGATTTAATTATTTTTTACATAATTTCTATTGATGCTCTTGTGAAATGTCTTAAAGCATGTTAGGTAATTGATAGTCATAGGTTTTAAGATATGTCATTTCTAAATAACTTCAATAATGTTTAATACATTTGTACCTAAACCACAACACATAAGAATCAAGAGCCACATTAAACAGGGTTTCCTGTCTTCTCTTCTTTTATGTTTTGGAGGAAGGAACTTGTTTTTCTCTTTGTTTTTTTCTCATTTTCTAATGGTCGGGAATTCTTGACCACAGCATTAGTCTTGGAATTCTGATGGCTTTATAAAGCCATGGCAATGCTTTGGATTTTGCAAATTAAATTACATTTTCTACATATTGAAAGATCAACTTTTGGAAAATAAGGACTACAGGACCAAAGATACAGAGACGGAAGCCACAGTTGATGCTAGAGTTTAGTTTTCTCCTTTCTTGGAAGCCCCAAACTTATTCACAGTCTTAATGGAGGTGTGGGGGGAGGGGAGGAAAGCTAGGAAGAGCCACAGCAAACCACTCTGGAGGAAATTATGAGGCTGACTTGCTGTCCTAGGAAGACTCTCCAAGTAATTTGAATCCAAATAAGAAAGGGCAGTTCAATGTCAAATCCAAACTAAACTTTAGAAGCATTTTTAACTCACCATGGTGCAAGAAAGTTAGTTCTTTCTAGTAATAATAGTCACGACACTCAGCAAAGGTTGCCACCACAGTCTTCTGCATCGCTGGCAACAGCCCGTATGTCATTATCTGAGCAGATTCAAATTCCATGTGAGCTGGGGGCAAACATTTTAATGGTATTTTGAGGTCTGTACTCATTTTGTAAAATCTTGCAAATAGAGTTGTGCATATATAGTGAGAATATTAGCTGGACCACTTTGAAATATTAGTGATAATATATAATAAATATATAAAAATGACTTTATTTTTAGTAATTCAAATGTTCTATATTGTAAAAGTAGAGAAAAAAATTAAGTTAGCATTTAAAAGTCTTAGCAGAATAGCACTATTTTTACGAATTGTGTAAGGATCAAAGCAATGCCTTTGAAAAGAAAAAATCAATTGTATTCAATACCAGCTATTAAGAGAATATATAATAAAATATAATTTTGTTGAGCAAAACTATATGAATGAGTCATATATACATAATAATTTGAGGAGGGATTTCTTTCATAATGTGCTTTATATATATATGAAAATGTAAATAAGAAAATAGGAGTAACACAATTATATATTTCATTCTAATACTCCCTTTTATGTATCATCTGGTGACTTTACTGAGATAAATGGATATGTACATATACATATATATATATGTTACAATTTTTATTTTTTGTATTTTCTACTATTTAGCTCTAAAGTTTTGTAGGTACACAATATGGAGATGGTCTAAGTATATTTTCTTCCTATGTAAGATTACTGTTGTGTATTGCCAGGAATATGATTTAAGGTCTAAACTGGCTGGTCTCCATTGCTGGTTCTGGTGCTTTATGTTATTTGGTATGGGAAAAAACCCTGGAGGTTTAACTGTCCAAAGGATAGTAATACAATGGAGTTGTTTAGCAATACCCGACCCCATTAACCCAGACAACTGGGCTATAGGAAAGCCCATTTCCCCAGAACAAATATGTCTACCTCTAGGAAACTGTCCAAGATTTAATATACCAAAACAGAGACAGCTCTTGCTGTCTTCATTCTGCTTTGTCCCCTGAAAACCTACGTCTCCATTTCAGTTAGTATCCACACTCGGCGGAGAATTTTTATTCCTGAGTAACACGGTCATTCCCTTTAACTGGTTTACGAACAGTTAGGTTAGAAGGAGGGTTTGTGTTGTGTATTCAACGTTTATTCTAAAGGCGCTAAAATTTTATTGTCTTACTTTTGAAGGCAGAAATGACTTACCATCATATCAAAAAGTGGGGAGAAGGGGCACCTGGGTGGCTCAGTGGATTAAGCATCTGCCTTCCACTCTGGTCATGATTCCCGGGTCTTGGGATGGAGCCCCACGTTGGGCTCCCTGATTTTCCCTCCCTCCCTTCTCATGATCTCTCTTGCTATCTCTATCACTATCTCTGTCTCTCTTAAATAAATAAATAAACTCTTAAAAAAACCCAAAACATCCAACTCTTGATTTCAGCTCAGGTCATGATCTCAGGGTCGGGAGATAGAGCCCTGTGTCGACTCTGGCTCATGCTCAGCACAGAATCTACTTCAAATTCCCTCTCTCTTCCCTCTGTCCCTTCCCTGCTCATGAGAGCACTCTCTAAAATAAATAAATAAATAGTAAATAAATCAATCTTTATAAAAAGAGGGGAGAAGTCTACACTGATAAGTATTTTTTTGTGGCAAAATCTCCTAAAGGTGATTTTCAACAGCCACTTAGAATATTGGAAAGAATATTGGATCAGAGTTGTGTTTAATATTCATGAATATTTTTGAGCAACTGCTTTATAGGAAGCATAGCAGTGAGCTCTTCTTTCAGCTCCTAGAAGCATGGTCTGTAAGACACAATTCCTGGCCTGGAGAGAATCACAGTCCTGACAGGAGACAATAGGTAAACAGCAAGACCAGCAGAGTGTGATGCAGAGTAATGCTGACAAGCTGGGCATCATGTTGCCCAGGGGAGGGTCACGGTCCCTGGCTGCAGAGGCAGCAGAAGCAGACTGGAGAGAGTTCCTGGATGAGGTGCAATCTTATCCAGAAGCACTGTGGAGGTTGGTAGGAGAAGAGGGGAAGATATATTTGAAGCAGAGAGTTCATATGGGGTAGGTATGGAGATATATGGGTGTGTTCCAGCTAATTTACATAGTAACTCCCAATTTCTGTGCAAGCCATTCAACCCTTTTTTTTTTTTTAAGATTTTATTTATTTATTTGACTGAGAGAGAGAGAGACAGCAAGAGAGGGAACACAAGCAGGGGGGAGTGGGAGAGGGAGAAGTAGGCTTCCCACCAAGCAGGAAGCCTGATGTGGGGCTCAATCCCAGGACCCTGGCATCAAGGCCTAAGCCAAAGGCAGCCGCTTAACCGACTGAGCAACCCAGGTGCCCCTCAACCCTTTTTTTTTTTTTTTTTAAGATTTATTTGTTTGAGAGAGAGAGCAAGTGAGCAAGTGAGTGCACAGGGGGTTGGGGAGGGGTAGAGGGAGAGGGAGAGAGAGAATCTCAAACAGACTCCCTGCTTGACCGTGGGGCTCACTCTCAGGACCTTGAGATCATGACCTGAGCTGAAATCAAGAGTCAGACACTTAACCAACTGAGCCACCCAGGTGCCCCTCAACCCTTTGAATGAGTTTCCTCACTATAAATTGAGAATGCTAAAACATATCTGCTACTTTTTCCTGATGAGTTTCATGGAGAAAGAGATCAAACAAAATATTACGTGTAAGTATTTTTGTATCTTAGAATCCAGTAAGAATACTGGTTATAGAATTAGTATGATTAGTGTTTATTTTAGCAAACTAGTTATTCATTCAGTAATTTCTTATTGAAATACTGCTGAAATATTTAAGGTTTACTGAGTTCTTTATTCTGGCTACTCATTTCAGTATTAACTCATTTGATCTATACAACCACTCTGTGAGCAGACTTTAATTACCCAAGATCACACAGCTAGTACTTGATAAGGCCATGATTTATTTTTTTTTTTTTTTAAGATTTTATATATGTATTTGAGAGAGAGAGAGTACACATTCACATGAACAGGGCAGAGGCAGAAGCAGACTCCCCACTGAGCAGGGAGCCCGATGCGAGGCTCCATCCCAGGACCCAGAGATCAAGACGTAAGCTGAAGACAGATGCTTAACCGACTGAACCACCCAGGTGCCCCAATAAAGCCATGATTTAAACCCACTAGTTTGGCTCTGCAGCCCAAAAACTTAACTCCTAAGCTTATTGTATCACAATATTATGCCATTGTTATCCATTACTTGCTATACAATGTATATAGTGCCAGGGATAGAGGCATAAATAATGTGGTTATTGCCTTCAAGGAGAAGCCTCCCAGTCTGTGGGCAATGAGAGAAATATGGTGATTAGGATAAGGGCAAGATTGGTATTACCAGGTAGAAAGGAAGGTTGTGTGGTTTAGATCAGGGATATGAAAAAGCCTGTGTGAGGATGTGGTATTGGGACTAAAACATGAAAGATATTTTGATAGAATCAGGCAAAGAAATTAGGAAGGACATTTCAGGCAGAAAGCCTAAGGATAAAGTGACTGACCATTCATCCTTGTTTGTCTGGGACAGTCTCATTTTACAATTATTAATAACATTCACTTTAACTCTTAGAAGTGCCCTGGTTTGGACAATAAATTATATAGCCACCTTACCTAAGGGCAGGGACACAGAGTTGTGAGCAAACATAGCATATTTGAGGAAATGCAAGTGATTTATCACAGCTAGAATTCACAATATGAGATGGGAATTGTGAAATATAAGAGCGTCTGGGAATAAAGCAGGAAGAGCCTTGCTCCTCACATGAGGGGAGTTTAAGTTTCATTTAAAAGGTGATGGGGAGTCACTAAAAGGCTGTAAACAAAGGATATAGTATGGTTGCTTTATACTTTGAAAGATCACTCTAGCATTTTTTTAAGAGCATGTATCCCTATGAGGCAAGATTAGAGAGGAAAACAAAAGCCCTCATTCGACACATATTTATCAAGGCCCTCCTACGTGCTGGCATCATTCTAGATTCTTAGTATAGATCAGTGAATAAGCTATGCAGGATCCCTGTCCTCATGGTGCTATCATTCTAGTAGGGAAAGACACACTAACAATAAATATAATAAATGAGTAAACGTGGAGAGCAGTGTAAAAGAGATTGGGGTTATGTTGCAATTTTAAATGAAATGACCAGGGAAGGATTTTAATTTCATATTTGAGCAAAGACCTGAAGATTTCAAAGAAGTTAGCCATTTAGATATTTGAGAAATGTCCCAGCTGGAAGAAATAACTTGTATAAAGACCCTGAGGTGAGAGTGTGGCTGGGAAATCCAAAGAACATTGGGGGGCTGGTATGGATGGAGTAGGGGGAGCAAAGGGTAAAAGAGGGTGTCAGGGAAGCATTGGGGTCAAGAGCACCTAGGACACTCCAAGCCATTTTAAGGAATTTGAATTTTACTCTGAATGACACAGGGAGTCATTGCAAACCTTTGAACAGAGAAATGATACACTACAATTTAACATTTATACAAATTGCCCCAGCTGCTATGTTGAGAATAAATGGTAGGAACAAAGGGTTGTGCATGAAGGACCAGTTAGGATACTATTACAGGAATCCTGGCTAGAGATGCTGGTCCACAGGTGAGTGTATCCAGGCAAGTGGACACAGTACAAAAACACAGATCGTGATCCTGCTATCAGACAAGATAGAATTGAGGCCAAAATGAATGAAAGAAGAAAAAGAAAGACCATTTTATAAGGTGAAAGACCATACTTTACAGTGGATATATAATGTTTTTGAAGATCTCTGGGCCAAAAAAAAAAAAAAAAAGGAATGCTTCCTATAAACAGATACTATAGAAAATACAGTGAGGAAATGACAGAATACATTAAAAATAGGTTTTAACTACTCTTAGGTCAAGTGAACAATACTATTAAATGTATTATGAATGCTTTTAAAACTGTGTCTCAAAACCCAAATGCAATGAAAAAAGAGGTTAGCAATTTAATTATATTTTTAAGTGTTTGTATTGTGGCAACAAACACCATAAACAAAGCCAAAAGAAAAGTGACAAAGTAGGAGAATACATTTGTATATAGATCACAAAGTATCTATATATTTTCTAACATAAAAAAGAATCCTTATAATTTGATGGCAGAAAGCATCCAAAGGCCTGATTTTTTTCTTAAATGGGCAAAGCCTTTAAACATATAAAGGTATTCTGGATTCTACTCAGAATAAAAAAATAAATAAAATTTAAACTACACTAAGGTATTACTTCTTAATAATTGGACAAAAATTAACTGATGTCCGAGATACTACAGTGTAAAATTGTGGTTCCTTAGCCAATTCCCAGGCCTGAGCCAATTTTTATTTATTTTTATTTATTTATTTTTTAAGATTTTATTTATTTATTCGAGAGAGAGAATGAGATAGAAAGAGCGTGAGAGGGGGGAGGGTCAGAGGGAGAAGCAGACTCCCTGCTGAGCAGGGAGCCCGATGCGGAACCCGATCCCGGGACTCCGGGATCATGACCTGAATCGAAGGCAGTCGCTTAACCAACTGAGCCACCCAGGCGCCCCCTGAGCCAATATTTAGATCCAGAAATTGATGATTAAAGAAGACACCATCAAAGGAGAACTCTACAGTGCCACCTAAGTGTGTATAGTAAGCATTCCCCCATGAGTGAATTTGAGCAGTGCAAGGAACAAATGGTAGCAGTCGACTCTATTTCTCTGAGCCAAATCTCCTTGGTTCACCTCTGATTTCAACGACAGCTAGATAGTGAACAGTTCTGTGCAAGTCAGGCTTACCTTGAACTTACAGCACGACTCCTCAGCTAGAGTATCATTCTGCTCCTGGCCCTTCTTTCCCCAAGGCCATGGGAACCTATGGGGCCCAGATGCACTTCAGCCTGGGGATTCTGCAGTTAGTCCTCTTGGGGGTGCCTTCAACCAGTGGGAGATGAGAGCTGATGGATTATTTAGCCTTTCAAGCAGACAATTCTGTCAAACACACTGTACATTTCAGGATATTTGGACGGAGTCCTACTCCATTGCCCACAGCAGGGAAAGTGAAAATGCACTCTTGTATTGCATATCCATCCTCCTCTGACTCACTTTTCCAGATCTTTCACTTCCTGGGATCATCTCCAAATAAACTACTAATTCTACATCTTTCTCCACCTCCCCAAACACTCTTGAATATATTGATCTCTTAATCTACATTTATTTATTTATTTTTCTTTTGGAAAACTCTCTTTTTGTCTAGAACGTGAAGGAATTCCTTTAAAGATTTTTGTCCACTTTCCTTGTAACCACGGACGTTTTAAATGTGAAAAATAAAATGATTTTGCTTCCACTTGGTGAGGAAAAATATATTCCTTGCTTGCAGTAAAAATAAATGTATTTGTCCTTAGCTAAATTTCATCTTGTTATCTAACTTGAAGTGACTTTTAATATTTACACATTCCAGTTTCAAACTCTGAAGCCATTATCTTATCAATACCAAAGCATATATTAACTTAAAAATCCATTGTCTTCATTCTACCAATGGAGAGCACTGAGCTATAGTACCTATTCCTACCCTGCAACACCTTTTTTCCTCTAAAATCTTCACTGCTGATTATGAGAAGTAAGACTCATAGGAACTATATTTCCCAGACTCTTTTAGCAGCGGCTCTCGGGTTTAGATTCTACTAATGAAAGGCTTTTTCTTTAAGACGTGGAAGGCAGTAACAGAAAGGAGCGGAGCATCAGCTGGAACAGTGCCAGGCATGCGCACTTCTGCGCAGGGCAGGCAAGGGGCCGTGTCGCTGGCCCCAGACGTCCTCCCGTAATCAGCTACTTAGATACTTTGGGCAGTTGAGGTCACGGACAGTTATCTTCTCCGATTCTCCCCTTCCTGGATTGCTGGAAAGTCAGTGGCCCTTTACCCTTTCACTTCCCAAAGTCTTTCAAATTCTCTAATTTCCTGTGTTAAATCCCTCCCCGTTTGAAATACCTAGAATGCATTTTATTTTCCTGAAAAATTTCCAATTGGTAGTGAAGTCATTTAAGGAAAAAAACTGAAGATTTGGGCAATTTTTGTTCCCATTTTGTGTTTGTGACTATTGTTGGAATCATCTTATTTAATTTGTATTCAGTTTCTCGGGTTATTTTCTAGCCCAAGGTCTGCAAACTGCTGCCTGCAGGCTCAATATGGCCATGCTTGTTCATGTGTGCATTGTCTCTGGCTACATTTGAATTGCAATGTCAGAGTTGCCAAATTGTGACAGAGACTGTATGGCTCCTCAGACTGAATATATTTCCTAGCAGGACCTTTACAGAAAAAAGTATGCTGGCCATTGTTCTAGACCAGTCCATTTTTGTCAATAAATTGTACATCCCTGTATAGTATAAGAGATGATTTGATTATATTGGAGCATTCTTGTGGCAAATTTAATAACAAAATTCTGCTGCCCTAGAAGTCATAGAACTTGAGTTGTACATATCAAGAATGGAAAATTATAAGCTAAAGGATAGGAGTCTTTGAAAATGTATTTTGAGGACAAAGACCTAATATACATGGTGGTGATACAGCTAAGATTTGCTGAGTGGTTCAGAAGCACCGGGCATTGAATTAGAGCACTTTACAAGCACATGGCAACTAAGCCATGTGCTTACATGACTCTGACATAGATGCTATTTAACCAAGGAAATGAGAAAGAGAATAATAATGTTTCCCAAGGTCATATAGCTAGTTAGTAGCTGACACTAAAGTCTGACACCAAACTCTGCAGTGTACCTATAGCTAATTGTTACAATACTTGCTATTGTAATAAGACTCAACGTATTTTTTATGAAGGAGATTTTACACTGCCATATGACATTTTATATCATTTCATACTAAAATAGAAAATACTCATCACTATCAGTCATGCTGCTAACATCACATACACTCTGTGTAGTAATAGTGACTCAAATTCACATACTGTAACATTTCTAAAAATGAGGACTTGGTGTGCTCCCAGAGAGCAGCTGGAAGAATGGATTTCCCATTCTGTCAGGGCCGTGGCTAGATGTTTCCTCTGCCTAGGCTCTTCTCATTACCTATCAGGCCAATGGTGTCAGAAGAGTCTGTGACTAATTAAAGAAGTGCCACCAAGCTGGGGAAAATGAATCGAGGGTTTTAATGTCAAATTCTGGCTACATGTGGTGGACACTCTGATAGGATGCAATTTTCTATGCTGGTAAAAACCCAGCATCTTTTCCTTGAAATTGGAAAAGTAATTTCTACTTATGACACCTGAGATCACTTGAAATGAAATTCAGAACACCAGAGAACAATTTGGCTGCCTTAACTGCTTGGCTGGAAAGCACTCCCTTCTCAGGATTTAGATTTTCCTCTTGGGGGCATATTGTTAGGCCTTGGAGAAGGCTGCATGACATCAAATTAGATTGATACCACAGCTTTAGAATACTTACATGAACATGCAAGCCTTTCTAATTTTATTGTCAACTTCTTAGTACATAAGGGCATTAGTGATGCATCTTGAAAATGGGTAAATATATCAACAACTTGGTAGCCTTCAAGACAGTTATCCCATATTAAATATATACCAGCATATATACTTTGAAGAAATGTTGCTGTGTATATCAACTGATTTTTTTGACAATTGAATGAATGAATACATGATACAGCTAGATCTACATCTTAGGAAACTCTAGTTACGGGAAACCATCTTCAGAAAACTAATCAATCAATAAAATATTGATAAACATTCTATTCAATGGAATAACTGATTCTCTGGAAATCACTAGGTTATTCTTCCTGAAAACGCTAGAGATATGTATAATCTCAGCAAATAGACAGTTGGAGAACATAATTTAAATTATAAACTTTTTGTTGTTGTTGTTACTCAACATTATTTTTCAGTGGAGTTTAGATTTTTTCTCATGAAAATTACATAAATTCTATTTATTAAGATTTTTAAATTATTTTATTTTATTTTTTCATTATGATAAGTGTTCTCTTTAATCCCCATCACCTATTTCACCCAACCCCCACCCACCCCACTGTCCTCCCCTCTGGTTACCATCAGTTTGTTCTCTATAGTTAAGAATCAGCTTCTTGGTTTGTCTAAAGTTTATCAAATTACCAATATTAGGGGCATTAAGTTCTCACCCCATTTGTGTAACAGTTGGCACACAGAGGCTGTTAATGATTTGAAACCCTTACGTTATTCTCCCAACTAATTACTCTAAAGTGCTATGTATAAGATTCTTTCCACTCCTGGGACACCTGGGTGGCTCAGTCATTAAGCGTCTGCCTTCGGCTCAGGTCATGATCTCAGGGTCCTGGGATCGAGCCCCGCATCGGGCTCCCTGCAGGGAGGGAGGCCTGCATCTCCCTCTCCCACTCCCCTTGCTTGTGTTCCCTCTCTCGCTGTGTCTCTGTGTGTCAAATAAATAAAATCTTTAAAAAAAAAAAGATTCTTTCCACTCCTGTTGAGAAGATGCACACTTGATTTGCTCTTATTAGAATCATGCACAACGTAGGAAAAATGTCAAAATTCCAAAAGATAAATTTCATTTGATGGGATAGAAATCCATTCATCTTAATTATTTCTGACATCTTCTGCATTATGCTATGAGTATCTCAAGAGAAAAGAGAGAGCTCATCTCCTTTAAGAGCAGTTCATTGAGAGTTACATGCTATTGTCATTATCTGAGAACTCTAAAAGCCTACTTAAAAAATCTAGGAAAATAATGAAAACCACAATCTAAATGAAATTCAGCTGTGCAAAATGAGATATGTCAAATATTAGTAGCTAATAAAAGATTTTTCTTAAATACATGTAAAATATAAAATTGCATTCAACAACTGTTTTTCTTTTTTTTTTTAAGATTTTATTTATTTATTTAAGAGAGAGAATGAGATAGAGAGAGCATGAGAGGGCGAGGGTCAGAGGGAGAAGCAGACTCCCTGCTGAGCAGGGAGCCCGATGTGGGACTCAATCCTGGGACCTCTAGGGTCATGACCTGAGCCGAAGGCAGTCGCTTAGCCAACTGAGCCACCCAGGCGCCCCAACAACTGTTTTTCTTAAATACATGTGAAATCTAACTTCCAAATTGTCAAATTTAAAATAAGAAAAGGTTGTCAAGCAATTGTATTTACATGTGAGGTAATTGTATGTATATTTTCGTTAAGACATAACATCCATTGATCTTAGTGTAGGAAAATGTTCACTTGCCTCATATGATGCTATTCATCAGTTTGAAATAACATAGCTCTTCTGATGTCACACAATTAGGCAGGGTTACAAGCCCAACTGTTTATTTGAGGATCCGTCAATGGGGATATAGAGCAAAACATGGACTAATAGAAGGCAATTGTGAACACCCCAGTGGTTAAAATTTTCATCAGTAACTAGGATGGGTTAAGTTTACCAATTACCCAAAGCTGTGTGAAGAAGGCTGAGGAAAAGACAGGATTAGACGTGAAAGTGACTATGGAAAATTTGAACAGTGATCTGAAGCAATGGGTGGGGAGGCTGGGATAAACAATAAAGACAGAAAAAAAAAGAACAATAAAGACTGGTTAAATATTTCATCTGAGTTAAACAAAAAACATTAGAAGCAGAAGCTGGAAGATCAATTATATTTTGCACTATATATATGGTTGTGCAAATTGAGCAAGACATACAAATGCAACTATATTAGAATGTAGGGAAGGGAGTTCTGAGGATTAACTGAGGTACCACCAGTTTCTGTACATGAAATCTAAGGGTCTTAAATTCATTCTCGTTCTTCTTTCTCCTTGATTCAGCATGCTCTCACCAGGAATAGTTGTTCCCAAATATTCTCCACGTTACTATAGGCTGCTTCTGAAGCCTGCAATACCTATTGATCACATGGATGTCAAACATCTTTTGCACATTTTTTGCTTGATTTTCAGACTCCTTAGTTTAGCTTTCAGGCATTTCCTAATTGTGACTGTGCATCACCTAGCTGGCTTTATTGCCATCTGCTCCAACAAATACATGCTGATCGAGATACATGTACCTCTTCCCTGTCCCTTCTTGCTGCTGAACTTGAAACTTTTTTTTTTTTTTTGCCCCAAACCACTCTGCCCTAGTCCTTCCCACCCTTCAACAATCAGCTTGGCTCTTGCTTCTTTAAATATTACTACATCAATCAATCCAGTCCATTATGAGGACCACAGAATTGTAGAATTACTAAATCCTAGAAATGGAAGGAAGCTTCAGGAACACCTCAAATAATCCTTGTTATTAGATAGTACGGAAATGAAACCTAAGTGTGAGTTGAACTCATCTAGTTAGTGGAAAGTTATCCGTTCACCTTCTAATTTCTGATGACTTCTATTACTTAATTAGTAAGGGAGGACTACATAGTCTTCTTTTTTTTTTTTTAAGATTTTATTTATTTATTTGAGAGAGAGAATGAGATAGAGAGCATGAGAGGGGAGAGGGTCAGAGAGAGAGGCAGACCCCCCGCTGAGCAGGGAGCCCGATGCGGGACTCGATCCCGGGACTCCAGGATCATGACCTGAGCCGAAGGTAGTCGCTTAACCAACTGAGCCACCCAGGCGCCCGGACTACATAGTCTTCTAAGGAGAGCCCAGGCAGTGGACACGAATCTGTGCTTGAAAACCTCATCTGCTAATTATTGGTTTTGTGATCTTAACAAAGTTAGCTTTAGATTTTTTAATCTTTAAAATGGCAGCCATAATAAATATTCCCAAATGTTATTGTAAGGATTTAATAAAAAAAATGAAAGTGATTTATCTGTCTCATTGTTTTGTGCACAGTGTTCAGTAAATGTATGTAACTGATTGCTTAACTTGTACATGTTTATTTTTCCCCGCTTGTGTATACTTTTCTAAGGCCTGAGTAGTACTTTTACTTTTTTCATTGTATTACTCTCATTAACTAACCCAATAGTCACATATTAAGGACTTAGTACACATTTTTAAATGGATTTAACTTCTTTATGTTTCATCTTGCAATCCTCTTACTCAAAGTCTGTTCATAAAGGACACAGAGAACATGAATGCTTACAAGAGGGCTACCTTATCAGCTGAACACACATACCAAAGAGGATAACTAAAAAAATCAGGGATTTATTACCATGTAGATTATATATATATGTATATTTGTGTATATATATATATACACACACAAATACCAAGCATCCATTTGCCAATATTGGCCATGAATTTGAAACACTCTTATACGAAATAATACCTGTTGCCTTTTTCCATTTAAATTAATCCAAGAAAAGATGGACTTTATGATATTGGGGAGAATTTTTCATGGATCTGCTATTGTTAAGCATTGGAGAGTTTTATGAAATTACATTTTATAAACACTTTTCTTAAAATTTTTAAAGGGAACAGATTCTGTTTTATGACTCTTTAGTAACAGGACTCTTGTGCAACTAGACTAACATTCTTCATGGATTAATGCCCGCTTTGTGACACTGTGGTAATGTGGGCAGAGGTTCCACAAAAAGATGTGATAACCTCATCATACAGAATTTCTGTGACTTGGGACACCTGGATGGCTCAGTCGATTAAGCATCTGCCTTTGGCTTGGGTCATGATCTCAGTGTCCTGGGATCGAGTCCTGCATGGGGTTCCCTGCTCAGTGGCGAGCCTGCTTCTCCCTCTCCCTCTGCCTCCCGCTCCCCCTGCTCATGCTCTCTCTCTCTCTCTATCTCTCTGACAAATAAATAAAATCTTTAAAGAAAAAAGAATTTCTGTGACTAATTTTGCATAGTGCTTCTTTCAGTATTATTCTGTTACATCGAATGTCATAAAGGTGGATTTGAGCATGGAATGAGTTATATGAACACTCAGTATTCATGTAATCTCTGATTCTATAGCCTAGTATCAAAAAATTAATGTAATACTCCCATAGGAATACTTGGTAAAGAAAATTAAAATATTAATTGGCCTGTTAGAAACACTTGAAAATAGCTGTAATTCTGTGTTCAAAAGTGGCATCAATGTGTCACAACTATAAATAAAAAGTAAGTTCCAAAATCAATAAGTAAAATGTTTAGTATTATTCTATGCTTCTATGTGCACAAATAGTACTTAGGTATTTTATTTTATTTTATTTTTTAAGATTTTATTTATTTATTTGACAGAGAGAGACAGAGCGAGAGAGGGGAACACAAGCAGAGGGAGTGGGAGAGGGAGAAGCAGGCTTCCCACGGAGCAGGGAGCCTGATGAGGGGCTTGATCCCAGGACCCTGCGATCATGACCTGAGCCGAAGGCAAGACGCTTAACGACTGAGCCACCCAGGCACCCCAGTACTTAGGTATTCTAATATATGGTACTAAAACTGAACTTAGGATTGCAAACACATTGACATATTTTCTTTAAATGTAGACACTGAATACAGTAAAATTCCCACAATGTAAGCCAAGGGTCAAGCCAAAAAAAAAAAAAAAAAAAAAAAGGTTGACTATTGTTTCATAATGTCATAGACAGGAAAAAACACTTTCAAGTTTAAGGCATCCTTCGTTGCCTCCTCCCAAACATTCTGCCATTTGATACCAGCTGAAGTTTTCCCGAAGGTTAAGAAGATATGAGAGACATTTTTAAAGTTATGAAGTTCATCATGACCTTTGTAGCACAGTAATAGATGCAAGATGATTTAAAGCAAAGATATTTAAATAAAGATTGTCAAATACCCTTTTTTTATTAGAGGAGTATTGTCATCCCTTGCCTGTTGTCAAACCACATCTATTTAGTGAAATATTATGGATGTTTATGGATACCCAGGCTGTGAAAGTCTTTTGTAATATGTTTTCAGAGATTCCAAATATTCTAGATAGCCCCCTTTACCTTTATGTATACCACTGTGACAGAATTGTCAGTAAAGATGTATGTCTTTAATGAGAAAATGATCACAGCCTCACAAGGAAACTACAGAGAAGAGACCTAACCCTCACAATCCATTAAATCAAGACATCCTTTCTCAAGCCAAACACCTTGCTATAAACTCTCTCCTCACCATTATTTCCTGGAAAGAACACTTGCTCTTCATCACTATCAGGAGCCTCTTCACTATTTATAGCGTTTAAGTCTCTGCCCCGAGCTCTAACATTCATGTCTCCAGGCTTTACTAACCTGGTTCCTTCAGCCTTTTCTCCTGGGGCCCATTTCTCCAGCTGTTAATCATTTTTATTACTCCTCTTTGGTTTTTTTCCAAATTCTCTTTATCATGACTCAGTTAGGGGATGTCAAATGAAACCCACTATGCTAATAAATATTTGACCAGTGTTGGAGTTAAGAAGAAAATGTCCTTTGTGATTTATACAGATACTCCTCGCCTGAAGTCTCCTTAGCTAAGGATTAAGGATAGGGGAACTTTGAGTTCTTGAGGTTTGGCTCTAAAATGACAAAATCAGGCTACTGTAACTGTGGGGAGAATTGGAATGGTGAAACCGATTCAAATTATGTAGGAGGCAGAGCATTATGAGTCAAAGACAGAAAACAAATGCCAACACAATGCCCTAAGGACAGACTTAAAAGTAAAATGAGAGACTAAGTAGCAAGAATTGAGAAAAAACTGGATTGCAATGGGAGAGAGGTTATAGACGAAGTGATGAGTTCTTTGATGAATGCAATGAATGAAGTTGAAGTACACCTGATTCACAATTATTCGTCAGTTCCTTGTTTATGCAGGGTCAGGGCAAAGAGATTTCAGTGTATATTTAAGGCAGCTAATATTTCTGTTGTAGCTTCAGAATAGTTGGCCATTTTATCAGCTATTAAAAATATATTTAAAGTTGATTTCTTTGTAATTATTCCATATATTGCATGGTAAAATTTTGACCCATGTAAGGCAAATCTTCTGTCTCCGAAATCTCTCCTAAAGAACCACTTATTCTGAGATTTTACCAAAGTAAAGATGTTATTTTACCAATTTAAGACAACTAAAATGGAACTTCTTTTCTTGCCTGTCTTATATAAACATAGCAATTTTGTCTGTTTTATTCACTGTTGTATCTCCAGTGCTTGGAATATTGTGGCAGCTCAGTAAACATTATGGCAGCTCAATGAATGAATGAACAGTATTCTCCTCTGGTTTCCTGTCTTGATTAATGGTGATGCTATATCCACATTAAGAACGAACACTCCTTCTTGACAGCTCTGATTCCCATGCCTCCTTCTTCTCATCCAGTCCTTCACCGAGTCCAGAAGGTCAACTCTCCAATCTGACCCCTCCTTTCCCTCTCTTACATGTTTGACTTATTTCATATCCTTTTAACTACTCACCTGATTTGGAAATTGGTTAGAACTCCCCCTTTCTCACTGCAGACAATTTTCCAAAATACTGTCAGAATAATCAGCATAGTCTTTCTAAAACAGAAGCCTGATTGTGACACATCACAACTTCAACAGTTTTATATTTGATACTGAGAAAAGCTACTGTGTTAGCACATGGGCTCCTTGCTATGTCTACAAGTGATTTTTCCTGTTCTTTTTTGGTCTGGTCCTATTTTATCACCCAATATGATATAATCATACAGAAAACTTTGCAGTCATTATGCATCATTATGCTTTTGTACATGCTCTTTTACCCATCTAAAATCCCAATACTTATTCCCTTTTTTTCTTCAACGGCTATTCAATTAACATCTTTATGTTTTTCTCAGCAGCAGTTAACTCTGGTGACCACAAGTCTCTGCTTAGAAATTTTTATTCATTTGGATTTCCAAGATTTTACATTCTCTGGCACCTCTCATACTCCAATAACAGCTTTTTTTGAGTGTCCTTTTGTCATTCCACTTTTACTAATATTTCATCTATGAAAGCGTTAGACGCTCATGGGTCTCAGAGCTCAGATCTAAACCCTGATTTCGTTTAGTTCTATATTCCCTTTGTGGCAGATCTAATCCAAAGCAAAGCTTCCGCTTCCTTTTTTGTATTTAAAAAACAATTTTTTAGCTCTGTTGAGATGTCACTAAATTATCTCTGTTACTCAGACATCGTCCTGAGCTCTAGACATGTGTATTCAACTTGATCTATCCTCCTAGATAGTTCTCATGCACCTGAAACAAAACATATTTAAACATGTACTCAACCTGTTTTTCCTCCACATTTGTCCTCTTTTGGAAATGCAATAACATCCTGTTAATTGCTCATCCAGATACTCTCTCTCTCTTTCACTCTGCTCCTCTAACTTTTGTCTGTCTCCATGGTCACCTCCCCAGTTCAAAGCATCAATATCTCACTCTCTTACCTGGAATTTCAATACAACCTCTCCTAAAGCCAAAGTTATGTTTTGAAAATACAAGCCCGCTTGTGTCACATCACTTCCTAAATCCTTTCTATTTCTTTCCATTCCTCTTAAGTTAAAAGAAAAATGTGAACATGGCTTGTAGGACCTACCTCTCACATTTAACCACTCAGATCCTGCTTCTGATGCGGTTTCTCCTCTCTGCATTTGAACTTCTTTCAATTCTTCACGATAGTCATAATGCCATTAATTTGTACTCTGTAGACCAATGTTGCAGTTATTATTTATGTCTAAGTTTCTTTCCCAAATTGTAAGAGTCTTAAGGTCAAGATATGTCCTACATAGTATCTGGTATTTATTAAATGTTTGGTAAATATTTGTCAAATGACTGAAAAATCGAAGCCAAAGGTTTTAAAAGGAGGTGTATTAGTATTATGCCTAGAATTTTTATGCCTTAAGGACACAATTTAAACATTCTTTACTGTGAAAAAAGTATCTCTTTTATCAGAAAAAAACATCAATTTCATTTGCTACACAGTGTTTAGCATCTATTATTATTATCTTCATTATTTTTATTATAATGTTTTCTAAATACCTACCATTACATTAAGCCCTTTACAAATATTATCTATTATTATTCATATACACCCAGTGAAGTAGGTACTATTATTGACCTCATTCTATAAATGGTGAAACTAGTATTAATGAGGTTAAATAGCTTCTATTAATATCAAATATATATCAAATATTGAAGCCAAGACATGCATATTTCACTGTGAAGCTCCTGTTCAATCTCTCTGCAATACTTTTACAAACATAGGATTTCTTTTGTTTACATTTCTCAGTTTAAATTCTCTCTTCTTTCTTCTTCTGCTGTGACAGTGAATAATTCAGGATATATTGCCTTATTGCTCTGCCTCTGTCCAAATTTAACTTTTACGTGAAAGCTTTTTTTCTTATTTGTGGTTGGAAATAACTCCACTTTTTTTTTTTTTTTGAGACAGAGAGAATGAGAGACAGAGAGCATGAGAGGGAGGAGGGTCAGAGGGAGAAGCAGACTCCCTGCCGAGCAGGGAGCCCGATGCAGGACCCGATCCCGGGACTCCAGGATCATGACCTGAGCCAAAGGCAGTCACTCAACCAACTGAGCCACCCAGGCGCCCTCCACTTTTTTTTTTTTTTAATTTGTATCCTCCTCCCTCTCTCTGTCTCCCTCCCTTCCTCCCTTCCTTTCCTCTTTCTTTCCTTTCCCTCATTTATCACATATTTATTTAATACTCATTGATAGGTACTTCACTAAGCCCTGGGATGAAAAATATAAAAATAAACTTTCTAAGCTAGCTTCTCGTTCTACTACTCCTCATCAAGTTCCACATTGACTATTCACAATTCCTGGGAATTTTAATTAGCACCTCAAGTCTCTCCTTTTTTTTAATTTGTGTAATTTTTTTAAATTAACATATAATGTATTATTTGTTTCAGGGGTACAAGTCTATGATTCATCAGTCTTACAAAACACCCAGAGCTCACCACAACACATAGTTTCCCCAATGTCCATCACCCAGACACCCCAGCCCACAGCCCCCAACCCTCCAGCAACCCTCAGTTTGTTTCCTAAGATTAAGAGTCTCTTATAGTTTGTCTCCCGATCTGGTTTCATCTTGTTTCATTTTTTCCTCTCTTCCCGTATGCTCCTCTGCCTTGTTTCTTAAATTCCACATATCAGTGAGATCATATGATAATTGTCTTTCTCTGATTGAATTATTTTGCTTAGCATAATACCCTCTAGTTCCATCCACATCATTGCAAATGGCAAGATTTCATTTTTTTGATGGCTGCATAATATTCCATTGTGTGTGTGTGTGTGTGTGTATTATACAAATGATATATATATATCATTTTTAAATTTTTTTTTAAAGATTTTATTTATTTATTTGACAGAGACAGACACAGTGAGAGAGGGAACAAAAGCAAGGGGAGTGGGAGAGGGAGAAGCAGGCTTCCTGTTGAGCAGGGAGCCTGATGCGGGGTTCAATCGCAGGACCCTGGGATCATGACCTGAGCCGAAGGCAGATGCTTAATGACTGAGCCACCCAGGTGCCCATATATATCATTTTTGATGGCTGTACAATATTACATTTATGTGATATATATATATCACATCTGTACAATATTACATTTATGTGATATATATATATATATCACATCTTCTTTATCCATTCATCTGTCAATGGACATCTGGGCTCTTTCCATAGTTTGGCTATTGCAGACATTGCTGCTATAAACATTGGGGTGTAGGTGCCCCTCCAGATCACTACATTTGTATCTTTGGGGTAATTAACCCAGTAGTGCAATTGCTGGGTCATAGGGTAGCTCTACTTTCAAATTTTGAGGAACCTCCATACTGTTTTCCTGAGTGGCTGCACCAGCTTGCATTCCCACCAACAGTGTAGGAGGGTTCCCCTTTCTCCACATCCTCACCAACATCTGTCATTTCCTGACTTGTTAATTTTAGCCATTCTGACTGGTGTAAGGTGGTATCTCATTGAGGTTTTGATTTGCATTTCCCTGATGCCGAGTGATATTGAACACTTTTTCATGTGTCTGTCTTCCATTTGGATGTCTTCTTTGCAGAAATATCTTTTCATGTCTTCTCCATTTCTTGATTGGATTCTTTGTTCTTTGGGTGTTGAGTTTGATAAGTTTTTTATAGATTTTGGATACTAGCCCTTTATCTGACATGTCATTTGCAAATATCTTCTCTCATTCTGTCAGTTGTCTTTTGGTTTTGTAATTTTTCCTTTGCTGTGCAAAAGCTTTTTATCTTGATGAAGTCCCAATAATTCATTTTTGCCTTTTTTTCCCTCGCCTCTAACGATGTTTCTAGTAAGAAGTTGCTGCAGCTGAGGTTGAAGAAGGTACTGCCTGTGCTCTCCTTAAGGATTTTGATAGATTCCTGTCTCACATTTAGGTCTTTCAACCATTTTGAGTCTATTTTTGTGTATGGGGTAAGGAAACAGTCCAGTTTCATTCTTCTGCATGTGGCTTTCCAATTTTCCCAACACCATTTGTTGAAGAGACTGTCTTTTTTCCATTGGATATTCTTTTCTGCTTTGTTGAAGATTAGTTGACCATAGAATTGAGGGTCCATTTCTGGGTTCTCTATTCTGTTCCATTGATCTATGTGCCTGTTTTTGTGACAATGCCATACTGTCTTGATGATTACAGCTTTGTAATAGAGCTTGAAGTCTGGAATTGTGATGCCACCAGCTTTGGTTTTCTTTTTCAACATTCCTTTAACTATTCAGGGTCTTTTCTGGTTCCATACAAATTTTAGGATTATTTGTTGCAGTTCTGTAAAAAAAGTTGATTGTATTTTGATAGGGATTACATTGAATGTGTAGATTGCTCTAGGTAGCATAGACATTTTAACAATATTTGTTCTTCCAATCCATGAGCATGGAATGTTTTTCCATTTCTTTGTGTCTTCCTCAATTTCTTTCATGAGTGTTCTATAGTTTTCTGAGTACAGATCCTTTGCCTCTTTGGTTAGATTTCTTCCTAGTTATCTTATGTTTTATCTTTATGATGTGTAGAAATGCAACTGATTTCTGTGCATTGATTTGAGGAGGAAGAGAGAATTAGTGATATAGAAGATCAAACAATGGAGAATAAAGAAGCTGAGAAAAAGAGAGATAAACGACTGGATCACGAGGGGAGAATTCGAGAGATAAGCAATACCATAAAGCAAAAGAATATTAGAATAATTGGGGTTCCAAAAGAAGAAGAAAGAGGAAGGCAGAAGGTATATTGGAGCAAATTATAGCAGAGAACTTCCCTAATCTGGGGAAGGAAACAGGCATCAAAATCCAGGAGGCACAGAGAACCCCCCTCAAAATCAATAAAATATGTCAACACCCTGACATCTAATAACAAAACTTACAAATCTCAGAGACAAAGAGAAAATCCTGAAAGCAGCTCGGGACAAGAGATCTGTAACCTACAAGGGTAGAAACACTAGATCAGCAGCAGACCTATCCATGGAGACCTGGTGGGCCAGAAAGGACTGGCCTGATATATTCAGGGTATTAAATGAGAAAAATATGCAGCCAAGAATATTTTATCCGGCTAGGATATCATTCAAAATAGAAGGAGTGATTAAAAGCTTCCAGGACAAACAGAAACTAAAAGAAATTATGATCACCAAACCAGCCTCACAAGAAATCTTGAAAGGGGTCTTCTAAGCAAAGAGAGAGCCCAAAAGCAATGTAGACCAGAAAGGAACAGAGACAACATACAATAACAGTAACCTTAGAGGCAATACAATGGCACTAAATTCATATCTTTCAATAGTTACCCTGAATGTAAATGGGCTAAATACCCCAATCAAAAGACACAGGCTATCAGATTGGATAAAAAAGCAAGGCCGACTGATATGTTGTCTGCAAGAGACTCATTTTAGACCCAAAGACACTTCCAGATTGAAAGTGAGGGGGTAGAAAACCATTTACCATGCTAATGGACATGAAAAGAAAGCTGGGGTGGCAATCTTTATATCAGACAAATTAGATTTTAAACCAAAGACTGTAATAAGAAATGAGGAAGGACACTATATCATAATTAAAGAAGATGTAACAATTGTAAATATTTATGCCCCTAAGAAAAGAAGATCTAACAATTGTAAATATTTATGCCCCTAACATATGAGCAGCCAATTATATAAGCCAATTAATAACAAAAGCAAAGAAACACATTGACAATAATACAATAATAGTAGGGGACTTTAACACACCCCTCACTGCAATGGACAGATCATCTAAGCAGAAGATCAATAAGGAAATAAGGTCTTTGACACACTGGACCAGCTGGACTTCACAGATATACTGAGAACATTCCATCCCAAAGCAACAGAATACACATTCTTCTCAAGTGCACGTGAAACATTCTCTAGAATAGATCACATCCTGGGTCATAAATCAGGTCTCAACTGGTACCAAAAGATTGGGATCATTCCCTGCATATTTTCAGACTACAATGCTTTGAAACTGGAATCAATCACAAGAGATAAGTCAGAAAGAACTCAAATACATGGAGGCTAAAGAGCATCCTACTAAAGAATGAATGGGTCAACCAGGAAATTAAAGAAGATTTTAAAAAATTCATGGAAACAAATGAAAGTGAAAACACTACTGTTCAAAACCTCTGGGATGAAGCAAAGGTGGTTCTAAAAGGAAAGTATATAGCAATGCAAGCCTTTCTCAAGAAACAAGAAAGGTCTCAAATACACAACCTAACCCTACACCTAAAGGAGCTGGACAAAGAATAGCAAATAAAGCCTAAACCCAGCAGGAGAAGAGAAATAATAAAGATCAGAGCAGAAATCAATGAAACAGAAACCAAAAGAACAGTAGAACAGATCAATGAAACTAAGAGCTGGTTCTTTGAAAGAATTAATATGATTGATAACCCCTTAGCCAGACTTATCATAAAGAAAAGAGAAAGGACCCAAATAAATAAAATCATGAATGAAAGAGGAGAAATCACAACCAACACCAAAGAAATACGATCATAAGAACATATTATGAGCAACTCTATGCCAGCAAATTAGATAATCTGGAAGAAATGGATGCATTCCTAGAGAAGTGTAAACTACCAAAACTGAGCCAGGAAGAAACAGAAAACCTGAACAGACCCATAACCAGCAAGAAAATTGAAGCAGTCATCAAAAATCTCCCAACGAACAAGAACCCAGGGCCAGATGGATTCCAAGGGGGAATTCTACCAAACATTTAAAGAGGAATTAATACCTATTCTTCTGAAACTGTTTCAAAAATTCAAAATGGAAGGAAAACTTCCAAACTTATTTTATGGGGCCAGCATTACCTTGATCCCAAAACCAGACAAAGACCCCATCAAAAAGAATCACAGACCAATATCCCTGATGAACATGGATGCAAAAGTTATCATCAAAATACTAGCCAATAGGATCCAACAGTACATTAAAATGATTATTCACCACGACCAAGTGGGATTTATTCCTGGGCTGCAAGGTTGGTTCAACATCCACAAATCAATCAATTTGATACAATACATTAATAAAAGAAAGGACAGGAACCATATGATCCTCTCAATAGATGCAGAAAAAGCATTTGACAAAGTACAACATCCTTTCTTGATTAAAATTCTTCACAGTGTATGGATAGAGGGCACATAACTCAGTATCACAAAAGCTATCTATGAAAAACTCACAGTGAATATCATTCTCAATGGGGAAAAACTGAGAGCTTTTCCCCTAAGGTCAGGAACACAGCAGGGATGTCCACTATCACCACTGCTGTTCAACATAGTATTAGAAGTCCTAGCCACAGCAATCAGACAACAAAAAGAAATAAAAGGCATCCAAATCAGTAAAGAAGAATTCAAACTCTCACTCCTTGCAGATGACATGATACTTTATGTGGAAAACCCAAACACTCCTCCCCAAAACTGCTAGAACTCATACAGGAATTCAGTAAAGTGGCAGGATATATATATTTTTTAGAAGATTTTATTTATTTATTTGAGAGAGAGGGAGGGAGAGGGAGAGAGAGCTAGAGAGCATGAGTGGGGAGTGGCAAGAGAGAGAAGCAGGCTGGCTGAGCAGGGAGCCGGATGCAGAGCTTCATCCCAGGACCCCAGGATCACGACCTGAGCTGAAAGCAGATGCTTAACCAACTGAGCCACCCAGGCACCCCAACCTTATGTCTTTTTAAATAAAGATTGTGTTTAAAAACTGTCCATTACTTTCCACTGAATTTAGAATAAATCTGAGTTGATTTGCTCTTCCTCCGATATCCCTTTAGGATCTTAATTCCCCACTCCCTGATCTGTTCTCATATCACTTTCATTCTTTCTCCCTGTACTGCTGTCATACAGATTCTGTACTAAGCCAGGCTCCTTCTCCAGGTCTTTGCCAATGCTAGCCCCTTTGTAGGAAACATCTTCTATGATATCCGACCACTTGTTTCTTCTTTCCATCCCAGGTATCAACTTCAATCTTTCTCTCAGAATAGTTCTTTCTGACCACCCATGCTAAAGTAGTTTCTTAACCCCTACCCATTCTGGCTTAGCATTCTTCTAGGTAGTTTTTCCAAGTTGTCACTATGTATTTATGTGTTCACTCACCTGTTTATTAACTGTCTCTCAGCCTAGACTGAAAACTACAGGAAGTCAGGAACCACGTCTGCTTCATTGACCATATTGTGCAGGCATTTCACATTGGGTCTGGCCAATAAATATTCATTGATTAAATGAATAAATTACTTTTGCTGTGTCAGATGTTAAAGTAAACTTGACACACCTTGCCTTTTCTTGCATCCCTGAAACAAATGATTCAAGCTTTGCAAAGAAAATGCTTTGGTCCCTTTCTCCTGCTCATAAGTAGACAAGCCAGCACGGACCCTCAGGTCCTGGTGCCAATTCAGAGGGCTCTGCTTTTGCTCTTTATCAGATACTGAGAGCAAAGTCACAGGACAGCATGATGTCTTGTGTTCTTTGGCATGACAGACTCTGAGCAGATGGGTTGGGTGATATCCAGCCTGATTTAGACCTTCAGTGAAGTTCCAGGGGACAATCAGGAATGGTCCGGGGACTGGCAGAGCTACAATATAGAGAACATTCATGGGTTGAGACAATTTTCACAGTTAAATCTTAGAAAACTTAAACAGAAAAAACTATTACCCTGAATACTTGTGTGTAAACTTAATAGTGTCACTCAAAGCAGACCCAACTGTCATTCTCTTTGTACTACACTCGCTAGTAATCAAAACTCATCCCCTACCAGACACTATTTCCAGCTAATGCTTATTAAGATAATTCATTTATTTAACATCACTTTAATGCTTACTACTGGCAACATATAAAAATATAATAATTTAAAATAGTTTTGGAGAGAGTTATGGTATATTAGAAATATTCTTCTATTTTGAGCCAGGAAAATGCCATCTTGAGACTTTGGACAAATGACTTCCTCCGCATGTGTTTCCATTTGTCCACTTATAAGACTGGGATTTATTGTGCTGCTTACTCACAGATTTCTGTGTAGTCTAACAAGATAAAACCTGAAGTTTTTAAGAAGTATAGCAAATATCAAAGGTCAGCTTTTAAAACTCCATCAGTATCAAATCAACTTTAAGCTCACATTCAATCTTTTTTTGTATTAACTGTTATCTGATATTTTAAAACTGGATTATGGACTTTTGTGGTCTCCTTGATTTATGCTGAGCTGAGAAGTTCTAATTTCTGCTGCCCTGTTCCCTATTAGCTAGAAAGACTTACATGGTAGTTATGCTTTGAAGACATAACAAGTTTAAGGTGAGTTTTCTGTCTTCCAGAGACTTTCGACAGAAACTCTTCCCCACCTTTATTAGTTTCCTAATATGGCTGTCACAAACTATGACAAATTTAGTGGCCTGAAAAAATAAACACATTTTTTTTTTATTTTATAATTCTGGAGGTCAGAAGTCCCAAATGGGTCAGCATGGCTTCACTTCTTTTGGAGGTTCTGAAGGAGAATCTGTTTCCTTGCCTTTTCCAGCTTAGAATAGCCACTCACATTCCTCAACTTTTGGCCCCCTCTTCCATCCACAAAGTCTGCAGTGTAACATCTTCAAGTCACTTTCTCTGTCTCTGATTTCTGTTTTTGTCATCACATCTCCTCTTCTGACTTTAATTATGACCCTCTTAACCCCTTCTTATAAGAATTCTAGTGATTATATTGGCCCCACCCAGATAATCCAGAATAATCTCCCAATTACAAAATCCTTAATTTAATCACATCAGCAAAGTCCTTTTTGCTATAATCACAGGTACCAGGAATTAGGAGACATTAGGACATGGGGCAGGGGGAATTATCCAGCCTACCAAATTCTTCTTTTCTTCTTTCCAAGATATCCAAACTGGTGTGGTATGCATCCGACCACAAGGTATCAACTCAAGACTAATCCAACCCAGCATGATCATTACTTCTCATGTTGATGCACTCAGTTAGGTTGCTTCTCTCACCTCTCTTTGCCAACTATAACATACCCAGAATTCCATGTCCACATGCTGAACTTCTGGGTGCCCAGCTTTTCATAATAGCCATGCTACCTATCAGCACTATCAAGAGTCTCTATGGTTGAAGGTCACTTTTCAGTGAAGTCTGGAATGTTGCTGTTATTGCTGATGGTACGTACTATTACTTTCTCTAGATCCAAGAATATTTGTGGCAAACTTCCATTTGGGCTGAATATCTATCCGAATTGTAATTTGAGAGATTCCTTAAGTACAGATATTTGCATATAAAAGAAAAAGATTAATGTCTTAATTCAGCCTAGAATGTATACTACACAACATTTTCTGACCTAAGCACATATGCCTTACCCTGGGATCCTAGTAGACATTTTCATTTTTTTCTTCACTGAAAATCTCCATAAAATTTTACCCCAGTGTGATTGAGACTTTTTAATGTTCTGTTAATGTATTATTTTCTTTAATTTTTAAAATTTCTTCCTGCATTGTTAGATATTTTTCTTTTCCTTTTTGCATGTTTTATACTGTTCCTGCTCAATGGTGGTTTGAATTGAAAAATGACTTCTACATAAGAGCTTTTATATCTGTAGCAGAGAATTTTCATTTTCTTTTATTCTAATTTCAGATCTTAGATAACAGAACTCCCATTAACTGATTTCTTAGTAGGCTATGTGTTTCTACAATATATTTTCTAAAATGTATTTTTTACATGCATTCTTTCACTCCAGGTTCTCCAAATTCTCTTCCTTAAGCATTCAGCCCATTTCCAGATATCTGTTTTGTGTTGCTTATAAGCTTTGATCTGGGCCTTCAGTGGTTTGTAAAAAGAATCATGGCCACTACTTTTATGAAGCCTAAAATCTAATGAGCAATCAACCACATACATTGATATTGTACATGTACAAAGAGTTGTCATTTCTACCAAAAGTAAAAACATTTGAGGTCATGGGCCAGGTCTAGTGTTTCTGCTGTTTTTCAATAGCACCATCCCTAATGCCCTTAGCATAGAGTGGGAATTAAATAATATTGATGACTCTCCATGAAGGAAGACATTTGCCTATAGAACCATGGGACAGATGCATACACAATTTTCTGAGAAATCAATGTCCTCTTGAAAAATTAACAGTATACAAACACTAGATATTCTCATGACAACCTGATTTAGAGATTTAGGACTCAATAGATACAACTATTTTAATTAAGGCTCTCTGCTTTCCCTGGACCTCGTTTTTTCAGCAAAACAAGCTTTCATGACTACCCATGTTTATTATTACCCTTCTATTCTAGGATGAAATAGGATTTGTAAAATACAATTCAAAGGAGAGTATTAATGTAAAAATGTGTAAACTTTGGAGCTACATGATTTATAATGAGCGGGTTATGAAACAGAAGGTTTTGTAAGTGATAGAGATACAGCACAGTATAAAACTACCATAATTCGGAAAAAGCCAGCTGCTGCTTTTTGAATTTTATTCACTAAATGAACTCAGTACTTTGTTGCTTAATTGAGCTCAAGATAAGAATTCATAATCTCATGGGAGACCACAAATTTTGTGACAGGAAACACATCATAATGCCTAACTTAACAATTCAAATTATAAACTAGCCAACCATCACAGAGCCATTTTTCCTACATGGTGAGTCATCTAATTTACAACTTAGAAAAACAATGACAATTCATGTTCTAATTTTATTTGTGATGCTTAACAATGTTATAGAGCATGTAAGTGTTTTCTTTGTGCTAAATTTAAAATCAATATAAATCAGATGTGTTTGAATTACAAAACTTTTGCAATAGAAAAAATAACACAGCTGCATTTCTAATGTCCATATTTGACAAAGTTTTCTTTATATAAATAAATAAAATGTGAAAGCTGAATTATTTTCAATTTTAACATACTACTTGATGTTAAATAAATACACAACTGATCATTCATGTCTCCAAATAGAAGAAGAATGTAAGTAAACACGCTAAGGCAGAATTCTCAATTTTTTTTAGAGTTATTAGATTCCTTTTCATTATTAGACAGATGGAATATGCCATTGCGATGGGCTCATGCTATTAAGTATCTATATTGCTCCCATGTTCTGTGGTCTTCCCCCAATTAATTCTCCACACAATAATCAGGAATATTTAAAAAATGTAAACCATTTCATATCACTTCCCTGCTTACACATCACATTATCCTTACCATTGTTTACAGGATCCTACTTCCTATGGTCCTTGCCTAATTCTCTGGTCTTATCTTCTGTCACAAACTCACCTTACACATCATGTCTCAGCCGAACAGGAATTTTTTAGTTCTCAGATAATTCCAAACTCTTTTCAGCCCCAGGGCCTTTGCACAGATCAATCTCTTTGCTAGAACATTCTTCTGCTTTGGCAATGTCTTCCTTCATTTCTAAGTTTGCATATTGCCTTGTCAGAGAGTATTTCCATCATCACTTGGTGTTAGGTAGGTCACCACCCCACATACAGATGGACATCGAGGTATTTTTATTCTCCCTTAGAACTCTTTGAGCTTTCCTGTTATGGGAATTTATTACTTTATTTACTCTATTCACTAAGCAGGGAGGGAAGGAACCAGGTCTGTCTTATTTAATATGATATTTTTAGCTCTAGCACTGTGAATGACAATTTTAAGTACTTTATAAAAATATATAGACTGAATGATTAAACAAGTGAAAGAGAAAGTTCTGTTGCATTTATCCTGTAATGTTCATCATTCACTCTCTCTGAGATGGAGAGAGAATGTTGCAGAAGGGGAATATCAAGGACTGTTGTCCAGCTCAGCACGGGGATTCTAGCAGGTGTGGCTGATTGGAGTTTCTGTTGAGTCAGGGTGCATTCTCCAATTTTTGTTAGGGTTTCCAGAAGACGAACACTGTAATTCATATATTATTGATTGTAGTCCAGCCTTCACTAATTAAGCAGAGTGGTTCCAGATGAATACACAAGGAGCATTATGGATCAGTAGGTGCCAGATGCTTTAGTTGGATCATCCTCATATTGGTATAATTGCTGGTCCTCGAGGCTCTTCAGAGCTATATACATGTGCTGGAGTATTCTGGTCAGGGAGCGGGGCATATTAGAAAATCATTGAGGTAAGCACTCAATCATTGAGGTTTTAGTTGAGGAAATCTAGTTCACCAGCCAAGTCATGGAAAATTGCTCATATGATTATGAATGAAACTCCCTTTAAATGAGAGCAATATAGTGTGTAAAAGGAAATGATCTAGGCTTAAAAATTATTTCACTGAGGGTAGAGAAGAATAATTAAAATATAAATATATGGAAGACTCTTCTGAGAAAGAAAGAGGTGAATTAATTCTTTCTGTAGTTTTTATAGCAAAATCTTAATTTCTTGCCATTAATGATAGTATTGGAGCCCATAAGGACCCAAGAGTCTTGGCTGAAAATCTATGGCACAATTAGATGAGAGCAATATTAGCATCCCTACAATCAACTACTTTTGACATCTCATTACTCAAAAATAAAAGAATCCAGGACTAATAATATCACTGGTTAAATCTAATATTTGAATATAATGTCCAATAGAATAAAATGATAAATTTTCAAAGGCAATCTGGATGAGTCTGAAGGGGATCACTACCACTATATGATATTTAGGTAAAGTAGTAAAGTAGTTTTATAAATGTTCATAGTTTTCTACAATCTGAGAGATGGTTATGAAGCAACACATGATATACTACCTTACTGATTATTTATTTATTTATTTTTGGATTTTTGTGTCAAAATATTGTAGTTCAGTTTCTTTGTGTAAATATCAGCTTTTATAACTTTTGACAGTCATAACCATCAATTTTTATTATTAGAATATTAACATTGTTTGATTTTGAATTATATGTTCAACCACAATCAATTTCAAGTACATTTCTGCTCTGGAGGTTTCTTAATTAAGTAGAATAATTGCTTTAACAATATGCTTTACTAAAATGTATGTTCATATAATCATTATAAAGATAATCTTATCTTCAATGTTGAATTTAACTATTTTGTAATAACATTATCATAATAATACCTGAAGATCATATTAACTGCATTAACTTCCAAAATATAAAATCAAACCAATATTAGAAATAACTGATTTTTTATTTAGTTATGTAAATTATATAGATATAAGTATGTCATCATTCAACTATTTGCAAAAGTATTCTGTACATAAGTCTAACACCTTAATAGCCATCACATTCTATTTTGTAAACTCATAAAACTTTCAATCAAAATAAGTAGAATTAATTAGAATAGTCATTTGATCTCAATGAAAAGTCATGCTTTCCTTATAGGCAAGTTCAATAGCTCCATGTGTTAAATCCTATTTGGTTTCAGTGCAATTGTCTTAAAATAATGTTTAACAAGAATTAGATGCTAATATTGGTACTTTAACGTTTTTGTTTCTTGTGATCTCCATATGATCAGTGATGTCACTTTGTTGCCCATGCTGGATGATAAATGTCAGCATACGTTTGGAGAAAGTTATTTCTTTATTCTCGACATTTTTAACAAACAAATTCAATGTGTTATTTCTCATTAAGCTTGTATGTTTATATTTTTAGTATATTACTACCTAAAAGATCTATTGCAACATTTTTTTAAAGTATTGTAATCAGTGAAAATAAATAAGTAGTCTTATAGCATTCAGTAAAAGATGAAACTTCTGAGGCAACAGCATTCAGATTTTAAGTATCTGGGTTGTTATTGGTTCTGAGACAAGACTACTGAAGCCCTATTTCCCAAATACATTCCATATATACATAACCTATAATTCCTCATTTTTCCTCCTGACCCTCTTAACTGTCGGCCCGGTGGCTTCATTCATTTGTAAGGCCAAGGTATGGGGCATACCCCCACTGGTTAGTCCAGTATATTTCCTCCAACATAAAATACTTCCCACACCAGCCCAGAAGCATTTAGCAGTACTGAGCTGCTCACATCCCAACACAAGCCATTTTGTGAGTAGGAATCTCTCATGCCGTTCTTGAAAGAGAGATATTAGTTATGTATTATCTAGAAAGAGTTAGAAAAAAACTCTTTTTATCTGTTTATCTTTCAGTTTTGACCAGTTGTAAAATTGGGAACTTTGTTTAGTTTACAAGTGTCTCACATTACCAGATAAAACCATGGCAGAAGTTGAAAGTACAAAGTGGAACTTTACAAAACTCAACTATATAATAAAAATATTTTGTTGAATGTGAAAAACCTATAATAGATTCTAAACCAGATATGACAATAGGACAAGAGTTGCAAAATGCGACTGTCCAGGCCAATTGTAAAGACATGGAGATTCATCAATCTGAGGGAAAATCTAGATCTACAAAATCAACAAGGTGCTTATCAGCCAATTCCTAGAGATACACATTTTTTTGTTTTTTAATCTTTGGAAGTGGATCCAGATCCTGAAATGGAGAGACATTTATGGCAAGATTCTACATAATGTTTGTAATGACCAAAATAAGAATAAAGTTCCTGGATATTTGGTTCTACCTCTTATACTTTTTATGATATCACTGAGTCACTTTACCTTATTTGCCTCCAATGTTAGTATTTCCATCTGTGCCTGATTTATTCACTAAATACTGTGACATTCTCCTACATTTGAGGTATAGCATTCCAGCCAAGCAACCACATTGCAGCCAAGCTGTCTCTGTTGGAGTTGGAAATACTCATGGTACTCATTTCATTTTGTATGGAAGGTTAGATAACTGGGACTATAATATAAGATTATTTGGACTAGTCAGATTCTCTAGTGTCCTATATAAATCCTTAGACATGGCAAAATCATAATTTTGAAATCTAAAAATTATTTATAGAAGTTCTTACATAGCATAAAGTCCAGTACACAGGGTCAGTCATTTCATTTCTCCCTCTCTACTTCAAAACCTAACCCATCAAGGTTTTCTCCACTTGTTAACCTTCTCTGAACTTAGTCTTACTACTTCATTACTTCCTTAATAGGGAAAATAAAATAATAGGTCTATTCCTATTCTAGACTTTCTAAACTCCTTTTAGAAGTCATTATGGTTTGATAATGGACCATCAATTTAAATGACTTTGCATCCTGGGGCACCTGGGTGGCTCAGTCAGTTAAGTGTGGGACTCAATTTCGACTCAGATCATAATCTCAGCACCGTGAGATCCGGCTCCACACTCAGCTGGAAGTCCACTTGAGATTCTCTCTCTCCCTCTCCTTCTGCCCCTCCCCCCCTGCATGTCCGCATGTTCTCTCTCTCTCTACAATAAACAGATAAATCTTAAAAAAAAAAGACTTTGTATCCTATGATTACTTGAAGTTGCCACATAATATAGTTGTGCTTCAGATTTTTAATCTTAAACTGAAAATTATCCTTCCTTGCATTTTTTCAGGGAAACCTAATGGGTAAATGTATGTGATTGCCCCTAAAAATTACATAATGCCAGAAAGGAGTTGAATAAAAGAAAGTTAAGTTGAAATCTAATTCTGAAGCAGTTCTCAACTTTTGAAAATAAATCTAAATAAGTTATATATTCATTCAGTCACATATATTTATTAAGCACCTACTATATGTCACTGTGCAAGGCACTGGACTAGGGACACGTGAGTAAGTAACATTTTCAAAAAAGATGGTATCTCTGTCCTCACAGAACTTAGAATATTAGTGAGATTCTAAAAAAATAATCTGAACAAAGCTTAAGCCAATTTCCTTGTCCTATAAGACCTTTCACCGAGAGTTTTTCTCATGCCAGACTTTCACAATCTTGGTTAGAAATATAGACAGGGATCCCTCTGTAACAAACAGAAGAGGTAGCCTTTAGCTTTGTCATATAATAAACAAATGTATGGATTTTCTTCTCTTGTCAAGTCACTGATTAGAAGGATTGGTAGCATCTAAAAGACATACACTAAAGGATAATAAAAGACAAGGGGGAAAGAAGATCTCATTTATCTGGTAAATAAGAGTTTCTGCACCTGCTCAAAAAGGACTTTTGGTTGGAACAAACACTTCAAATGTCAGGATAAATCAGAGTGGCAACCAGTGAATATCCAATTTTTCACATGGTCAACTAAGCCAAACCTCAGCTTCTCCAACTCTGTAAGTCTATTACTAATTGAAAAGCAGGAGAAAACTCAGATAATGGCTAAAACATTAGAGTTCAGAATTCCAGTCCAGACTGCATTACTTTTCATAGATAAAAGGTCTGTTTTGGAGCACTACAACTGAAATGTTTTAACTTTTTCTAGTTGATTAACAAGGCTCAGAAATTATATTTTCACTGGAATTCATCTCCTCTGTATCTATAATGTTAGGAGAATTTCCACCTGAAATATAATCATGGAGCTACATTTTTATTTTTCACTAAAAAGTGAAAATAGTAACTATATCATACGAAAACTCAAATCCAATCTTTTCAAAAATCTGATTGCCAAACAACATAGTAGGTAAAAAAATTGTCTATCTAAAATATGTTACTAATATTCAAAAAGTTAAGAACGATACTACCCAAAAGACTTTTTATTAAATCTTGCTGTAATTTCATTAGAGCAAGATTTAATATTTGTAGCAAGATTTTTAATTTATTGATGCATAGAACATTATCCAATGTTTTCTATATATTACAATGATAGGCTTGTTTGCTAATTTAATGGACACTAGATTAATGGTAAAATGCCAGTTTAATTTACCAAATCACTAAAAAAAAAATGTATCCAAGAAAAGTAAATTAACCAAATATGTGCCTCTTGCTCTCCCTCACCCGCTCCATCTTATTAACACAGTATTTTCCAAAAAGCCTTTCCTAATGTTCACTTTCTGAATAAAAATACAAATCTGAGATATCAGTTTAAAAAAATTAGCAACAACAAAAATAACTAATCATCATTTTTCATGAATTAGGTAAAATATACAAACTGTTTGAATAGGGAATCACTTGCCCCAATAATTTCAAGACAATTTGTATCAATTCAAGTTGAAATAAACCTTTATGGAAATATTAACTTCAATCCACAATATAAATATATATCTTTTGTTAATGTCACCATAATTGCACTCATAGAAGGGCATAGATCCAATTAGGTAAAAAATTAATGTAGGGGTGCCTGGGTGGTTCAGTCATTAAGCGTCTGCCTTCGGCTCAGGTCATGATCCCAGAGTCCTGGGATCAAGCCCCGCATCGGGCTCCCTGCTCAGTGGGAAGCCTGCTTGTCCCTCAACCACTCCCCCCTGCTTGTGTTCCCTCTCTTGCTGTGTCTCTCTCTGTCAAATAAATGAATAAAATCTTTAAAAAAAAAAGTTAATGGAGATTTCATATAAATGCATCAAACCTACTTTTATCATTCAGATATCATCCAGTAAACTTCCATCGTGGTCGTCAGACAGAATTTTTTCAAGTGAGAATAGGAATTGGATAGGCTGTGATGCTGTGTGTGTTATACAAATGATTTTAGCCAAAAGATGAGAAGTCCAGCCACAAATCTGCCCCAAGCTATGACCATATTTCCAAGCTCGCCTAGTCTAAAGAGAATATAGCATTTTCTTAATTATTTAGTCCAGATAATAAATCTTTGTCTAACTAAGTTGGCCTTGGGGAGAGTATGTCAATTTAATTACATCTAATTATTCTGCTTTGGCTAATATTTATGGTTTCTACATGGATCCTGGAAGAATGGGATATAAGAATTATTTAAGAAATAGGTCAAGAGATCTTTGGTATATACATACGAGCAGAAGAGAGGAATGCCCTTAATAAGAAGGGTTTTCATAAATAAGTCCTGGTGGACTTTCAGATATAACCTAGGCATGCAAATTAAATAGCTCTTAAATTTAACCTTCCCCCTGAGCATGTCTGGGCACTAGAACAATGCAGATTCTACCTGCTATGAAATTATAATTCAACTTATAAAGCCCTATTCTGCTCTGGGAATATCCTACAGTTATGTGGCCACCCTTAAAAAAAAAGGTGGGGGAGAGAAAGAGAGAAAGAAAGATGGGGAAAAGAAAGAAAAAAAAGAAAAAATTATATGCAGATTTTCAAATCAAAACTGACCCAGATAATATATACAATGAATAAAATTAAGTGAATCATTATGTAGGATGCTTTAACAAATAATACTATTGTCCAGATTAAAGGCCTGAAATTTATTAACAAAAAAAAGGAGAATTTATTTGTTACTTATTATTAGTTTCACAGGTTGGTTTCCTTTAAGAAGCAGACTCTGAAATAAAGGTTCCTGTGCAGGAAAGTCCTTAAGGAGTTTTCTTCAGATGAACACCTGTGAGAGAGGGGAAGGAAGTAGGAGTAGGCAGATGGAAACATTGAGCTGTGTTGTAGTCCCAATGAAGGTCTCAGATACCTCATAGAGAACTTTAATGCTGAGAGGGCCCATCAGACTTGTCCTGAGTTAGGGAGAGGGGAATGGCCATTTACATTTCTGCAAGATATGTAGTTTTGGGTTATGGGCTGCCACTGGTAGGAGTTGTGACTTTGAATAAAATAGTTTGCCTCAACAAAAGCCATTCTTAAGGACGGTTAATGGTTGAAGCCAGTAACTGGGGAATAAATCCTCTATTCCTAAAAAAGGATTAGGGCCAGTGCAGAGACCTGGGTGAAGTGAGTAAGGTACCAAAGGACCAAAATTCAAGAAGGCATTGATTTGTATTTCTTTGAGAATGAGTACCTCCTTCAATTTTGTGTCCTCTGTGCATCATTGCCTCACTTTAGTGTTTGCTTTTTTCAGGACAGTGCATCAGAGATTCCACCACAAACTACTCTTGTTTTGCTCAAATACAGTTCCTTCTGTAGGGCTTGAAAACAGTGTCTATAGGACTCCAGAGAGTTCCTCTTCCTGGAGAAACTTTAGAAAATAAAGCTTAGTGGAATGAACTACAGCCCCACTGTTCATGGTCATGGGCTATAAATTATATTCACCATCCTCCTTATCTACTCTTCATTCTAGATACCCCTTCCCCTTCCCACCCCTAGATAGCATCTCTGCTGGCCCTAATGACCTTTCTGGGGATATATTCCAAATCTTCAGCCTTGAATAATCTGTGCCCTTGGTCACCATGTCCTTTTCAGAACACAGTGCTTACCCTTGTTTATTTGCTGTCAATTGGGCAAAAGAATAGAATATTAAGAAACACACAAGTGAATTACCTATACGCTGAATGTATTCCTCCTGTGTCCACTGTGTAACAAAACCCTGTCTCCAGTTACCCCTCCATCACCTCAATTATCCCTACCAAGATTGTGACTCTTGTCCTTCCCTGCTGATTCTTGTGATCCTAAAATGTTCAGGTGGTAGCTATTACTTATAGGTCAAAGGGATTCTTACAGTGGCCCTGGCGAACATAATCTCCTATTGGGAACCAGGGCTTCTGAACTCCCAAAACCTAGATGGAAAGCATAAATTGTCTAAGAGGGTAATTGGCAGTGGTAGTAAAAGGAACCACTCCTGCTCTTAGCCCTTGTTTCTTGGAGCAAAATATTCTACGTAATGGGGACACAATACAATGTATGTATATTTAATTAAAAGTGCATATTGCATGTTACCATGTAATACAAAGATCGTCACAAATTATGCTCACTCCTATACACCCTACCCTATGCTTCTGTCTTGTATTTCTTTGATGTTGATTTCTAATCTTTATCCTTCAGATCCCTGACCAGTCAGCCAAGCTATTGGGTATTGTCCATTAATCCATTTATACTCTAACCTTGAGTCACTTATTTTGCTACACAGAATGGATTTTTGCCAGGCCGACCTGAACTTAAGACTACCTGAATTTAAGACTGCCAGGCCAAGCATAACTCCACTTCTTGTTCTGTAGTGTACATTTACAGATGTGTAACATGCTGTCTCCAGGATCCAAAGAAACCTACCATACAATGTTTTTCCCTTAGGATAGGAGGTAAAAAATGCAATAATTTATCCTTTATTACAGAGGCAATACCCTGGAATGACTCAGACCACTGAACCCCTAAAAACTGTGGATGTGCTACTCCTCTGAAACTTTGAACTATTTATATCCAACTCTCTGGAATGCTTCTGCCTTGCCAAGGCTTTATATGTGCTGGCCACTTTTTGCTCTGACATTAACATGTCAAACCAACTGGTTTGGTCTGTGTTTGATGCGCTGGGGATGTCCCAATAGTCCAGATCTACTACAGTCCAGATTATATTTCAACAGGGAAGGGGAATTAACACACTCTGAGGCAAAATCTATGATATCATTTCAACAGTTTCAGAGATTTCCACTCACTACACCGTCCTATAGTTTACATGTGCACACATACACACATGTGCGCACACACACATACTACATACACACACATCTGGTCTCTAGATATAGGTATAAAATAGGACACTGTGTCCAAAAATTCTCAAAGCACTTGTATAATCCTTTGTCTAAGTGTACAGTTATCTATACAAATAGTGCCACTTTGGGTAAAGATTGGGGAAGCATTACCATGTACATTTGCTTTAGTATTTCAGAGTCTTTCTTTCTAAAAACTTGGATTTTCATTCAGTATATTTCAGGTATAAAATCAGTTCAGGTCTGGAAACAGGAAAATGGCTTATGAATTTTTGTTGGGGCAAAAGTCCTCAGCTTGTTCAGTCATCTTTCATTACTCTTTATTGTATAGATTGGGCAATAACTTCCTATATTTTCAGCCCATCCCATTGGAAGTTCTGAAGGTGGAATAGATTTTTGGTGTTGATCTACTCTAGGCAAGTAGTTCAGGGCATTTTACCCCACCCCATGTTGATCAGGCACTGGATACAGATTGTGCTTGGAAGGAGGTATGAACTTGGGCAAAGTAGTTTTCTTCAATGGAGGAAATCTCTAAAGAGGCCTGACATCTGAGAGCCATCTTCCATCAGCACTACCAACAGTTGGGAGAATAATCTTTCATTCCTGGGCAGTTGTGGATCTGATTAGTATATCAGATTATCCACTATAGTTGATGTTTTATTTGTTTTCTATCAATCTCAGCAATCTGGTTTCTTATTCTCTACTACATTTTCCCACATTTTATTTGATTGCATTATTTTCTTCCATTGATTTTGCTGACATTACCCCCTTCCCGGGTGTCTCAGTCCATTCAGGTTGCTATAGCAAACCACTATAGACTAGACGGCTTACAAACAACAAAAATTTATTTCTTGCAGTCCTGGAGGCTGGAAGTCCAAGAGCAGGGTGCCAGATGATCAAGTTTTAGTGAGGGACCTCCTCTGGTTGCAGTATTCTCACAAGATAGAAGTGTCAGGGAAGCTCTCCGGTGGGATCTATTACATCTCAGCAGAAACTGGCATGGGACACAGTGGTCTGACCAAATGAAGAATATGTCAGGCCAGGCCACCAAGAACCTGAACACAGCATGCATACCACAGAACTCCTTAAAATCATGACATTAAATAATCTTCACGCTATACCCAGACTCTACCTTTGAGTGAGGGGAGAAGGGGGGAGAAATTAAATGTGAGTGAAAATAAAGCTCTCTCGTCTTAGGGATTGGAATTATGAATTGAGCTAATATTTGCCCCTTAAAAGAATGTTTAAAATGAAGGACATTAATTTAGCTGATCAGTTTATTATCTTTCTATCTTGTTTCATTTTTCCTATCACAAGAACAGGAAGGCATCAAAAAGGATGAAGTTATAGAAAGACAAGAAAGTTTCATTCCTTGTACATCTGAATAGTATATGAACCGTCTCCATTGAATCTGACCATACTAAGTATTTTTATTTACTATAGATTTTATGTAATTATGAGATTTATCATTTTTTCTTGCATTATGCTTTGGTAGGCAAATACAAGAGTTATGTAATATAACTAAAAAATAGAAAAACAGAATGCAGTTAAATTTTTGGAAATGTTTTTACTTTGTTCCCTTTCTATCTGGCCAATTGCTGCCTATATTATAAAAATCTGAGATTCATCTCCCCAAGGAATCCTACCTAGATTACATTACAATTATCATATTGCCTTGTATATAGTAATCTGGTATTTGCCTCTGCTATATGTAAGCACCTGAGGGCAAGGATCATAAATCTATAACCATTCATCACAGAACCACAGAGTTCAACACAAGACCTGGTAAACCATAATTGTTCAATATCTGGTGGTGAATAAATGTGTCAATGACAATTTTTCTTTTTTTCTTTAGAATCTTCTATATATTCCAGATCTTCTACAAATAGCATAAGAAAAATCTATTTTATAATCAGAAAAACATATAAAACAATTAGGACTTCTACTTAAAAATGTATCCATTCTCATCTGCTATTTCCTCTGATGATATCCCTTCTTTTAACAAGTTTTATATTGCAAATCCCATTTTTATATTTTCTTATCTTCTTAGACGCTAATCTTCCTTTTAGCATATAACATTTCCAGGACAAGCAACAAAATGTTTTTGTAGAGTTTTGAATTGAAGTTATTAACATTGCAAAATTTCTCTCAGTGGTAGTCTATGTACCAAATAATTAGATGCAGGGTACATCTGTATGCATCGCTGCAAGTGAGTATTTAAAAACTACTTAAAAGTCAGCCATCAACACCGAATACTATCTCTTAAACCTTTAGTGAACTACCCCAGACTTTTATTCTTCCCACTCTCCCAGTAGGGTATTGTTTGTGTTGGTTATTTAAATATATATGTATGTACAAAGATAAAGAAGCATTAGATTCAATACTTAGTTTCTCAACCGTCCTCTACCTACAAGAGACTGCTGAGTTACACTGAATTACAAAGCAAATAAAAATCATTTGGTGGGAACCAGGAATGTTGTCTGTGTTTTCTCTACATCCTCAGTTTTATTTAACTGATTTAAACTTTTCTTCCATTGACTGAGAGAGGAAGAGGTGATTGTTTTATAGCAGTCTTCACCCAATGTTAAAAAATGAAATAAAATTGCACCAGACCAGTGAAACAGGCAAGCAAGACATTATTCAAGACTATTGCAATAGGGTAGAAACACTGAACTCAACTCTTCTGAAACACATGGCAGAGAGTCCCTAAGTGCTCTGTGAACTACTGGAAAAGGTAGTAGAGGATCATGGGGGAAGTTTGGTCAATGTGATTAGGCCATCTGTATTTGTTCATTGTTCCAAGGTAGGCTCCTACACTTCCATGGAGACAGAGAGGCAGGGGCACCAATCTTTTTGATGATTATACGTCAAAGGGGTGGCTCTCAGGTACTTGAGAAAGACATTCCTGAGTTTTAGAAAATATCCATCTGAAAGAGAAAGAGAAAGAAGTACAGTTGCAAGTTTACTAAAGTAAATGTTCTAAGAAATGGGGAGTCAGGAGCCTATAGTCAGAAAAAAAAAATGTCTAAAGTTTAATAAAATGGAAGGGAACATTAAGGCCCTCTTGGTCACCACACATTAACTTATCATTCCTAGACCACTCCTTTACTTTTACTTCTTTTTCTTTTCTTTTTTTCCTTTATAACCTCAAGACTATATATCTTGACTCAATGCAATGCCTGCTACGACACTTTACTTAGAAGTCTCAAAAATATGTGCTTTCTCTCTACTTAAAGATGCCAAAGTCATGCAAACTGAACCTACACTGACTGAGGAGATCTCTGAATAATGACGGAGACTCAAAGGGGGTAAAAGAAGGGATGCAAAGGATTTGATAACATTTGGCTTGAAGTCCTGAAAGCAAACCATATTGCTATTCAAATACATGATTTTTCCTCAGAGTTTCTTTATAACTATATAGAATATCACTTGCACTCTAAGTATAGTACATACTCAGTAATAATTTATTGAATCAAATCTTGTTTATTACCGTGGAGTTATATCTCTTATTTCTTCTTTCCACTCCATGTTATGTTGTATTTCCTCTAACATGGCAGGTTTCTCTATTTATTTATAGATAGAGAAAAACAAACCAAACAACTAGGAATTTTCTTCATTGATCTTATGATTATTTTATTTATTATTATTTATATTATTTACTTAATAGCATATTAATATTCATATAAATACAAATATACATAATTATATTATATATAATTATATATTATTGTATTTTATTATGTAATTATATAATGTTTACTTATTATATAATATTTACATTAAATATATGTTATATGTAACATATACTATTAACAGAGTTATATTAAGCAGTATTATTATTTCTTTGTCATATAATTATCATATGTGATATAATTACATATTTATAATATAAATATTATATTTATTTATTATTTATATTCTTTTATTTATTATTATTTATTACCAATAGTTATATGTTTTCAGATTTACATTTCTATATATTTAATTCCTATAGTCTTCAACAAGAACATTTTTGGATATAAAATAATAGGAAATTAAAAATACCTTTATATTTTAAAATTTCTTCAGCAGTTAGTGTTTCCAACTGAGATTTATTGTGTTTTCTTTACTTACTATTGTTTTCTTAATTTCATTTTTAAAGAATAATATAGTTTAAAACTACTTCTTTATACATAATCTCATTTAATATTCACAAATAAAGTAAATGAAGCTTCTTTAATTTCATATTTGGGTAAGTAACAGAGAAGAGACTCAAACTCAGTTTCTGTCTTTTCCCTTGGATATCCCAGTGATTTTAAAATTTGGCAGTGGTGGGTCTGCAGCCTGAGGGGAAATATAGTTGGCTGAGAAAAATGGCTGAGTCTTCCTTTTAAAGTGTTGGTATAAGAAAAATGCTTCCAAAGTCATAAAAAAATAAATTTTAAATTTTTATTTAGAACAAAGCTTTATTACCTGTATGGAACCTGTTAGTCTTATAATATTCTGTAATGTTGAAAGGAATTTATTTGGTCATTCTTTGCGTGTATTCATTTTGTTATATTTTGGATTAAAGAAAAGAGAAACCTTTGGTAAAATTTGTTTTTAATTAAGATTTAAGATAAGACATATATACTATTTTATTTTCACTTGATTCACTCATTTATTAAAATAGTATTGCACATTTCACTCACCCCAAAATTTCTTTGTATTAAGGCACACATATTCATGTGTTATCATTTAATTATCCTTATTACAATATTATTCATGTTGTATCCTCCCATGCAAAGTGAAGTGTCAAGCAATTTTTTAACTAATTCAATTAATTTATGCATCCAGTCTAGATAAATTGAACCAATAAAACCACTTTCATTTGGAACAAGTTTATTTATCTTCATTACCTGAATAATTGTCCCTATTCTCCATTCAAATTTGCCTATGGAGAAACCACATTCTGAATTAAGAAACAACATGTTAAGATGTTGAGTCACCTTCAAAAGGAATTAGAAAAAAGCATCCTCAAATTATACACATCTTTCATTTTCAACTCTTTTCTAATGAATCCTTTAATTTTTTTATGTATAATTTAAAAATGTATTTCCCATCTGTACTGAAAGCCTGTCAGCCAAGTTTCAGTCCAAGAGGAATTTTACTGTAAAAATGTAATTTTTAAAACAAAAATTTTATGGATAAGTGTCTATGTTCATATTTATATTTGTCTATATATTGATTGATATACCTACAGTTCTAATTCAATCCACAAAAAGATATCTTATATTGATATTTTTAAATACTATGAGTAAAATTTTACTCCACCTTTGGATATTTTCCCTGTTCTGTTACAGTTGTAGAATAATTTAAGGCACAGAAATAATACATTCTCTCTTAAGGAACCACACTCAGTCCTGCTATTATCACAGTAGTATATATGGGGACTAGGAAAATTTAGTGTTTGCTTTAAATTTTATACTTTTAGGCTTTTCACATTACTGTAATGTAACCCATTTTATTTCCTTCTACAAAGATAGACACAAACATGTATTAAATATACAATACATTTCATTGTTATCAATTGCAGTAGAGAAGAGTGACCTTCTTGGTAGTGACCCTGAAATAGAAGATAGTGAACCCAAATGACCATTGAGAGTTTATATGCATGGCATCAAAACATCATACAGGCATTTAATATACAGCTCTCAGATCTCATTTTCCATGTGACACTAATGACCTGTATTTAAACCCATTCCTAGGTTCTCTGTGGTCATAAGTCTTCTGTGGCATACTGTTGAAATAAACAAACAAATCACTCAAATGATATATACCTCATTCATTATTTAAATGCCTTATGAGTGAACAAAATTATTGTCCTTATGCAACAGCAGATATATTGTGTCCAGATGTAGAACAAAACTACATCATCTTAATACCACTATTTGAATATCGTATTGACATAGAAATAGAAATTTCCATTGAATTTCAGATAATTGATATAAGGTTGGTATTAATTTGTGATAGTCAATTTTGACATATTTTTGGAGATAGCTGAATTCTTAGCCAAATATATGCTTGTTCATTTTATATCTATTTCTGAGACATCTATTTATTTTTATTTTTGTTCTCTACATGCCAAATGGGCTCGTTGGCTCTTTAGCATTCATTACAAAAACAAACAAACAACAACAAAAAAACACACACAAACAAAAACAAGAACAAAAAAAACCCGCAATGTGGGCAGACTGTTGGTGTCTTGGCAGGGTTTGGTAGGACATATAGTTGAAAATGGATTTCATGCAGGACAAACCTTGTTTCCTATTTGCAAATGAAACAATTTTAGTGCAAGGTTTACATTTTATGCAACATGAATTGACATGGAAACTCCGATTACAGTAGTGAGATGCTATTTTTTTTTTTTTTTCAAATTAAGTAGGACTACTTTTGGAAAATACAAACTTTCTAGTGAGTCGTACCTTACTTTGGTTATTTAGATGGCTAAAGATAACTCAAATTAGAGATTAACTAAACTGTTAATATGGTATGCATAATGGTTTTGAATCCTTTTAAACTTTTATCCAGGATACCATGACCTGATGAATGGAAGAGAAAAACTGCACTTAGAAATGTCAGTGACTCTATTAGCAAAATTCACTGTCTATTCACATTATTCGGTGCTTCATTCACAAACAGATCTGCTACTTTCATCTTTGTAAGCTGAGGAATCATTGTTTTTTTTCTCCTCTCATCATGTATCTCATATTATTCCCTCATCAGTGCTGGCCATTATAGATGCTATTCACTGTTGACTAAACCAACAGGATGAACCATGGCTTTGTCAGTAGCTCAGTTTCAAAAACTCTCTTCTATTCTACAAAAATAAAATTTCTTTGTCATTGTTAAAAAATGTCTCAACATAAGTGGCATAATACATGGCTACCATAAGAAATACACTTCTCAGATGTCCTAGTGAGGGGCATAATTGACTGCTGGCCCCAGCTGCCACAGTCTGAAATTCATCACCACACCACATTCATTTTGAGGCTGGGCTCCCCAAGAGCTGCTCCCAGCCAGTGACTGAACGTAGAAGGTATGCTAAGACAGGCCTATTCTGTGAGACTTGGGACTCCTCTGATGGATGACTTTGGCTTGAAAATTTGGGCTTTTTGAAACTTTTTAGAATTGCACTGCAGACTATGACTCTTCCTTGCCTCTCTCCTTGACAGGGATCAGACTTATCAGAGGTTAATGGCTCTTACAGCCTCCTCTAGATCCCTCCCATTTTCCCTCACTAGCACTTCCCCCAGTAAAGACCCTGCACATCTAACCCCGTCTTGGCATCTGCTTTTGGGAGAACCCAGATTAACACAGGTGGAACTGAGGAAACAGATATTAAGATGGGAATTTGGGACTAGTTCATTCATCACCTAACAGGCAAAGAGAACACCATCCTGGCTGGTAGGTGGGGCATGAGAATTTCTTGCTTAAAGTAGAACCCCGATTGCTAAAAATTTTACTACCAGTACCTTAGCAAATGTTCATATGGAAAGAAATGATTTTGCAGGTGTGACTATTTGGACATTTCAAAGATAATGATGTAAAAAATGCCTTGCCTACAAAGAGAGTGGAGTTAGCTGACTACTAAGTTGTATTAACCACCTGATGAGGGCTAATGAGAACTAAGGATCATTAACAGGCAGTTAATGGCAAACTGTGAAAGTAAGAGGTTGTCTTTGGTAACTTACAAAGCAGACTTACCTCTTGCAGGAGAAGAGTTCACAGGCTGGAGCAGCAGGGTAACAATATAAGAAATTAGCAAAGCTGAAGAGATGTTTGAGTGCTCAGCCAATGCTAAGGCCAGTGCTCTAGTATGGAAATCCTGAGGCCCAAAAACTTGGAATGGGTCACCTAAATGGAGGCCTCTGAGCATCTTGCAGGACCCCAAGAAACTTCTGGGCTTGCAGAGGTTAACCCACCTTTCTCTAGTAAGAGTTAGTACGTCTGTTGTGTTGAAAGACACTGCAGAGGCCTAGGAAGAATTGATATTTCCTGCCATCACCCCAAGAGCTCCTCCAAACTCTTTTCTTGGTTTTCAGGCTGAAAACCAGAGTTAAATCTCAGCATAACATGACTGGGGATATTATGAGCCTGAAAGAGATTATACACTGAAAGGGTTGTTAGAATTTGGTAGCATGTACATGCAAGAGACAGGAAAGTATCACTTGGAGTAGATTTCAAGCTAGCTTGATCAAAGGGGGGTAAAATATACAAATGGATGTCAAAATTCATTGATTTGAGGGCATTTTCTCAGAATATGAGATTTGATGTTCTAGAAAAGTTTCCAGAATGTGAGGCAAATGTGCTGCTATGGTGGTGGCTCTTTGAAATCTGGGGGAGACCATGACTCTGATGGTTAATTTTATGTGCTGAGGTGATTGGGACAAGATATGTTCAAATACTGGTTAAACATTACTTCTGAGTGTGTGTTTGTGAGTGTGCTTGGAAGACATTAGCATTTGAATTAGTGAACTGAGTAAAGCATGTGATCCTCCCCAGTGTGGGTGGGCATCATATAATCTGTTGAAGACGTGAATAGAATAAGAAGTCAGAAAGTTGAATTAGTGCTCTACCTGACTACTGAGCTGGGACATCAATATTTTGTCTTCAGAGATCTTGAGGTTCTCAGGCCTTCAGACTTGGACTGCAGTCCACACCATTGGCTTTCTGGCTCTCAGGCCTTTCAGCTATACCACCAGCTTTCCTAGGTCTCCAGTTTGCAGATGGCAGATCAAAAGATTTCTCAGTTTCCATAATCACATGAGCCAATTCTTTATAATATATCTCATATTCTATCGATTCTGTTTCTCTGAAGAACCCTAACTAAGACAGAGTTTGGCACCAGGAGTACTTGAAACATAAAAACAAAGAGTCACAGTCCCTTGATCAATTACCAAACTTGAGCTAGTTTATAGATCCAGAACCCCTTGAATGAAGGGAGGTTAGATGCCCTGGAGGAAGAAACCCAGTAGACTACCAAAAATTTATAATGCTAATCTTTCCTCTAGCTGTCCCCATGGGACCTTTTACTAGGGTAACTGTGCTTTGGGGAAAAAGAAATAAGCAGGTCTTTCAGGAACTACTGGACTCTGGCTCTGAGCTGACACTGATTCTAGGAAACCTAAACCATCACTGTGGCCTACCAGTAAGAGTAGAGTCTTACGGAGGTCAGGAGATTAATGCATTTTTAGCTTAGGTACATCTTACAATGGGTCCAGTCAGTCCCCAAACCCATTCTATGGTCATTTCCTGGGTTCCAGAATGTATAATTGAAATAGATCTACTCAGCATCTGGCAGATTCCTTACAATTGTTCCCTTACCTATGGATTCAGGGCTATTATGGTGGGAAAGGACAAGTGGAAGCCGCTAGAACTTCCTCCATCGAGGAAACTAGTGAACCAGTGTTACATCCCTGGAACAGTTGCATATATTAGTGCCATCATCAAAGACTTGAAGGATGTGGGGGTGTTGATACCCACTGTATACCCATTTGACTTACCTATTTGGCCTGTGCAAAAGACAGATGGAGAATGACAGTGGCTGATAGTAGGCTTAACCAGGTGCTGACTCCAATTGCAGGTACCATACCAGATGTGGTTTCATTGCTTGAGCAAGTTAACATGTCCCCTGGTAACTGGTATGCAGCTATTGATCTGGCAAATTCTTTTTTGCCATTCCTGTCAATAAGGTATACCAGAAACAGTTTTCTTTCAGTTGGCTAGCAATATAACTTCACTGTTCTATTTTATATCAACTTTCCAGGCCTTTGTCATAATTTTCTTCTCAAGAATCTTGGTCATCTTTCCCTTCTCCAAGATATCACACTGTTGACTTTATGCTGATTGGACTCAGAGGGCAAGACATAGCAACTAGTCTGTAGTTTTCATGCTAGAGGGTGAGAAATAAATCCAACAAAAATTCAGGAGACTTCTACCTTGGTGGAATTTCTAGGGGTCCAGTGGTGTGAGGCATGTGGAGATGTCACTTTTAAGGTAAAGGATACGTTGTTGCATCTGACTCTGCCTATGACCAAACAGAGACACAATGCCTAGTGGGCCTCTTTGGATTTGGGAGACAACATAGTCCTCATTTAAGTGTGTTATCATTGTCCATTTACTGAGTGATCCTAAGAGCTGATAGTTTTGATTGGGACACAGAGCAGGAGAAGGCTCTGCAACAGGAACAGGCTGCTGTGCAAGCTGCTCTGCAGCGGGGCCCTATAATCCTGCAGATCCAATGGTGCTTGAAGTGTTGGTGGCAGTTAGGGATGCTGTTTAGAGCCTTTGACAGATCCCTATAGGTCAAGTGCAGTATAGGCCCTTAGGAATTTTTAGCAAAAACCCACCAATCTCTGCAAGTAACTATTTTCTTTTCAGAGAAAGCTTTTAATCTACTACTGAGCCTTTGAACTATGGATCACCAAGTCACCAGGTGACCTGAGCTGTCTATCATGAGCTGGCTGGTATCTGACCCACTAAGCCATAAAAATTAGTGCACAATAGCACTGCATCATCAAATGGAAGTGCTATATATGTGGTTGGGCCCAAGCAGGCCCTGAAGGCAGAGGTAAGTTACACAAAGAAGAGGTCCAAATGCACAGATTCCCTACATCTACTGCACAGCTTTCTCTCTTCCACCCTCAACCCATGGCTCTAGGGGAGTTCCCTATGAGCAGTTAACAGAGGAAGAAAATATTCAGGTCTGGTTTACAGATAGCTCTGCAATCTTTAAGTGATATGTAGGCATTACCTGAAAGTGGACAGCAGCATCATTGCAGCCCCTTTCTGGGATATCCTTGAAACTAGATAAAGAGAAATCTTCCCAGTGGGTAGAACTTTGGGCAGGACATCTAGTTGTTTATTTTGCTTGGAAAGAGAAAGGGTTATATGTGTGATGATGCACCAATTCATGGGGCTGTGTCCATGGTTTGGTTGCATGGTCAGGAACTTAGGAACAAGACTGGAAAATTGGTGACAAGGAAATTTAAGAAGGTGGTATATGGATAGACCTCTCTGAGTGGTCAAAAAAAGTTAAGATATTTATAACCCATGTGAATGCTCACCAAAGGGTGACCATAGCAAAAAAGAATTTTTGGAGCTTCTTTTTTTTTTTTTTAAAGATTTTATTTATTTATTTGAGACAGAGAGAATGAGAGAGAGAGAGCACATGAGAGGGGGGAGGGTCAGAGGGAGAAGCAGGCTCCCTGCCGAGCAGGGAGCCCAATGCGGGACTCGATCCAGGGACTCCAGGATCATGACCTGAGCCGAAAGCAGTCGCTTAACCAACTGAGCCACCCAGGTGCCCGCAAAAAAGAATTTTAATAACCAGATGGATAAGATTACCCATTCTATGGATACCAGTCAGTTTCCTTTCCCAGCCATCCCTGTCGTCACCCAATGGACTCAGGGATAAAGTGGCTATTTGGCAGGCATGGAGGTTATGAGTGGGCTCAAGAAAGTGGATTTCTATTCATGAAGGCTGACCTGGCTACTACCATTGCTAAGTGCCTAATTTGCAAGCAGCAAAAACCAATATTGAGTCCCCAATACGGCATCATTCTCTAGGGTCATCAGCCAGCTACTTGGTGGAAGGTTGATTACATTGGACCGCTTCCACCATGGAAACATTTTTTGTTCTTACTTCAATGGACCCCTGCATACAGATTTTCCTTTTCTGCACACAATGCTTCTGCCAAAACTACTACTTATAGACTTACAGAATGCCTTATCCACTATTACGGTTTCCTACACACCATTGCTTCTGATAAAGGAATTCCATCCAGAGCAAAAGAAGTGTGGCAATGGGTTTATGCTCATAGAAATTATGTCTTTTCATGTTACCCTCCATCCTGAAGCAGCTGATATGATAGAATGGTGGAATGGCCTTTGGAAGACCAGTGCCAGCAAAGTGGCAATACCTTGCAGGGCTGGTGTAAGGTTCTCTTGAAGGCTGCATATGCTCTGAATCAGCATTGGGTATGTGGTGCTGTTTCTACCATTCTCTAAGGGTATGATTAGAATTGATATAATTGATAATTGGACTAGCCTCCAGACTAGACCCCTGGCATATAGGTAAGAGATCACGGAAGGAAGCCTAAATAAAAACCTTTGAAACTGCCTCTGTGACCAAGATAGTAAATCGAAAATAATACTGAAACTGAAATGGAAAAGATAAATGTGAATAACAAAGTCAAATCCTGAGAGGATGTGGGATTTGTGATTCTTTTTTTTTTTTTTTTTTTTTTTGAGAGAGAGAGATCACTAGCAGGGGGGAAGAGTAGAGGGAGAAGCAGATTCCCTAATGAGCAGGGAGCCTGACGCGGGACTCAATCCAGGACCCTGGGTTCATGACCTGAGCCGAAGGCAGACCCTCAACTGACTGAGGGGATTTGTGATCCTTATTATATAATATAGCTATTCAGTATTCCAGTCTTGCCCTACAGAAGCTTGGAAACCTTGTAGAAGCTTGTACACTAATGCTGGGTTAACTAAGTAACATCACTGGTCCCAGTTGGTGTGATGACCACAGTATCATTTGAGAGCAGATTAATAAGGTCTCAGGTACATGGGATATGGCCATCGATTTTGTAATTATGTATGTATTTTTTAATTATTCCCATTCTGATCAGAAAAAAGGATCAGGAATAGTTTATATTTAAATGGGATATAAAAGTATATTCACTTATAGTTTTATGCAAGTCTAAGCAAACTTTCTTTGCTCCTATCATAATATAATCTAAAGAAATCTGGAATGCTTGGATATTCCACAGGACAGACAGCATATTGATCTATTACATGGATAATATAACATTATGCTAATTAGACAGAATGAGCAAAAAAAAATTTAGGGCACTGGAAATCTTGTTAAGATACAGGAGATCCAGAGGGTAGATTAACTCTGTGAAGATTCAGGGGCCAGTACTTTAGTGGAGTGTCTAGGGGTCAGGGGCATGCCAGGATATCCCAGGAAGTAAAAGAAAAATTGCTATACTTTCTGGGTCCTATCACATAGAAGGAACCATAGACTCTGATAGGCCCTTTGGATTTGGATCCAACACATTCCACATCTAGAAATATTGCCCCAGCCCATATACTGGATATTATGGAAATCTGCTCGCTTCAGATGACATCTGAAAGAGGAAAGGGCTGTGCAGCAGTTCTAGGCTAAAGCACAAGAAGCTCTGCTGCTTGGGCCATATAATCTGGCAGACCCTAAGGCATGGTGGTATCAGTGGTGAAAGACCATATAATATGCAGCTTATGGCAAGCTCCACAACAGTTGCACCAACACCATTCCTCAAACTCACAACCTGACCATAGAGGAGATCCCCACACCACATGAACAGCTGAAGGAGGAGAAAAAGTCTGAGTTTTGAGTATAGTTTGGGTGCAAGCTAAAAATGATGGTGCTCACATTACAGCAATATTCAGGGGTGGCCTTGAAATTACAGTGGGGAAGAAAAAAAAAATATATATATATGGGGGAGTGTGGGTGTGAAGACTTTTGTTTTGCATGTTAAGACCCACAAAAAAGTATTTGTCATGAAGGATACATTTAACCACAAAATTGAGAAAATGGCTAGGTAGTTGACATTAGTCAATCTTCATCATTGACCCCCCCAGCTCCGGGACAATGGGTATGTGAACAAAATGGCCACAGTGGCAGAGATGGAGACTAGTCTCATCCTAATAGCAACTTACTGAGGTTGCTACAACTTTATAGCAACAGAGACCAATACTACAGAGATCAATACTAAGATTTGCTAAAGAAGACCAATTAGCCATTTTGTGGCAACTCAACTATACTGGACCCTCTCTATTTAGGAAGGGTCAGCAGTTCGTCCTCCTAAAGAGAGATGTATATTTTAAGTACAGAATTGCTTTTCTTTTTGAGTTTCAGCCACTGCTGCTAAGCAGAAGGCAGGGTCCACAGGCATAGATCCCACACATCACAGCATTTGATCAGCTGAGTAACTTTGCAGTGAAGGAGGTTCAGGAGACAGACAACTATCATGGGATCCACAGGTTGTATTATACACTTGACCATGCAGAAGCAGCCAGTCTCATACAATTATAGAAAAACCTTTTAACAACAGAGCTAAAGTGCCATTTCAGAGGCAAAACCCTGAAAAGATGGCTGCCACCCTTCAGGTTGCAGTATATGCATGACATGAGAGGTCTCTACACAGTTGTGTCCCCTGTAGAAAGAATATATGGATCTCGTAATCAAGCGGGGAGTAAAAGTGATAGCGTATCATCACCTCCAGTGACCACTGGGAGATTTTGTTCTCCTGTTCCTGAATTCCTGGGCCCTAGAGTTACGGACTTGCCAGAGGACACAGTGAAGTTCCCACTGAACTATATACATTACTAGGCTGCCAGGGCACTTTGGACACCTTGTTCCTAGGCACCAGGAAACAAAGAGAGGAGTCATCATCTGAAAGGTGTAATTGATCCTGATCTATAGGAGAAGGTAGGACTGGATTTCACAACAGAACAGGAATAAGTGTATTTGGAACTTAGGTGATCCACTTGGGTATTTTCTGCTACTTGTTCTCCCCAGTGTTACACGTGAACAGATAACACACAGCAATACTGACTTGAGAAGGATGTGGTAAGCAAGAATTAGATCCCTCAAAAATGAAAGTTAAGACAGCATCATCAGGTTAGTTATCAAGAATTTCTAGTTCTTGGGGTTCCTGGGCAGCTCAATAAGTTAAGCGTCAGCCTTTGGCTCAGGTCATGATCCCAGGGTCCTAGAATCAAGCCCCATGTCCTGTAGGGCTCCCTGCTCAGTGGGGAGTCTGCTTCTCCCTCTCCCTCTGCCCCTCCCCTCACTCATGCTCTCTCTCTCTCTCTCTACCTCTCTTTGTGTCAAATAAATAAAATAAAATAAAATGTAAAAGAATTTCTAGTTGATGATATCTGAGGGTGAATGACATTTGGAAAGGATTATGGAAGGAGAAAATGAGTTGCTGGTCTGAGATTGGGTTGTGGCTCATCCCACAAACGTCTAGTTTCCCCTTAGGAAGAGAATTCCGCGGGGATCATGGGGTGGATGATCCTGGACTCCTGTGAGACAAGTTGTATACCGTAGCTGCAATGGAAATACACAATTTACATCTCCTCCTGTGAGGAGCAGGAATGACATTCTGAAGCTGTCTCAGTCTTTTCTGGGTCTCTCATCACTTTTCTTACCTAACATCTCCCCTGATAAATCTCTTGCACAGCCAATACTGTCTCAATGTTTGCTTCTCAGAGGACCAGACTAACATTTAGTAGAGACTTAAGTGTTTGTTAGTGTTCCCATACTTTGTATTTTTTACATATCTCCGTTCTTCACTTATTTTACCATATTACTATGATTTATTTCTGTGTCTAGAGTCCCCTCAAATTATTTAAATTAATCATGTAAAAAGGCCTTATTTGTTAATTAACAATTGTTAATTGTTAATTAACAATTAAGAAAGTAACTATAACGTGCATGTATTCTCTTGGTTTCATATCTTCTGTTTAGTGGTGAGAGTTTTTAAAAATAATAGATTTACATAGATGCATTTTTTTACATTTTCAGCACATTAGGAAAAGGGGAAATGAACAGAGTCTGGAAAACAGAGACATTTAGATAATTAAAGAGTGATATTAGTTTACTTATCTTCAAATTGAGTTATTCTTGGGGAAAACATATTCCATTATATACCATCTTACCAAAATAACTACTGTTTCCTTGATACTTTGCACATGCTAAAATCGATTTATAATACATATACAACTATTCTCCATTAATATCAACAAGATTCCTTCCTCAAATAATGGTATAAATTTCACTACTTTATACAAATGCAGTTATTTGAAAATAGAAAAAGAATGATAAATACACCCATAAATGCAAGAAAATTAAGGTAATCCTTTTATAAATGGTGTTCAGTCAGTATTTTTAACAATAGAAAAGGCTAATCATATGCTTTAAAAATTTCAGTATATTCTAATTGTGTTAGTTAATATTATTTAGTCTATGATGTCATTCTAACTCACATAATAGTAATTTGTATTAGAATAAGGTTTTATATTATAAAGTTACTAATGAATAAGAAGCAAAATTATTAACATTTATAAGTTATTCAAAAAGAAATTAATTAAATGCCAACTATTGATAGGAAGAAGTGTCTAGGATGTACATTAAGTTCAAGTTGATTATGGAGACATACAGTCAAAATAATGAGCCCAGAAGTACTGGAAGGAATAAACAGATCAAGAGAAGATGTAACATTTGAAGAAAAATGCTTTCACCTGTTATATTTCTTCTAGTAGCATTTGGATCATTTATGATGAATTTAATTAATGGCCTTCCCAAAGTGACTACTTGTCAGAGACGAGCACACATATGTTGCAAATAAATTCTTAAGATAAACATGACATGGGTATTTTAATGGTCTATTAATAAACACCTTTGCTGTGTGATGACGCATGAAGCTAGGGCTGAAATGTTTTAGTTGCCTGAGGTGGGTATTAATAGGACACTAAAATAAAGTCAAGTAATAATGTCGTGTTTCTCTAGATATTGTTAAAATTAACTGTCATCACTATGTGATCTGTCCTCTTAAGACAAATGAAATATTTAAACATTATACAACTGTATCGAAGTAGATTTTGTATTTTTCACTTTATGTTTTTTTCACAGTATGTTCTGTTAAAATTGAAAAATGTGAAAATAATTTTACTTTAACATTTTGAACTTTCCTTCCATATGACAGTCAATTCAAGTTCTTATCAAGCCTTTCACTTCAGTTAGAGATTCTTGATAGGTTTCCTATTTTCATGCTTTAAGAAACATCTTTAGGGGGCGCCTGGGTGGCTCAGTCGTTAAGCGTCTGCCTTTAGCTCAGGTCATGATCCCAGGGTCTTGGGTTCAGCCCTGCATCAGGTTCCCTGCTCAGCGGGAAGCCTGCTTCTCCCTCTCCCCATGCCTGTATTCCCTCTCTCCCTGTCTCTCTCTCTGTCAAATAAATAAATAATAATAATAATAAACATCTTTAGAACTTTAATCCCAATTTGACAATACAAGTGTATAACTGAAGAGCCATGGCCTCCAAACAAGCTAAATACTAAGACTACATGCATTTAGGTAAAATTATGCAGAAAATTGCTTTTTAGATTTAAAATGAATGATTGAATAATGTCCTAACTACTCATACTTATAGCCTAAAGTGCACAAACAATGAAGAGTTTTTACTTCATTAGCTGAAGAGGTATTAGTAGTGGTAGCTGTATAAAACTTATTAATCACCTCTTATATTCCAATAGGATGCACACATCCGTATAAAATAACTATAAAAATAGTTGGGTAAGGTAAGTTCAAAACCTCAAGATATTTTGCTCTGAATGAGCTGATTAGCTTCCAGTTGGGCTTAACTAGGTTTTGAAATGATTATTGTCACTGCATATAGGTCTCAGGCTAATAACATGATAACTTGTAAGTTGGTAATGGCCATAGAGAGTGAGTATGAATTCCTGCCTCTACTATTCTTTTATTTGTTATTATGTTCATGAGGTGTATGTATGGAGCTGCTTGGAGTTCAGATGCCACAACTATTTTTAAAAGGAAGATTAGTAAAAATTTGAGGAAGAGAGAAGAAAGGACTTTGATCAAGATGGGGGTGCAAATTCAATTTGTGTGGGTTGAGGAGCCTTTCCTTGCAGCCAGTAACTATAGCATTTGCTTGGACTGCATGTTTTGCCCTCTTTCAAAATGGTCCTTTATCTGTCTTTATCCTCTTGTTTTACTGGCAAAAGGGGCAACAAGTTCTGGTTCATTAATTCTGTAGGTAATAATTCTAATTATACTCCCAAACTTCACTTCTAACTTCTCTCTTAGTGGTTGTGGAGGCATTAGAAGCTGGCTCAGCTGCTGAATTTAAACACAGCAACCCTCAGAGCTGGTGATTTGATTCCAAAGGACTTGATTACCTCTTCTTTTCAGACTTAACTGCTGTGGTCTTAAGACAATTTGAATATGAAAATGGAACGTTTAAGTTGCTTCAGACTTTAAAAAGAAACCAAAATGGGGAAGTTACCTGGATAACCTCCCAAAATGTGGATAGTCTCAGGACCTTGGAAGGAAAGGTGCGACTCATTTTGAACCAGCGCGCGTGCGCGCGCGCGTGTGTGTGTGGTGTTGGTAAGGTGGTGTAATTTTTTTTTAAATTTTATTTTATTATGTTAATCACCATACATTACATCATTAGTTTTTGATGTGGTGATCCATGATCCATTGTTTTCGTATAACACCCAGTGCTCCATGCAGAACGTGCCCTCTTTAATACCCATCACCAGGCTAACCCATCCCCCATCCCCCTCCCCTCTAGAACCCTCAGTTTGTTTCTCAGTCCATAGTCTCTCATGGTTCATCTCCCCCTCAGATTCCCCCCCTTCATTTTTCCCTTCCTACTATCTTCTTCTTCTTCTTTTAACATATAATGTATTATTTGTTTCAGAGGAATTCTTAATCTCAGGAAACAAACTGAGGGTTGCTGGAGTAGTGGGGGTGGGAGGGATGGGGTGGCTGGGTGATAGACATCGGTAAGGTGGTGTAATTTGAGAAATGATTCTCTCTTCCAAAGTCATTGCCCTCAGGCGCACATTGCAGGGGACTGACTTTGTTATTTAATTTCCCTTTTCTGGCATTGTTGAATTAGAAGCATTTAAATAGCTACTGATTTATCTTGTAAGAAAATACAAATCCCAAACAATATCTATCCCTGCAATACACCTTTTATCTCAGCATGTTGGCTGGGAACGATGAATGATTGATCTGGGATGGCAGGGTAGAAATATCAACTTTTTCCTCCATTACAAAAAAAAAAAAAGAAAAGAAAAGAAAAAATACAATAGTACAAATGAAAGAAGTGTTGTAATGCTATGCTATTTCCAATCAAAATTAGCCTGGGTGAATTGAAAGTATATTTCTCCTTTTCATTTTTCTCACTCTTTATTAATCCATTGTCTACATAATGTTTACAAGACTGCTGTACTTGCACTGTTTTCCTTCTTTTCTTCTTTGTGACATTGAATTAACATTTGAGCAATAATTGCTTTGTCCCTCTGTGTTAGCAGTTCTATTGTCTGATATTGGCCCCTCTGTCCAAGATTGTTCTACTTATATCACTGAGCAGAGAGCAGCATGCATCTTTGCACTGTTTGCTTCCTGACAGAGCTTGTCTTCACTGATAGCAAGACAGAGCTTTGAATCTCTATTAAATAGACCTACTCAATTTGTTTCTGCTCTTGCATTACATAAACAAACCCAAAAGAAAATATAAGTGCTGAAAAGCCTATGTGGTATAATTCCCAGGTATGCTGTTCCAAAGGATTTACTTTAGGATACAGTGAGGACCATTTCTATGGTGTAGGGACCTATCCCGAGGTCCAGATACAGATTGCCAATGTGAGAAATAAAAGGGTTGCTTTAATGAATCAATCAAAAAGACACTGTCTTACTTTGAGCAATAGGGATCTGTTATTATGGGACTGAATGAAAATTGGAAAACTAGGGTAAGAGGTAGAACTTTAAGCTATGGGAACAAAAACTAAATATGGCTAAAATTCAGCCACAAGCAATAGAGTAGAATAACTCTCAAAGGCCTCCTTTTTCCTTTTGCTGTAAACCTTTCCTGAGGGGTAAAGTAGCAGGAAAAACAAATGAGGACACAAGATTCTTTGGCAGGTCAGGCCGTTCGGCTGATGAATAATCAAATTTTTACCAAGAGACTAAAAGTGACCTTTTTTTGGTTTTTGTTTTGTTTTGTTTTCCCTGGAATTTAAAATAATAGCTTTAAAAAAGTCTAAAAGAAGAATCCAATGTTTAGTGCCACAAGTTCCTAATAATTATAAAATCTACTATTATTTTGTTATACTTAAGACTACTTTTTTAGATAGGGTAAAAAATAAAATTTCACCTTATGTTTTGAAAAAGTAAGTCTCTTACACGTGACAGTTGAACTGGGCTAGTTTGTGAAATACGGACTCAACTCCCTGGGTTTCACTTATCGGTGAAGTCATCTTAACCTTAACACACTTTTAGAGACAGTGGCTGCTAAGCCAAGTGAGTCTTACAAGGAGCGGCTATTTTATATGCCATAGGGTGATGGGGGTGATAGCTGTGAACATTCGGGCAGCATAGTACAAATACTATGTAAATAACTACTTACTCTCCCATAAGACGCAACTAGAGAGGCTTTTCATAAACAATGAAACTAATACAGTATATTGCCTGATGCACAATTAGAAGTGTGTGATTATTCTAATGTGCTTCTTGGATTTTTTTTTTCCATGCATTGAAATGGTTTAAATGTTCCTAAAATTATCTCAGCTGAAAATTATCTTTAGCTCCTGAGGATGGAAGAAAAATAATTCTCTGACATTTCTCCCCTCCTCTCCTTTTATTGGCAAAAACAGTGCACTCTTTAAAGAGGTTAGGAAAGCTGATGAGTGAATTGGGGAAGAGTATGGTGAAACTGGCGGGACTATTCCCTGCACAATTTACCCTGGCTGGCTCAGGACACTGTGATGATTATTCCTTGAGAGGGAAAATCCATGTAAGTTAAGAAGGAAGCTCTATCTCTGAACTTAGATTTAGAAAAAGTGATTCATGTGCTCCCATTCTCATAGAGGACATTGGTCGAGGATTGAATTAATCTATGCTTAGGAGAACCATAAGGATGTTTCATCTGAAACAGGTTCTTCAAAGATTTATCAAATAAGAATCTATTCAGACCTAATGGGATTGTTATGAAGACCAGTGAGATAGTATATTTTAACACTGTTAGATTTCTAAGGAAGAAGCATATTAAAGTGAATGAAAATACTATTATTGTTAAGTCATAGAATCCCATAAAGTTAAAATATCATTTCTCAAAAGCACTTCTTGCAAACTATGAAACTATAAGCACAACCATTTCTACACTATCTTGTTTAAACCCAAGGAAAGTGCAGCCAACTAACTACTATTTAATAAAAGTAATAGAAGCTCTTCCTTTTGCAGAAAACATTTTTCATCTACCAAGTGCCGAGAAGGAATATTAATATTGATTCAGACTCACATATGAATCCTGACCTCAAAAGTACTGAATGTGATTAGCTTGTATGTGCATAGGCCCCATGGATTATGAATTCTGACTTTTTTCCTTGATGATGACATTTTAAATCAAAGCAATTTGAGCTTCCTATAGTAATATTGAAGTCTTGCAAATTTTCAGATGCTTTTGGTGTAGTCCAGAAAGAACAGAAAACGAGATTTTTTTTTTTTTTTTCACAGTAATTCTGCACAATATCTTCCCATCTGCTGCTGTAGGGTAGGTTTCCCCAAAATAAGTTTAGTTAAATCAAAGTGGTAAAAATGCAGTAAATGCCTGTTTTGTCTCAGCTGATGATATAGATAAGATAGTGAAGGTAAAGTGAGCAGATTCATAGACAGTGATATAGTTTTGTTCACTTTTAAAGGAAGCTTTGTGGCCATACCAGAATGCTGATTTCAGAACCCGTGGAATCCAAGTAGAATTGAAATCAAGGAATTGCATATTTCTAAATAGCTTTTATTGATCTAGGTGATTTTAAAATGTAGTAGCTCTTTAAAGGGAGTGATTATTTGTGATTCCAAAAACACAAATTAGAACCACACATTTTTCAAGATTAACAATATCAATCTAGACATAATGTTGACTACCAGCCCAGAATTCCAACTCCAGATTCAGTGGCATTGTAAACTAACTATTTTTGTCTTTGATGCCTCCCTAAATTTCTCCTTGGTGATGTACTTAGTCTGGACAGTCCATAGGGTTTACTGAAAAGTGGCCCAGGTGCCAGATACAGACATATGCATTTCCTTTTAGCCTTAAATCGGTGATTCTTCCCCCTAGCAACTCATCATTTTATTTTCTTTCCCTTCTCCTCCAGTTTTCTGCATCTTTTCTCATTTCTTTTCTCCATTGTCTTGCTCCCCCTTTCCACATATATTGATCTTTGAGGAAATCAAAGGAGCTGCCTTACCATGAAGTAGGTTATGGTTCCTTTATACATCGAGATATCCCAGCACGTGATTTAGTCCCTCGGCTCCTACTGATGCTGTATTGACTAAGAAGCACAGAAGCAGAGAGGATGTCCAATTAGGGAGATACAAACAAATGTAAGCATTACAAGACAGATAAATAAACTCTGTACTTTTTATACCCCGTCAGGTCTGATGAAAATAGCCTAATTTGAAATGTAGTTCTTAAAACATTTTTTGACAAGATCTGGAATGATTTCACACACACACACATACTCTTGAAATGCAGGCTTAGTTATTGTGACACTGGTGACTATAAGGAAAAAAAAGGGTTTTGCTTGTAGGTATATTTTCTGTGGAATTTTAATTGTTTGAAATCATGTGGTAGAAATAAATCCACCTATAGCGATTGATCGAATGCTTGTTTTCAAAAGATGCTCTGGCCCCAAGAAGACTGTCAGCATCTCTCACGTCTTTCTTGGTATAAAATTGTTGTATGGGGACTCCTGGGTGGCTCAGTCAGTTAAGCGGCTGCCTTCAGCTCAGGTCATGATCCCAGGGTCCTGGGATCGAGCCTCACGTCAGGCTCCTTGCTCAGCTGGGAGCCTGCTTCCCGCCCCCCACCCCCACCCTGCCGCTGCCCCTGAATGTGCTCGCTCTCTCGTTCTGACAAATAAATAAATATTTTTTTAAAATTGTATGATTTTTAGGATTTACGTGGTTAATTACGCTTTTCAAAGTGTCAGCATTTCTCTTTAGGTGTCCAAACTATGTGTTAAAATGAGCTTTTGGCGATAAATAGTGAAATTCTCTTCTCATACATTAAAAAAAAATATTGAATATACATTGTTTACACGTGGAGACCCTACTTGCTTTCTTTCCTGGAGTCTCTGAGAGGCTGTGCAAGTTCATGTGACCCCACAAAGTATTTCCTATTGTTTAGGATTAAGCATTAATGAAGGGAAAAATCACAAGAGGCAGCTGGCAGCTAGGGATGTCCAAGACTGTCACTATGTCATAAGATCCTTCTTGTATGTGATGTAAGGTACCCCACTGCTTCAAATCCCTCTCTCAGCAATCTCCCTCTGACCACTTAAAAAGCATTCCGTGAAAACTGTTACAATAAGGTCCATATAAGACAAAGGGAATTCAGAAACTGTATGCGTGAAGCAGACAAGTAAGCTCACAGATAAAGAGATTTGATGGGTACAAGTACTATGGAGATGATGAAGGGCCTGTGGGTAGTACTGAGACAATTGAGACACTCTGATTTTCTCTGAGTGGATCAACATTTAGCTTTAGAAGCCTCAGAAATGTTCTCTGTGAAGAATGGCAGAGCGGTTTGACATCAGCATGGCATGGTATTCAGTAATCTTGCCAGACATATTTCTTTCACAGATATTATTATTTGTCTAATTTTGCCCTGCCTTTGATCTTAATCAAGTGGCAACAGAAAATTAAATTTCTTTTTTTTTTTTTTAAAGATTTTATTTATTTATTTGACAGAGAGAGAGAGAGATAGCGAGAGCAGGAACACAAGCAGGGGGAATGGGAGAGGGAGAAGCAGGCTTCTTGCCGAGCAGGGAGCCCGATGTGGGACTCGATCCCAGGACCCTGGGATCATGACCTGAGCCGAAGGCAGACGCCTAACGACTGAGCCACCCAGGCGCCCCAGAAAATTAAATTTCTGGCACTTGATGTCATAAAATTATTAAATTGATGTGGGAGGAATCTTAGAGATTTTCTAGTCTAATTAGAATTACTAGGAAATATTGCATAAAGTTTAACATATAACATTGCATAAATTTCTTAAATATCAAAAGATAATAAGCTCAATATTAAAGTGTTTTCAAATAGTAGAATAAATAAATGGTGCTCTGTGGACCATTTTATGAGAGAAAATTATGCAAGAGATATTTTAAAATAGATTTGTCTGATAGGTAAAACAGGTATAACCCATAAAAAAGAGAAAACTCATTAAGTAAGGAAATTCAAGAAATAAATATTTTTATATCTTTCCCAGAAGGAATATGGAGGGACCCTAGTGAAGGGCTAAAATAGAATGCACAGTAAAATTAACTGGAATGGCTAGAGAAAGAGAAAGTATAGAAAATTAGGTGCCTTAATAACAATAATTAGTTTTAAAGTTATACTCGGTATGTACCAGATTTCAATTTATTTTGTCTAATTTTCTTCTGCTTACTGTTATAACCCTGCTGTGGATAATCGTCACATTTCTTATTTGGGAGTCATGTGGAACTGAAGCTGTTTTTCTCAGTTATTGAATCATAACGATCCTGTCGTTTTAGCAGAAAAGCTGCAAAAGATAGTTTGTATGAAAATCCATGTCAAGAAAAACGAATCTAAAATGAGTAGGTTTGAAAATAAATAAATAAGTAAAATGTTTAGATTCGCAGCATTTAAAACACTGTTTTGTCAACATGATGAACTCAACACATTCAATCCTTCAGTAAATTTTCTTGGCACAGCTTTTAACTACATCTAGGATCTGACCCTGTCTTACCACTTCTGCCCCTGCCACTGAGGGCTTCATATCCTGGATTACTGCAGTGTCTTCTAAACTGGTCTTTCTGCCTCACTCTTTTGTCCTTACAGCCTATTCTCTCCTCAGAGACAAAATGGCCTGCCATATTAAGCCCAGGTGTGACACATGGCCTCCCATTTTATACAGGGTAGAAGCCAGAGTCCTCAGTGACCTAGTCCCTTGTCACATTTTTGGCCTCATCTTTTCCCACCCACGTTTTGCTGCCTCCACTCCAGCCGTACTGCTCCTGCATTAGGAAAGGCAAGCTCCTTCCTCAGGACCTTTGAAATGTGTTTCCTTTACCTGAGATGTGCTATTCCCAGATACTTGCTTGGATGCTTCTTTACCTCCTTCTTAACTTTACTAAAATATTACTGCAGTTTAATATTTATATTTAATATTACTATTTTTATATTTTTGTTAAACTGCAGTAACAACCAATGTTAGCAATCTGACCATATCTTCTTATAATCAACTTAATCCAGATTTTAAAATGACTAAAATAGTAAAAGTATTCTTAATAACCTTAAGCACCTCCTCTAAGTTCTAATTCATTTGTGGATACATTTCTGAGTTCCTATATACAAAATCTATACATAAGTGAATTTCAGAATGTGACCATACAAATACATAGAAAAAAAGTTTCAAAAAATCTTGTATAAATAAATGATGTCATTAATTAGTTATAATTACATAATAGCCATTATGGGTTTTTTTTAAGATTTTATTTATATATTTGAGAGAGTGAAAGCACAAGCAGGGGGAGAAGCAGGAGAGGGAGAGGGAGAAGAAGGCTCCCCCCTGAAAAGGGCGCCTGAAGCCAGGTTGGATCCCAGGGTCCTGGGATCATGACCTGAACATAAGGCAGACCCTTAACCAACTGAGCCGCCCAGGCATCCCAATAGCCATTATGTTTAGAAATGTAAGTACTTATGATTTGAAATGAATACAAGATGATCATACATATAGAAATTTTAGTTACTGAACAAGTTTTCAACTTTACATTAATTTACTCGTGAATATGTCAAATTTCCTAAGGCTTTAAGCTCATAGAAAATAAATTTAAAAAAACAAGCTTTACAGTTTAATACAGCCATTAATGAGAACGGTAGGCACGCCAAATTTAATTCAAACTACTTTTGTCTTAAGGTTTTTTATTGTGCATTTTAGGTGTCTTGTTTCCATGTATTCCCTTAATTTAAGGGGAGGAAATAGTACGTTTTATAAAAACATGCAGTAGTCACTAATATCTCCAAATACTCATGTTCAAAGGCAAAATTCTTTGCCTTCAGAGTTCAGTCTTCTTTTTTTTAGTGAGAGTTCAGTTTTCTACCCTAAAGATGTTCTTTGTTGAGATATTTTATCTATAAGCGACATAACAAACATGTCTTAACAAATGTTATAGTCAATGGCTATCCTTAAAAATGGCCCTACTGACATGGAGACATAGCCATCTTACAATAAGCGGCCATCAATAAAGAATCTTCAGAATGACACTGTTTACTATATATTTCTGAGTAGTCCTCAGATCTCATTTTAACTTATCTCTGTGTTCGATGAAAGGAGGAAAAGAAAAATGGCTCTTCGTGTAAATCCACAAATAATCCGAAAACCCTTCACTGAGCTCCAAAGTCAAAGCCCTTGGGGATTTTCTCGGAAGGCTGGATTCACACCACATGATATGCAAGTGCATTCATATTTCTAGTCCTGTTTCTTGACACATTCAGTAGTTATAGTAAATGTTTCTTTTGTTTATTCCAGAAAAAAAGAACCTTTTTCCTTCAACCATTTTTTAAACTTTTGAATTTGAATCGTCACACTTCTTGCACTTACTGTTTTATTGTTTTAATGCACATTTTTCTAAATAGCCCACTAAAATTGAATAGGTCAAATTGTTTAAGCATACTCTTATCACGTTTTTTTCTTTTTTTTCCCTTGCATTTCCAGCATTTTTACATTCATGGGTGCAAACAATATTTGAATTTCTTTTATTATAGAATTCAACTCAATTTAACTTTTTGGTAAGGATGAATGAACCCAGCCATCTCTTTCATTTGTCAAATGACTTGCACAATTTTTCAGAGTTTTGGTTCACTATAATCCCATTTACTTTTTCCCTGAACAAGTTGTACATAAGAAAATTCACATGGGAATAACTCTTTTTATTTTTATTCATTATTAGTGAAAAATAGGAGCATTTTCTTCATTATGGCAATCCATAAATTTTTAGGTAAAACTATAAATGAATTATAATTGTAAATGGATATGATGTAAATATTTGTGTATGTAACTGAAACCTATAGTGAAATACATTTTGAAGCAAAAAAATTTTGTTGGGACCAAAAAAGCCTAAACAAGCAAAAGCAAAAGCAAAACCAAAAAACTGCAAAATAGAGAGAGACAGAGAATATACAACACCGAATTTATATTCAAACATGTTACTCCATTCTTCTGATTTACTAAACCTCATTAGTATGTTCCTAGAACACTGAGGTCAATAAACATAGAACTCATGTAGACAAAAGTCAAAAATTTTTATATTCTTTAATACTCCCTTTGTAAACTTAGCTCCACCTACTCAGAACTGAAAATATATATGATACTTCTGGAAAAGTTTAGGATTGTTTTTCAAACTAATTGTTAGGCAAATAACTAGATATGTTATAATTAAGAGAATAATTATCAAAAATAACCAAACAGCACAAGCAGAGCTTGAGAATGTAAACACCCTACCATGAGATTAAACTTTACATTAGGATCTATTGATATTTCATCCACAAATCAACATACTGTGAACACAAAGTTATGAAAATAATTCACTGCATCCAGTGAGCTTTGGATCATTCAGAAGGAATACCCGTAATGTTGGCACATATATATTCTGATATGGATGAGCATAGGTGTCAGCTGGTAAATGAGTGCTCCCAATACTTACTGCATCAAGAAAATTAAAACTTGTTCTGACTCTTCATACAATAAAAATAAAACAATTGTTATGACGGTACAATTGCGGATGTTTCCCTTTATTCTTCAAAGTTGTATCTAATATGGTTTCATCATCTTAAGTGATAATAATAAGGGATAATTGGGATGTTTGGTAATGAGGGAAGGAAGGTGAGGTGCAATTACTTACTCATCTGAATTAGTGATATAAAAAATTGCACATCAACGCTCCAAATCAGATCCGCTCTCCAGCTAGGAAGCAGGAAGTGAGTTAGACTCGTTTTTCCCCTTCATTTCTACCTCCCCCAACCTCCAAACTCTCCCTATTCCACATCCTCTTTTATGCTTCCTAAAATGAAATAATATATACTCACAATGTGAACAGGAATAACAACAGTACTAGAAAACCCTTTCCTACATTTATCATATTTCAGGTCCACTCTAAAAGTATTACATGAAAAGCTCCTTTAGTCCTCACAGGAACCCTAAGGGGCTGGTACTATTATTTTCTCCATTTTCAGATCAGGAAAACAGAGCACAAACATGTAAGCAACTTGCCTACGCTACCCATCTCGTAGGTGGAAAGGCCACTCGAATGCAGTTAATCTGGCTGCGCAGTCCAAGCTCTTCGTCAGGATCCCAGTACCCCACAGATGCATCACCCTGGAACTTGTTGAAATGTAAATACTAATTGAATAGGTCAGGGTCAGAGGCAGAGACGGTGCATTTTTAATGAGCTCCCAGGTGATGCTGTTGCTGTCCTGCAGACCAGATGTTGAGTAAGCTGAGCATTGCAGGGCCGCCTCTCCTATGCGAGGCAAGGGCAAAACAAACGTGTGGTACAAAGGATCCCTTTGCATGATGCTTGCTTTCTATCCCCCCAAGCTTTCCACATTTAAATTGAGCAGAAAATCTGAGCTCTCTGGACCCTCTAAAGCTCTAGGCAAGATATATCTGTACTCACTGCACCTGCTGTGTCAGCTCCTTGTCCTAATATTAGGTCCTATTAATTTTTGAGGTCAAAGAGTTCTCTTAAAATGAACCAAGGGCGTGACCCACGTTCATGTAAATTTGCTGTAAGACTGAACCTTTGGAAGGAGAAGTTGATGTTACTATCAAGATGACCTCCAAAGCCAGCTGTGAGATTATAAAAGATATCTTGTGTCTCGTCTCTTCTGGGGCCTGTTTTAAATAATTCAAGACTTTTCTAAAATGAACTTTTATATTCTCCCTATGAATATAAATATGGAATTTTATTGAGGGCATTCTAGAATAGTAGAAATCTCTTTTTCTGTAATTATTGGGAAAAATATAAATGATTGAAATCAAATTATTATACAATGCCTTTTAGCATGCACACAACCATAGAAAAAGGACTTGGCTAAAACATTTGTATCCCTTCTGTAAATATTGCTACACTTTAGAGGCAGTGATTGTTAGCCTTGTTTTACTCTAGACTTTGGCTTTCTGAGAGTTTTTTTAACTGATTCCTTGGAATCTTTGGACATCTTTTCCAATCCTACTGAAGCTTTTCTCATAGAGATTTACTATTTTGACATGTAATAAACAATTCCTGAATTTATCGTATTTTACATTTGATGACCTTGGTTAGCTCTGACACGTGTTTTTCTCCTTGATACATTAATATTTTAATCTTTGGGTTATTTTTACATAATGCATATGCATAATAATGCCACCAGCCTGTTCTGACTTCTAAGTAACAGGTACGGAAATAAAATATACCATTAAAAGAGTCTCTGGGAAAAGTAGTAAGTTATTTGAAGCAAGTACAGATAGTTTGATTTGAAAAGGCAAATTAGTTGAAATTTTAAATATTTCACTATTGAATTTTTTCAGCTTTATAGAAGTATAATTGACAACTTATAAAGTATTTAAAGTACACATTATGGTGATTTGATATACACATACATTGTGAAAGTATTCCACCCATGTAGTTAATTAACACATTCCTCACTTCACGTATTTATCTCTTTTTTTTTTTTTTTTTTTTGGTGAAAACACTTAAGTTCTACTCTTAGCAAACTTCAGTTATACAATACAGCATTAGCAACTATAGTCGTCATGTTTTACAGTATTTCCTTATTATGATCAATACCTAACTTCTCAAGATTAATCAAGTATCTGTAAATATGTCATTAGTAATGACATCTGTAAATATGTCGTTAATCAAATATCTGTAACTATGACGTATTTACATAACTCTTCCATGGGAAGAAGCAGTCCATTTCTTCAAGGATCCTTGCCTTATAATGTAAGATGCACCTACACTAATTAACTTTTTAATCTGAGTGTTTAAGTCATCTATTTAAGTTTTTCTTTCAATTGATTTGAAATTATTTCTAAATTTACTCTCCAAATCATTCAAAACAGGTGAATTAACCCCATTCAGAGGATATTGTTGTTTTGCAAATTACTTAAGAAAAAGATAAGGATATAAAAGGATACTCAAGCCTAAGTATATAAGCTCCTGATACCCTAAAGAAAAGTTAGGTTCAGCAATAGGGCTAGAAGTCTCTTACACAGAAGCATCTGGAGTTGAGCTTTCCTGGGAAAGGCAACTCCTGTTGAGGTAGCAGTTGATTCCAAGGTCCACGAGAGAGGAGCCTCCATAGTACAGAGAGGGAAGGAGGGCCTGTGAGGAGTTAGACAAAACAGCCTGACCCAGAGAGAGAGGCAGGTCTCCCCAGTGAGGAAGCAGGACGACTCGGGACTGTGAAAGTTAAATTTGGATTTTTAAACTGAAAATAGAATGTAAAGTCAAAAAAGGTGGTAATTTAGAGGTAAAAGTTGTGATAAAACTTAGGACAGAAAAGAGCAGAAACGCTGTAGCCTGAAAAGGGAAGGTTTGCCAACAAATTTACAAAGATATGATTTTAAAAACACAGCCTATTCAGCTATTGGTTATAACCAGGACATGGTAGATTCTGAAGTAACTTTAAGAATCTCTCTGCTTTGGGATAAGAATTATTTTGTCAGTAAAGAAAGTTAAAAAAAAAAGGTATTTACAGTATCGATAACTGTGACATTTATAAAAATGCTTCTATCACAAACAGGCAGAAGTACCAGGGCTACCATTGTAAAGTTTGTGCATCTGAAATTTATCACAGTCTACAGAAAGTCTCCGCAAGTGTACGTTTTTAAATAAATGCCCTGAAATATCGGTCTTGTTATTCTTCAGCGAGATGTATAAACTCCAGTAAAACCCATTTACCAGTTTATATGTTTTTTTATGATAGCATAACTATGTGCAACTTTGATTTATGAAAAGGAAAGCTCAAGTTCTTAACTTCTGAAATGAGTTTTCTTCCTCAGCAAAAGTGCCTAAAGTGAAAGAAGTAAAAATATGTACTAATATGATACGAAAATTAGAATTTGAAATGCATATTATAGGAGTAAAAGTTTCTCATTTTCTTATTTTTTATGTCACATGGAATGATTATGTGTTTTTCTGTGAAAAGAGACTGGTTATTCTTCCTATCCCTACACTATATTATGCCCCCCCCCTTTTTACTTTGTTTTGTCAATATACTGAACTGGTTTTTACAGCTATACTCTGGTCTCGCTAATGACATTCAAGGACTAATGACACACATAGTGACACTGGAAGCTACAGGATGTCCAAGTGACAAATATCTCAACTTTCTTGTTTATAATCACAGCAACTTTTTTTTTTTTTTTAATATTTTATTTATTTGACAGAGAGAGACACAGTAAGAGAGGGAACACAAGCAGGGGGAGTGGGAGAGGGAGAAGCAGGCTTCCCACGGAGCAGGGAGCCCGATGTGGGGCTCGATCCCAGGACCCTGGGATCATGACCTGAGCCGAAGGCAGACGCTTAATGACTGAGCCACCCAGGCGCCCCATCACAGCAACTTTTTGAGTCAGACAGTCGACACACTATTATCCCATACATTGAGACTTATGGTACAGATAATTTTTAGTTATTTGTTCAAAGTGAGTGACAGACACAGATTTCGAATTTTTATTACTGAATGTCTCATTTTTAGTAATACAAAGTCCAATATATGAAACCAAGAGGGGAAAAAAATCTTTATTTCTACAGTCCATCTTTAACTTTGGTAAAATGGAATCTCCCCAGACACCACGGACCCATGAAATACCGAAATAGGAACTTTCCTGTGGTCTTTCAAAAGTGGTAACAGAAAGGTGTTCCAGGATCAAGAGGAATTTCATAAGAATAGATTGCAGAATCCTACTCACTTCTGTATTCTCAACACATTCTTTACAACTGACATACTTCATAAAGGCATATGTAGGCATCATTCTGTACTTATCTTTTATTCAAATATTAACAAAAATTGGTTGTATCACATACACGTGTTCCAACCTGCTTCTGTTACGCAGAGGGGAAATGTGAAATCGACTTTTATTTTGCTCTAATTTAAAGCAGATCAGAAAGTATTACAGCACTCAAGACTTCATTTTCAAACATCATCACTAATATTCAAAGTAACTCAAATGCCAAGTAAAAAAAAAATGTTTAACTCACACGCATGCCATTTTCAATTATTAAATAAAGTGCCCTTTGACTGCCATTTTAATAGGATGCCTTATGCAAATCCACAAAACTTGTGGAACTATAGGAGAAAAATAATATGGAACATTTCCCATAATCTTCCTGAAGCAAAAATTTATGTTTTCAAGAAGGGTACCATTCCTGTATTTTTACATAACTCAGTTATAATTTGCAAATTTCTTTTTTTTTTTAAGATTTTATTTATTTATTTGACAGAGAGAGACACAGTGAGAGAGGGAACACAAACAGGGAGTGGGAGAGGGAGAAGCAGACTCCCCGCTGAGCAGGGAGCCCGATGCGGGACTCGATCCCGGGACTCCAGGATCATGACTTGAGCCGAAGGCAGTCGCTTAACCGACTGAGCCACCCAGGCGCCCTAATTTGCAAATTTCTTAATCATATTGCTATAATAGCTAAGCTGTATTTAGTGCTGCTTCTGTGTCAGGCACTATGCTGGCATTTTCATGGTTTAACTTCTATTATGCTTCCAGAACCTAGTCAAATTATTATCGTCTGTTACAGATGAAGAAACCGAGATGGGAAATTAAATAACCTGTCAAGGTTATACAGTTTATAAGTGACATTATCAGGAATAAAACCCAGGTCTGGCCGACCCAAATTCCAAGTTCTTAATCATTTTACTCTTATAATGCAGCTCACAAGATATCTTATAAGTACTTAATTTTATTCTTATCGAGTGTCCTTTTGGAGTAGCAATTCAAGCAACATTCTTCCCACATTATAAAACTCAATGCTAAATTAACAATTTAGGGGCAAGTATAGAATATGTGAGAGACAGAACATTAGTTATCTATCCCACACATATTCACCTTTTCTTACTTACTGATCTAACATGATTTCATTAAGGATGGCAATGTGCTTAAGTAAAAGGAACACATTTCCCAGTTTTCCTTATGATTAGCTGTGGTTAAAGGAGGCAATTCTAAATCATGAGATGTAAGCTGAAGTACTCGGATAGGATTCTAGAGTGGCTTTTAAAAGGGGAATATCTCATCTTACACACACATTTTTAATCCTTTACTCTTCTCCTTCATCTAGCTTGAAACAAAGATATGATTTTCAGATATCTGGCAGCCTTTTCGAGATAATGAGAAGGAAGTTCAGCACAAATATGGCAAAGCTTAAAGAACTTGACTGTCTATTTTGAGGTTTCTTTGTTTATGAGAAATAATCAACTTCTATTTTAACACGGTTGAAACCACTGTTTCGGGTTTCTCTTAACAGCAACCGAATGAGATTTTTACCTGCACAGTATAAAAATTAGCCCTGCAGAAAAATTGTTTTGTCTTACATAAATCTGATTCATCTTATTTATTTTAATTCCTAGGCCCTTAGAAGGAAATTGAGTGTGTGGCAACAGATGTTACTAATGATGTAAGTAAGTATTGTACTTATACTGTATAAGCCTAAAGACTCATTTGATTTCAAATTAAAATAATGAAAAAATTGGCTTTAAAAAGATTATTTTGAAAATCAAACTGTTCTAATCTCATCATTTCAATTGTATAGTCATTTGAACGGATTCCAATATAATTTTTTAATTTTGTATTTCATGGCTCTAAAATAAAGGATGTATTTTTTTTTTAAATTTTTTTTAAAGATTTTTATTTATTTATTTGAGACAGAGAGAATGAGAGACAGAGAGCATGAGAGGGAGGAGGGTCAGAGGGAAAAGCAGACTCCCCGCCGAGCAGGGAGCCCGATGCGGGACTCGATCCCGGGACTCCAGGATCATGACCTGAGCCGAAGGCAGTCGCTTAACCAACTGAGCCACCCAGGCGCCCTAAAGGATGTATTTTTTAAATAAAATATCAAGCAACTCTGAGGTGCCTGGGTGGCTCAGTCAGTTGAACATCTGACTCTTGGCTTGTTTAGGTCATGATCTTGAGGTCCTGGGATCGAGTTAGCATGGGGCTCCATGCTCAGTGTGGAGGCTGTTTCACATTTTTTTTCACTCTCCTCCCTACCCCCCTACTCCTCCCCTCTCATGCACCCATTCTGTCTCTCTCTCTAAAATAAGTAATAAAATCTTTAAAAAAAATAAAGCAACCCCCAAGTCATATCCAAATGATCAAATAAAAACATGGTAAAAATTAATAGTATTTATGAAAATAAATGTTCAAGGAAGAAAGGAAGTGAGGAACAAAAACAAAAAAGAAAGAATATGCAATTCACAGTACCAAAAATAATTTTTTTTCTTTCAATGGCAAAGATAAAACCAGCACCATGAAATACTCAGTTTTAGTCTATTAGTGTATTTTATAATATTTGTAGAAATAAAATGAGACTGCCCTATTTCAACTTTTACTATTTTGCTAAAAAATATTCTATTTCTTGCACAAAATAGAGGCAAGGTGAGCTTTTGTACATTGAAGTTAATTCTGAAAAGGAGACACAGTTTTACATTTGTTCTTTTCACATGAATTTCATAAAAATCTTTAAAAAAATCAAAACTTTGAAAACAGTAGGAAATGACTTTCACAAATACAAAAGAAATATCTAATTGAAGTATATATTCTAGAGAGCAAAATTTCTAAATCTATTTTCTTATAAAAGAAAGTAAATGCAGTGATGATTCTGTAAGATATATGTGTGGTGAGGCTAAGGAGATATGGGGAGGGAGAAGAATATTTTAAAAACTGTGAAATTAGAGAAGTGAATATCAACCATTCTCATATAATACACATACCAGTAGAAGAGTTTATCGTCCTATTCAGAGACTCTCAGTTCTGGTTTTCCCTGTGGTCTGATTGTCTTTTCTCTTTATTATCATCAAAGAATTAGATGCTTATCAACAATGAAGTTTCAGAAGGTGGCCCCCCATGGGCATTCAATTACTTTCTTCCCCTGTAGTCAGCTACTGGGAGATGGAAAATGATTGACAGATGACTCTGGGCTGTAATCCTCCAGGCCCAGTGGTGTGCCTCCAGATTGAATCTCAATGTTGAGACTTTTCCAAGACTCTTCCAAGGGTACCCTGGGGAACCCTAATTGAACTCCAGGGGACTGAACTTAATTCATTTTCAATCCTCAATCACTTGCAGCCTAGAGAAACCTCTTTATGCCCAGAAACAGCTTGAAGTTATAGAGAGAATGAACAGGAGCCAAGCTAGAAAATCTAGGCTCCTAGTGTATCCAACATACTGTTTTTTCTAAGCACATAAGATGAGCTTCATGCTTTTGACTGTGGATACTGCCACCGCCTCTGCCTGGAGTGTCCTTCCTCTCCTCATTCTATTTCTCTGTAAAATTCTGCCTTCTTTTGAAATCTAATTCTAAAGTCTTCTTTCCTAAGAAGGCTTTCCTAGGTTCTCATATCATCCTCTGAACTCTGCACCATTTTGTTGGCCTCTCCTATTGGCACTTAAATTATAATTATAATTTTTTTTAAAGATTTTATTTATTTATTTGAGAGAGAGAGAATGAGAGACAGAGAGCACAAGAGGGAAGAGGGCAGAGGGAGAAGCAGACCCCCTGCTGAGCAGGGAGCCTGATGTGGGACTCGATCCTGGGACTCCAGGATCATGACCTGAGCCGAAGGCAGTCGCTTAACCAACTGAACCACCCAGGCGCCCTATAATTTTTATAATAGGTGTTTGCATATTTATTGTGGCTACTTAATGACAAAGAAAGTCTATTTTTCATTCTCGTACATCTCCTTTCTTTTGTATTTAAGAATTGCACAGTGTTTATTATATGAATGAAAGTATCTTGGCCCAAGTCACAAAATGCCTTTATGTCTATTTCCTCCTATACGAAATGTGAAAAACAAATTATGCTCTAGGGAGAATTGTTATTGGGATAATCAAACGCAAATGTGTTTTAGAAAGCACATAGTTTGAGACTCTATATAAATATCAGTTGTTAAAAAGTAATGTGTTTGGGGATCACACATAGTATATTCTACAACACTTCTGTGGGTTTTGTAAAATGAGCTGCACAAAGTCAGAAAAAAGGGGCCCTGGAGATTAGCAACGTGCCTTGATAATCTGTAATTTATAAAATGGGATTTACTATTTCCTGGGAGTTGTAGAAATTCCTCCTGGGTCTGATTCACTCTGTCTCCAAATGTCTAGAAAACACGGATATACCAGGCTTACAGGAGCACAGCACAAGTATTTCCCATCCCAGCTACATTTTAGCTTCTGGAAATGGTTCTGAGAGTGAAATTAGCATACGGCCAATTTGCTGGATGCCCAGAGGTTCCTGGATCATGCTGATACATCTTTATCTACTCATTAAGATTATGGCCTAAAATTCGCTTTTCTTGACTTTATGCCTATTACTCTTGAAGTATTATAGATAAACAGTTCATTCATACTATGCTTCACTTTCTCCTCCTATGAAATGGATTAATTAACACTAAACTAAAGACTATGTTTGATAAATATGTCAACTTATACCCAATTATATGTAATGTGTTCTCAATGGGCAGGAAGTAGGAAATGATCTTCTCATTACATATACCTATAATGCTTTCTAAAAGATTTTTGCTATTACTAGGGCAACACTTAAAGTGGTATATAGATGATTGATGATAGATACACAGTATATTTGCTTTTATTTTATTTATATATTACAAGGTCTCTTTCAGGAAAATGTAATGTATGTATACTCCTTAACGTATGTATACCCCGAAACTAGCTTGTTGAACAAGCTCCTCTTGATGTGATCTGAATGAAATAAAATTTTGTCTTTCATTTCCCATTTAAAAAATCTATCTAATGAGGACCATCTTCCTTGCCCTCAGATAAAACTTGGGCAGGTCTCACGAATGCTCTACTTCTTTTGATACCCTCAAGAAACTGGTAGGTTACAGGGACATTCTCAATTCAAAGATTAAAATATTCAGTCCTGTGCAATAATTAGAACTCTGAACCTGGTTTGCCATCTTTTATCCTTCACCTTCCAGTTTTACACACGGGACTTAATGGTGCATCCAGTATTGTAGCCATTTGGTTAGGCAGATGATGCACTGTTCTTCCCTTTTGTTGTGCTGGTGTTTCCTTAGAGACTCCAGAGGCTTCCCATGTGGGTAAAACAAGGGGACTTAGGACTACCCTCTTTCTCCCACTCTTCACTACCCCACTCCACACTCTCAGTCCCATCCTCTTTTTGTTGTTGTTTTTGTTTTTATATTTAATGCTTTTTTAAAAAAAGATTTTTATTTATATGTTTGAGAGAGAGAGAGCACACAAGCAGGGGAGTGGCAGGCAGAGGGAGACACAGGTTCCCTGGGGCTTGATTGAGGGTCCCTGGATCATGACTTGAGCCTAAGGCAGACACTTAACCCAGTGAGCCACCCAGGCGCCCCTCCCATCTTCTCTTTGAGTTGGTTCCATTGAGTCTTTGGAATCATGATAATGTTTTACATAATTTTAAAAAGATTAAGAGAAAAGGAGAAATGCTTGTAAGTATGGGGAAGGGAGAAGGAGAAAGGAATGGAAGTTTACTACTGAGGTAAAGAAATAATAATCAGTTGAGTTCATTCTGATATTGTCATTGTGAAGGTTGCTAAATGATGACATGGAGAAAGAAGTGTCTGGAGTTTGGAACAGTAATTACCACTCAAGAAGGAGACATAATTTAGGGGAGTATCGCTTGACTAGGGATATGCCAGGAATCTGAGAGCGCAAGCTTAGAAACATAAGCAAGACTAGCAACTACTTTCAAATCTTTTAAGGCAGATTACAAGGCTGAGTCAACCGTGGGTCCACAGGACACGTCTCCGCTGAGGTAGGATCTAAAGGCTTAAGGAACACAAGATCCTGGAAAATAAATTTCAGAACAGGGACAAAAAAGACAGTTTGGGACACTGCTGGAGAGAGAGAAATGCTGAAAAATAGCAGGTTGTTGAGAGTATGGGAAATGTAGAGACAAAGTTTGCGTGGAGAGTTTACTGTTTCAAATGTGAGTAGCTTGCAAAATTGGAGAGTCCCAAGGTAAAGCTTATGTTCAGTTTACTCTGGGGTTGCAAATATGAGGGCTGAGGTGGAGATTTAAAAAGGAAATTTAAAAAATACACATATATATGATAGGATATGTACATAAATCTCATGCATACATTTTACTATTTCTACCATATGTATACTTTACATATACACATATGCATATATACATATGTGCACATGGAAGCCAGGAAACAGAAATGTAATGAAACTAGATTTAGTAAATATATGCAAAACTATGCCACTGTGCAATTGTATTTCAGATTGCAAACTCACAGAAGGGAGGTGGCTTGAATAAGTAGTCTTTCTGCTTATCCTTGGATTTTGCGAGCTTATACACACCTTAATCAGAAATCAGTTCAAATATGCTGGACAATGGACAACAATGGCTGGCAAACTCTAAACAAGTAGTCTTTTTCTTTTTCCTTTTTAAATTTCTATCATAATTCATAAATAACATTATATCATTTAGAACTAATTACAGTGGAGGAGAAAGAGTTAAAATGACTGGCCTATGATCTTTCCTTTCTTGGTTCCCAAAGACTTTTCCTCAGAAAAAGAATAGAAGGTGGTGACCCAATTTAATTTCTTTTTAAACGTGGTAACTGGACCTCTGGGTAAGTAGGAGGTCTAATGATATTTGTGGGGAGAGCTCTACTAATGCTCTTCTTAATGAAATGTTCTTAATAGTTTGCCTCTGGTTTAGGATTGCAATTTGTAAACAGAATATGTAAATTTATGAAGCAAAGCTCTTTGGAGAATTTTGCATAAACCATATAATCTTTGAGATATAGAATGTGACAATATTTCATAAATTAAATACTCCCTGCTATATGAGATGACCAATAAAATATATTAGAGACCTCATCCATTACTCTGGGCCATAGGAAACATGTCCAGTGTGGGAAGGAAGGACTTAGGGTGCCACACACAAAATCTTAGCCCTCTACCTGTTTTACCCATGCGTTTGGAATAAAGCTTGATGCTGGGTAAGATTTCTTTTGTCTGATTATCTGATTGGACAATATGATATATTTATGTCCACTCAGATTGGTGCTATGATCAGGATTGTCTTTCAGTCCAATGAATTGAAATAATTTTAGTAGGAAAAATGACAGGGTGGAAAAATAGAGTGAGAATAAAACACTTGATGGTTGTTACTCCGCATAAACTAGTGAAAGATTTCAGGCAAATTATTCAGGGTAAGTCTTACCAATAAAATTTGGAGCAAATAGAAATTGACTAAGGGAAACAGTCTAAGTGGATTAAGAGCAAATATAAGGCTAAAAGAAAAGTAGCAAAAATTATATTCACTTACTATTGTTAACAGCTCTGGTAAAATGTAGATCAGCACTGTCCAACAGAAATATAATGTAAGCCACAAACGCAAGTAATACTTGGTTCTGATTATCTCAATGATGATCCATGGGTAAGAAAATATTTTTGGAAACTTTTAGCAGTTTATATGAAGTTCTGATTTTATACCTATATAGAAATACTTATGGAAATGGATCAGCTGGGAAATGTGAACTTGGCTGTAGAAAATTATAGATGAAAATTAATGTCTCCATCAACACCTATAAACAGGTTCAAATAGCTATGAATGCTGGAGGAAAAAAAGTAAAAGAGCTGGTCAAAGAATATCAAAAGACCTATGGAGTGATATGGTCATAAATACCATGCTTATATATTTTTAAAATATTTCTTCCAAGTTTTTATGTAAATTCCAGTTAGTTATTATACAGTGTAATATTAGTTTCAGGTGTAAGATTTAGTGCCTCATCATTTATGTACAACACCCAATGCTTAATCCCTATCACCCATTTAACCCATCCCCTTGCTTACCTCCCCTCCAGGGACCCTTAGTTTGTTCTCTATAGCTAAGAGTCTGTTTTCTAATTTGCCTCTCCTTTTTCCCACTTCCCATATGTTCATCTGTTTTGTTTCTTAAATTCTACATATGAGTGAAATCGTATGGTATTTGTCTCTCTCTGACTGACATATTTCACTTAGAATAATATATTCTAGCTCCATCCACGTTGTTGCAATTGGTAAGATTTCTTTCTTTTTTATGGCTGAGTAATATTCCTATATATATATATATATATATATATATATATATATATATATACACCACATCTTCTTTATCCATTCATTAGTCGATGGACATTTGGGATCTTTCCATAGTTTGGCTATTGTTGATAGTGCTGCTATAAACATCAGGATGCATGTATCCCTTCAAATCAGTATTTATGCATCCTTGGGGTAAACACCTAGGAGTACAATTGAATATCATGCTTAATAGAAAGTTCTAATCCCCACTGGATGGTTCAGATCCTGATGGTCATCTTGAATTTAGTAGACATATTATTTTTAGGATAAATTATTGCCCAAAATGTTGTTGAATATCTTTTTTTAAATGTGATAAGGAGATGCTGACCAAGGTTAGATGGTACATTAGGCAGGAAAAAGTTATAACAAGCCGGCCTGTGATCAATTTCTTTCTTCTTTTTTTCTTTTATTTTTATTTTTTATTTATTTATTTATTTTTATTTTTTTTTTTAAAGATTTTATTTATTTATTTGAGAGAGAGAGCATGAGAGGGGGGAGGGTCAGAGGGAGAAGCAGACTCCCTGCCGAGCAGGGAGCCCGATGCGGGACTCGATCCCGGGACTCCAGGATCATGACCTGAGCCGAAGGCAGTCGCTTAACCAACTGAGCCACCCAGGCGCCCTCTTTTTTTCTTTTAAACACAAGGTGCCAATGGCACTTTATTTTTTCTTTTTAACATCCTGTTCTTTAGCTTCCTCAGCCCATTTTGCTCAGATGTAGAGCCAGGCGTTGACATGTGCCATGCAAAGATTGGCCAATGCCTTAAAATTCTTCTCTTCCTCTGTAATGACTCTGGTTTTCTCCTTCTTGTAGATATTTGGCATCTGCATGACTGGCCCTGTCAGCTCTGTAGCCAATTTGAGTTCTTCAGCAGCACTGTCTCCTTTCTTGGGGGCTGAGGGCTTCCTGGGAAAGAGGATGAACTTGGAGTGGTACTCCTTCGGCCACTGCCCATTGACCTGCATGGGCTCAGTGGACTTGTTCCACCTTCTTGGATCCACTGAGATCCCAATGGCCCATGCCACCTTCTTGTGGATGCCAGCCACCCATAACTCTTCCCAGCTGAAGCCCCTGCCAGTTCACACTTTGGTATGATACCTTACAGTGGGGCACTTCACAATGGGCCAGACAGGTCCTGGCGGGGAGGGCGCAGGGCAATGGGGCTTGCCTTGGCTTGCCAGACCTTGTGTCTGCAGATCTTCCTTGTGGGCTGGTTGAACCACGTGGCCATGCACAGCTGCCAGTTCTTGTGGAAGTAGGGCTTCAGGATCTTGTCGTTCTGGCTGGGCACTATGGCTACTGCCCATGGGCCTGGGGGCAGTGGAGAGGGGAGCAAGTCAGGGCCCAGGCTCTGGCTAGATGCAGTGGCCTGCCTGCCCCCAGAACCTAGGCCCAACCTTCTCTGGTGTGATCAGTTTCTTCTATGATTAATGGATGAGGGGACACTTTGGAGGATAGAAAAAAAAAGGCAGGTAACCTAGTGTAATTTCCTTGTAAATATGATAATTGAATGTCTGGGGAAATAGATTAATGATACTAGTCATTATCTATGCAGTACTCTTAATGTCTGTGGATTAGGATTGCTTAAGAAAAATAAACATAATTTGTAGAGAATGTCACATAAACTATACAAGTCTCTGGAAAATAGGACATAGATATTTCATAACATCTTGTTGTATGGGCTAACCTGTGAACCTCTTATAGAAACCTCTCCTATTATTCTGGAGCAGAAAGTATGTGTATAATGTGTATAATGAAAGGAAGGGACCATGGAGCCACATGGGATGATCTCTCCCTGCTTTGTCTGGCCTCCTGACTACTTGATCTTTAAAATTATTAGTAAGGTTTGATACAGTGTAAATTCTCTTATATGATTCTAGTTTGGATTGTTTTGGATTCTAGAAACATTAATTTACTGAAAAATAATATTTTAAGAAGAAATTGGTGTGAAGATTCTAGGCAACTGTCGCATATGATTTTGAAATTGTTTCATTGTTCTATTTTTTTTTTTTTTTTTATAGAATGCTGGTATTATATTCTTATGTCTCTTCTTGCCCCTAAGAGAAAATTGTAATTGGGGTAATTCAGTGGTAGAGGAATGAAAGAGAACAAGCTCCAGAGGAGATGATAGGGCTGCTAATTGAGAGAAGCAAACCCCAAATAGGCACCAAGTGAAACCTTTCTGGCTTGCACTGAGCAGAATAAGAAAAGTGAGTCAGTCAGACGCTTTTATATATATATTGTGGACCGTTAATTTCACTGTGGAATCAATAGATTCACTTGAAAATGTGAGAGGTTCCCACTGTCAAAGTTTATGGGGTAGGGACAAATTTGAAGTACTCCTTATTGCTGGCATTATGCTATTATACAGTATCCATTGTGTAACCCTTTTAGAGTGAGCTTGGATCGACAAATGTGTTGGCATAAATCAAGATGGGATCTCGAAGATCAAAATTTCATTCTCTAACTTGTGTGTTCTTAGAGTAAACTTAACTGTCCTCTGGTCCATTTCATAGGCCTCTGTGTCTAAAACGTATATGCCATTGTTCTGGGTGAATATGCCTATCAGATCAGTGAGAATAAAGGAAAACAGGAAGGTTTGCATAAGATCATTCTGATACTCTACTCTGTTGAGCTTCTTCCTTCACAGATATAACATTTCTGGCTGAAAACAGTCTGACATCTAAGCCCAGTGAGTTAAAAATAAAGAACAAAAACTGGGGAAATTTTTGGCTTCTAAGGAGAGTAAGCTTTCTTCTCCCTTCCGTCCTTTGTTGGAAATACATGTCAGCTCAAGTGAATGGTAAATATTGGGCCACTGATAATGTGGAAATCTACCATTCTCTTGTCTCTCTTTGTAATATCTCTGTACCATCCAGTAATTACAGTATGGCGAGATCTCAGGCTGCCCTTGATTATTTAGTAGGAGACCTCATCCCAGAGGAGGTTTGAGGTATAGACTTAACTGGTTCTGCTGTGTATATCATGCTTTTCTCCTCCTTGATGTCTCACTTTGGGATTACTTCTCTTCTCTTTCATGTGTTAGTCTAGAGAGTCCAGATTCTGGGCACCCAGAGACCACCGAATCCATTTCTTCCAACTAACCCAGTGGCTACCCAGGGTTGCGGACAAGTTTGAGGTATCATGTCTCATTTTTTAGAATAGGAAAATTTTTGTCTTGTACACACTTTCTGCATATATCTTTTGCAAATCTGTGACTGGAGTAGGCAAATGGTCAGGGATTTTGGTTTTCAGTATTGTGGTTTTCAGCCAAGTATTATTTCATCCTGACTAGCATCCATGTTGTGCTTTATTGCCACCTATGACTCCAACCATTTGGGTTGCTAAGCAGTGCAGGGTGAAAAAGTGAAGCACTACCTATATTTTTGCAAACATTACATCATATCATGAATATTTGGAAAAGTCAGGGTGAATGCCCCTGATGTCGTATTTCCTTTTCTTGGTGGCACAAAAAGATTAATCAATGTAGGTACACCTGTTAGTTGGGAATGAAGCCAGCATCATTGATTTAAGAGTTCAGCATGTGCAGATGCTGCTAGGGGTCTCTCTTGCATCAATTATTATGGAAGTCATGCTTTAAAAAAAAAAAAAAAGAAGACATTGTGTCTCTTAAATCAACTTCGGTCGGTGGTCATAACACAGTGGTAAAATTTATCCTTTGAGTAAATAGAGGGTAAGAGACCAGATTCTGGCTTTTTTAAGAACATGCCATTTTTCTATAATAACTGTTTAAATCCCTAGACTCATCAGATGTGTAGAGTTAGCATTTGAAACTTAAACTTAACAGCAGACACTTGAACTGTATAGTATGTGGGGGGAGGGGAAAAACATTAATTATCTGATTGATTTCAAAAAGAATTTAGAGTATGTTATATTTTGTAACCCTGCTTTTCCTAATAATCCTGAGTTACCTGGGATGAGAAAAAAAGCAATCTGGAGTTGAGTAATTGCATGTGTTACCAAAATAAGTACTGTCAATAAGAGAAGAAATACAAACACAAATAATTCAGATTTAATTTCCACTAATTAGTACCAAAAAGAGTCTTTGAGTTTTTTAAACAAAAAAAAGCATGTGGGTTGTATAGTATCTCTAGTACTCTTTACATTTTTTCTTTCTATTCCTTTATTATTTTAGGAATTATTCAAGATATAATTCCCCTCCCTTTTCTAAGTTTCACCTTTCTTGTTGGATGGGAATTATAAAAAGATAGATTTTTGTTACTTCAAATTCAATATTAGAAGAACTAACTTAATCACACCTAAGCCATAGATAAGGTAAAATATAGATAACTCAAAACTGATTTTATTTAAATTACTTTAAACAAGGTATTTATGGGCTCCTAGGTGGCTCAGTCGGTTAAGCGTCTGCCTTTGGCTCAGGTCATGATCTCAGGATCCTGGGATCGAGCCCCGTGGGCTCTCAGGAAAGGTCCCACTGTGCTCTCTCTATTTCTCAAATAAATAAATAAAGTCTTTAAAATATATATATATAATTATAAAATCAACCTTTCATTGGGATATGTATAGGGAATACACAACACTGTATAAAGTTCTAAAAGACTTCAATAAAAATTACATTTTACAGATAGTTATCATTAAATACATTTCAAAAAATGGAAATCTAGGGAAATCTTCAAGATTATAGCATGTTTTAAACACTAGAGTGTTTTAACAGCCAGGATTTTCTATGTGTCATAAACTTTAAGTCTTATACATATATTATTTAATATATAATATTCCTCGTGTAGGCACTGTTACCTGAGGGGTATGTGACTTGGATATGGTAAACTGACAGACTCCAATTGATTCGGACAGTAAACAACATGGCCGCATGTCAAATCTAGTTGTGTCTGAATGAAACATGTACTCATAAACGCTATAAGGCCTGGCACAGTAAAAAATATTACATAACATGAGAAATATCCTAAAACCGTGAGGTTATAGACATATTTCACAGTCTTGCTATTTAGTGTTAGTGTTTTTGTATGGCAAGGATATCTGCTCCACGGGGAATAAGATGATATCAATGGACACTTTTTTTCTTTGAAAGTATAATCTAATTTACATAACTGAGGACCATAAAAATGATTGGGATTCAAAATCAATTACATTAACTTTTTATACTCTGAGTTTCATTTGAAAATATTTAATGTTCACCTTTTATTTTTTTGCCTAAAGATAGTATCTTTCTGTCCAATGCCTTACATAATATGAATAGGAGCCCATGACACCAAGAACTTCAGGGATTCACCCAAAAACACTAACACACCATTAATTAGAAATTAGAATAATCAAAATATTAAATAAATTAAATTTTGACGAAGTACACTGTTGGGAGAAACACATTATACTTGTCCTTTCTTCTAATCATATTAACACGTAATACCTTATGGCAAAAATGATGGAGGAAAACTTAAAAACAGCAAAGATGGGGTAGAATATGATCTTAAAAATAGAAATATAAAACATTTTATCAAATAATAATAGAATAATGCAATAAATCTCTCATGCTATGCCCCTATCCAATATTTGCCCCTCCTTTGTATATTTAAGTGACCAGTAATTTTATTCCCTAATACTCAACTATAACTTACTAATAAGTGCTTATATTTAAATAGCATTTCTTAAATGTATTTAAATTAATTCTACCATTTTACCTGTGAAAAATGAAATAAGGAGAGCCATCTTTATTTTTTTTTATTTTTTTAAATATCAGGTGTAAAATTTAATGATTCATCACTTACATACAACACCTAGTGCTCATCACAAGTGCCCTCCTTAATCACCCATTTAACCCATCCCCTCACTTACCTCCTCTTTGGTAAACCTCAGTTTGTTCTCTGTAGTTAAGAGTCTGTTTTCTGATTTGCCTTTCTCTCTCTTTTTCCTCCTTCCCCTATGTTCATCTATTTTGTTTCTTAAATTCCACATATAAGTGAAATCATATGGTATTTGTCTTTCTCTGACTTATTTCACTTAGTATAATACCCTCTAGCTCCGTCCATGTCATTGTAAATGGCAAGATTTCATTCTTTTGATGGCTGAATAATATTCCATTATATATTCATATATATATCACATCTTCTTTATCCATTCATCAGTCAATGGGCATTTGGGATATTTCCATATTTCAGCCATTTTAAAAATAGAGCTGGAGAGCTCTTAGGTGGCTCAGTTGGTTAAACATCTGCCTTCAGCTCAGGTCATGATCCCGAAGTCCCAGGATTGAGTCCCACATCGGGCTCCCTGCTCAGCAGGGAGTCTACTTCTCCCTCTGCCCTTCACCCTGCTTGTTGCTCTCTCTCTCTCTCACTTTCTCTCTCTCTCAAAAAATAAATAAAAATCTTTAAAAAAATAAAAATAGAGCTGAAGCAGCTATTTCAGAGGAACTGCCTTGCATGTTTTATTTCCTAAACCTTTGAACTGGGCCACATTCCAACATTCCAAGTCAGCAAGAATGAAAAAAATCCCATTTGAAAAGACTGATAAAAATGAATTTTTGCCTAGTAACCACTTTGCTTGACCAGTTAGGGATCTACAAGATGTATAAATCTAGCTCTGCTTGTCAGAACAATGAATTCTTCTTAAAAACAACTTACCTAATCTTCTTTTATGTCCATAAAACCCCTGAGTCCACCTCCTGTAAGGAGGACACTGTTTGGGCTTCTATTTAAATCTGTGTACCCCAAATTGCAATTCTTTGATCCCAAATAAATGCCAACCTCGAACTGGTTTCTTATTCTAAGTTTCTTCAAGAGTTTCCTCCTTCAGCAACTCCAGCTGGTTTTATGTTTAAGAACTATGATCCTTCTTATAAATATTTACCCCAGTGGACCCCAAATTCCAAAGATAATTTGCAATTACAGTGGTCATTTTGGGGCTTTTTTGAACTCACAGAACTTGACTTGAGAATCATGGATTTAAAACCAGACAAATCAAATGGTATGCTTAATTGGTATTTGGAAACTTTAAAATGAACTCAAGACTGATTGCCTCTTTTCAGAGTACTGTTTCCAAATTCATAGAGAAAATTTCTCAATTAGAAAAGAATCATAAGGTCTTAAAGAATTCTTCTTTTCAGCCTCCTTCTACTGCTTTAGGTTGCTCTCCCTCTCCCTCTTCTACTTCTCTTTGTTCCTCTGTGGCCAAACTCTCTCTTTACCCCCACGATCCCAAGGCTTCTCTAGATCCTCCTGTTTCATCCTCTTCACACTGTCCTGTTCCAATGCACCTTTTCAAGGTTAGACCTAGAAGTTACAGTCATGAACATTTTATATGCTCCCTAGACGGAGGCTGAATTGAGAACTATTGCTAAGTAGTTTCAAGAGTTTCTGAAGACCCTCATCAGTTTGCTGATAAATTTAATATTGTCATCCAAACCTATCACTCTGGTTTCTCTGATCTTTATCAATAGGTCTATCTACTTGTTGGAAAGGGTCAAGGTCAACACTGGATGCTGAAGGCTGAATGCCATTAGATGATCTCCAATGGTCTTACTGAAGGACGGGATACCTGTTGGGTGGACTGCTAAAGCTTTACAGGAAGCCATTCCCCATATCTTCCCTAAAGTCATTGATTGGAATAAAATCCATACATGGACTCGAAAGCTTGATAAACCAGTTTATGACTGCTATAATAAGTTTCAAATAGTTTTTAAGGAAAACTCAGGCCTTCCTTTAGATGTTGATTCCATCCAGATGGCTTTCAATTCCATGTTTGCAAATGACTTCTGTCGTGAATTTTCTCTACTTGTAAAAAGGACTGGGATGAAATGGGAGACTATGTTTACCCTGATCTAGTCAGTCTAGCCAATCAATTAGCTAGAACCCTTGAGGACGCTACCTAAAGAAAGTCAAATAAAATCTAAATTTACAACTCCAACAGATGTCTGCCTCCTCTCATAGGCCATGGCAATCAAAAACTAGACCAGCAGCTTCTCCTAAAAATATTTGCCATGTTTGTAAAAAACCCAGACACTGGAAAAAGGACTGCCTTAAACAGAAATACCAGAGGCAATCCTCTAACACCAAACCTTCAACCTCTCTAATGCACAGAGGCTGCTCCCAGAAAACACAAGAGGTCTTTCTGATTTTGCCCCTTAATCATCTCGGTGAAACTTCGGTAATGATTGGAAGTGAGGTTCTTATCACTTTGACACTGGCCCAACTTTTCTGCGTTCATCCTCAAATAATCCCTTACTAGGAGTACTGAAAAAATTCCATTGGTGGGAATTTCTAATAAACCCTTACCAGGTTATAAGCCTCTTTCCTTACCTTTTCAATTAGTCCTTCTTCAGGACAGTCCTATTCCTTTTTACTAGTCCACTCAGCTCCTGTCCATCTACTTGGAAGAAAAATACCACACTGCCATCTCTTTTTTCCAAAAAAGGGAAATTATTCTTAAAATCAATTCAACCTCTCCTTCAACTGGCAGCATTGGAAACCATTCAATACCTCTAAAAGTCTTTCCCCTTAAATCAGCTAATAAGGACACTGAGAGCTTAATTCTCTTAGAAAAAGTCCCTAAAGGACTTATGGCAAAATCCACAACAGATATCAAGCAGACCATTCAGCTTCCCCAGTAAAGATTCAAGTTGATCCAAGCAAACCCCTTCTTAATATCAGGCAATACCCTTTAAACTTTGAAGCTACTGCAGGAATAAAACCAATTATAGAGGAATGCAAGGCTCAAAAACTTATAGTCTCTGGTATCAGTCCTTGTAGTACACTCATCCTTTCTGTAAAGAAACTTCATGGACAAGGGTGGAGGTTTGTCCAGGACCCCAAAGACATCAATAGCACTGCCACTTCCTAACACTCAATTCTCTCTAAACTTCACACTCTCCAACCTCCATTCCCACAAAGAGTAAGTTTTTTTCTATAACTGATTTCTGTAGTGCTTTCTATAGTATCCCCGTGGATCCTCAAAAGCCAATTTTTATTTGCCTTCATTTGGGAAAGACAGCACTCAACATCTTTCTGCAAGCCGACTCACCTCTTCTAATTTTAACTTCTCCCTACATTAGATCTCGCTGCATTTTAATTAATTAATTAATTTTTTTAATTTTTAATTTTATTTTTATTTATTTGAGAGAGAGAATGAGATAGATAGAGAGAGCATGAGAGGGGGGAGAGTCAGAGGGAGAAGCAGACTCCCTGCCAAGCAGGGAGCCCGATGCGGGACTCGATCCCGGGACTCCAGGATCATGACCTGAGCGGAAGGCAGTCGCTTAACCAACTGAGCCACCCAGGCGCCCATTAATTTTTTTTATTTTAAGAGATTACACCTGAACTTCCTCCACAGGACCCGTTGCCTCCTGAATGCAGGGGGCGGGCTTTGGGGCGACCTCCAGGGGCCACCGAGGCGCGACGCGGCGCACTGCTTGCTTTTCGCCCTACTTGCACTTTGCATTTTAGGCGTTGGGGCTGACCAGGCACGTGGGGAGGTAGCGGCCGTGCATCTGCTGCCTGCTGCAAGAGTCCCAGGTTTCCGCAGAGGGAGGGAAGGGAATCCCGTTCCACCGCCTGGCTCTGCCTCGCCTGGCGCGCTCAGCGGGCGGGGGCTGAGGGGCGGGGTGGGGCGGGGCCACAGACAAGGTCCCTGGGACTCCTAGGCAGCCCACAGTGCCAGGGGCCCTGTCCCACCAGGAAGTCTCCCATAACTCTTCTCCCTTCAGCTGTTGACTAGACACACCACGACTGTCTAACCTTGGTCTGGTCTTAGACCGGTCTAACTGACCGACTGCTGACACCTAGAGCTGACTTGCAGAAAAGTCTATTATTAATGTGAACTCTCTTGGTTTACTGATGGTTCCTATTTAAGGAATATTGGAAGGAAATACTGTGCTGGGTGGGTCCACTATTACCACTACCTTCCAAATAACGGAAGCAGCTCCTTTACCAACGGCTACTTTGGCACAACAGGCAGAATTTTATGCTCCAACTACATAGAGCTTTTACATTTTAGCAAAAGGAAAAAATAGTCACGACACCTTTGTAGTTGTTCATGATTTGGGTTTGTCTTGAAAACAAGATTTTTAACCTCTGGAGGGTGTTAAATTAAAAATATAGCTTTTGCCATTGAATTATTAGATTTAATTGAACTCCCTTCCTCCCCCCCATTATCAAGTTCCCTGGGTATTCAAAATTAGAATCAGATGAGGCTATAGGAAATAATTTAGACGATCAAGCAGCAAAAACAGCCCGTCTTAAATCCACTGAACTAATAACTTCATAGCAAATATTACTTTCCAAAAGAAGATTTGAATCTTATTGTAAAGGATGCCTGATTCAGTGCACCACACAGAGAAAAACTTTATTGGGCTGACAATTGTATTTTCAGTTCCTTAACAAATTCATGGTATGGCCCAAGTAACAAACCAGTACTACCAGAATCTCTGGGGGAAAAAAGAAAAAATCAAAACAACTACTTGAAATAGCCCATCAAATGATTCATTGGGCAACTGACAAAGTCTAAGTTTTCTGAAGCAATGGTGGGAAATGTTTCTAAGGCTGCTAAGGAAGCACTCTTAACCTGCACTATATGTCCAAAATTTCACCCAGGGAAAATGATTCAGACAGCTCCCAGACATTTTGATTTACCTAGTGGGCCTTTTGAGATCCAGCAAATGGGTTTCATCCAACTGCCACCTTCTCATGGTTACAACTAAGTCCTTGTCCTGAGCTGTGTGTTTTCTCATTGGGTTAAGGCTCTTCCTTGCTGGTGTGCTACTGCCTCAGCTGTTGCAAAAGCATTGTTACTAAAGATAATACCTGCTTGGGGCATAGCCTTGGAATTACATGGTGACCAAGGAACACACTTTGCTGGCCACATCATGAAGCAAATATACTCTCTTTGGCTTCTGTTACAACATTTCCATTGTACCCAGTACCCTCAGTCCTGTGGACTGGTGGAAAGAACAAATGGCATCATTAAAACACAATTGGCTAAATTTATGGAAACATTAAAATTGACTTGGCCTAAAGCAGTTCCTATGGTCCTATCGAATTTAAGAGCTGCTCCCTTCCAAAAACATAAACTCTTTCCCTTGGAGCTTGTAACTGGGAGACCTATGAATCTGGCCCTGGCAGCATTTGATGTTCAATTAATTAAAGGAGATATTCTCCACTTCTTCAAGGGACTAATTAAGGTCAGGGACAAAAATCATGCCTTGGAGAACAATCTTTTCACAGCACACTCCTGGGAGACAAAGAAATAAAACACAACCTATGACCAGTTCCTTTTGCTTATTGGAAGCGACATCTTCAGAAGGATTCCTTACAATTCAGATGGAAAGGACCATATCAGGTACTCTTAACTAACCCTTTTGCTACAAAACTAAAAGGTTTTGATTCTTGGATTCATGTTTCTCATTTAAAGAAAGTGCCTACTCCCTGCCAGACTGCTGAATCAAAGGGAGAATTAAAATTAAAGTTCACCAGTAGTTGAAGCAGATGACATCTGATGCTGACAGCTTTCAGGAGATTCTGGGCCAGGCCTGTATACCTAAGGTTCTTGCTCATATCAATATTACTATCAGTACTGTCTTACTTATAAGTTGTATACTAGGCTCCCTGTACATAGTCTCCAACAGAGTTAGTCAGTGGCTCTGGGACTTAGAGTCAGATTATTTCAATGAAAATTCCTACAATCTTTGGGATATTATTCCTCCTTCTTGCCCTTCTTCTGTTAATTGCCTCCTCAAACAGGTTCACCTTATTAATCTTTGGATTTGGAACATACTGGAAGGATCCTGCCTTTACAAAAAACACTGTAACTGCAGTGTTAGCTATTGGACTTGTATTCTTTGCATGTATTATTGACCAGTCCCTTTCTGTCTTGTAAATGAAGAAGATTTTTATCTTAATATAAGAGGTCAAATACCTGCTCTAGTGGTTATCTTTCCTTTTTCTTCTTAGTCTCTGCCTGGAAGGATAGGTCCCTTGTCCGCATAGCCAGTTTCCTTGCATATAAAGGAAATTTGACCAATTGTTGGGTTTGTCATCAGAAGCCTCACTCTATACATGAAACTAAAGATCCTCTCGTACATTTTATTACCAATCTGTCTGTCATTCCTCCCCTAATTTCTTGTGCTAATTATGTAAAACATCATGTAAAATTTACCTGGACTCATTCTGAACTTCTTGCCTATCCATTCAAACCTTTAGAGATGTAAGAGGTAACACTTATACAAATGAACATTAAGCTTGCCACATATCCCAGATTTCAAGTTTTCCCTCTGCACAACATTTATGCCAATATAATTTTACTCCACCTGCGTATAACTATCTTAATTGCTTGCATCATTCAGATCCTTAGTTCAATCAATTTCGTTATGATAATTCCATAATCTGTGACCCACTGGGACTTATTTTTCTTATACATGGCAGAAAAATTTATAGGGTAACATTGCTTAAATTCTTATGAACTTGGAGGTTATGCGAAGTTATGTCTATTTCATTACCTAATTAATCAGAGACTCAGCTTTGGACATCATCCTTAGGTCTACATCAGAGATTAAAATGAGAATTGTCAGGTCGTGTCTCTGACAATGAAGGAATGAGATTTTTGAGAATCTTTTTTCCACGGTGGCTTGCTGGTATGAATGAATACAGGCTCTGAAATGTATCTAAAAGTTTAGGAGATACTGCTGAATCTACTGTGAAGGCAGCTGCCCAAAACCAATCTTTAAATTCACTCATTCCAGTTGTTGTGGATGACAGAATTGCTCTGGACTAGGGCAGGATGGCATCTGCACCACTGCTAACACCACCTGCTCTACTTGGATAAATTCTTTAGGATTGGTTGGAACACAATGATGCAAAATTAGAGAACAAAACCACTGGTTACAATAGGCATCTCTGGAAAGCTCATGGTCTTTTGACTTATGTAGTTGAATACCTGCAGGTATAATCTCATAGGCTAGAACTATCCTACAATTTGGAATTAGTGTCTTGCTTGTGATTCTAGAGATTGTTATTATTACACGACTCTGATTCTATTGTTTTCACAGCACTGTAAAAATTCCATGCAGTAATGGCAACCCAATGTTTTGAATTGATTTGCAATATTTATTTCGTCAATTAGAGGAACTTAAGCAACACTTGTTTATTTCATAGGATGTGGCAACAAGCTTTCCTCCAGTTCGGTGCTGTTGTTGCTCAGATGTGGCATAAAGGTTCCCAAATATATCACTTTCCCTCCAAGGTAGAATGAGACACACCAGGAATGAGCCTTCTTGACAAAGAGGGATGAAGGAATCTCCCTGGCAACCAGGGATTGAAAACCAAAAATGAGAAAACCCAATTCAAATGGTTGATCAGGGATGCTTTCAGGAAAAGATCTTGATCAAAATGGGAAAATGAAAAATGACATAAGTAGAGCCATTTTTAAAATAGAGCCAAATCAGCCATTTCGGAGGAACTACCTTGCACATCCCATTTCCTAAACCTTTGAACCGGGCCAAACCTCCAACATTCCAAGAAGTCAACAAGAATAAGAAAATCCTGTTTGAAAAGGCTGATAAAAGTGAATTTTACTTAGCCTAGTGACCATTTTCTCTGACCAATCAGTGACATACAACTCTAGCCCTGTTTGTCAGCACCAATAATCTCTTCTTAAAAACAACATACCTAATCTTTTTTTGCCCATAAAAACTTTAAGTACACCTTTCGAAGTCAAAACCCTATTTGGGTTTCTACCTAAATCTGTGTACCTTAAATTTAATTGATTCCAAATAAATGCTTTGTCTCTTGAACAGGTTTCTTGTTTTTAGACAGACATCCCTATTAAACACCTTGTAAAGTAAGCAAAGCACTTCAAGTTATTCTTATTTTGAGGTTTAAAACAGGAATAAAATTAAATAACATGTATTAAGCTATAATGCAATAAAATTTACTTAGCCTGAAGTATAAGATTCTTCACCATCGGTTCCAATTTCCAACTTTATTCCATAATCTTTTGCTAAGGATTATATGGTCTGTAACATAAAGGAAAGAAATCTTTCCCTAACACTTGAGACATTCTCATGCCTCAGGCTTCCGTAAATTTACCAATCTTGTCTGTTCTCCTAGAATGCCTTATTTTCCTGGGAAAATCTTACTCATCTTTAATCTGATTTATCATCAGGTTTCCTTCAAGCAGAATTAATCACTCATACATTCATTCTGATGAGACTTGAAAATGAGAATTATTTTCTAATTCATTTATTTAAAATTACTTATCAAATGCCTTATAAATGCCAGCAACAGAGTTGGCGATAGAATGGTTAACAAATCGGCATAGACTCTGTGCTACAAGTTCTTTGTATTCATATTACACCCTTTGTGCACTGTGTTACGATATGTTGTGTACCTGTGCCTCTCCCTGGAGGTGTTGAGGGGATCTAGGGGTGAGGGGCTAGAGTCTCTTGCTCATCTTTGTATCTCCAGCACTGAGCATGGTACCTGTCAAGTAATAGTTACCTAATACATTTTTTAAATTTTTAAATGAATATTTAGTGGCTTTCCCAGTCACATATATCTGAAAAATAGCAGAGTAAGGAGCAACATTTAGATTTTCTAAGTTCTGTACTGTTCCCACTGTATTGTATGGGCTCCAGAAGGAATTCATTAGAGGTAACAATCATTCCACTCATCTACCTTTGATTTACAATATATATTTTTTTTTGAGTGAACTGGATGAAAATTACCAAGGATTTTCAAACAACTAATTTAGCCTTAGTGTAAAATAGTCACCTAAGGAGCTGCCATCCCCTTTCTTTGCTTAGAGTACATTGTTATCGAATCTTTAAATTGGAAATAAGTTCTCTGGTGGTCAATGCCTCTGGTAACAGAGGGAGGTCAGACACTCCTCTCTTGGGAAAAAGAAAAAAAAAAAAGGAAATGTAATCCTAAAAATGTTCCCCACTAGTGTGTTGTGAATAAATATAGGGGATTATGAAAATGGGAGACATAAAGTAGGAGGTGAGAGAATAAAAGTAAATCAGTACAAGCAAGTCGAATAAGGGTAGGAATGTATCATAAAATTCACTCATATTACTCATAAGTATCTAGCACAGAACTGGATCTTTCTTAGGTTTATGCAAAATTTTGTGGAATTGAATTTCTTAGAAGGCTGACATTGCAGTGTTTCTCCCAAAGCTATTTCGTATATTCTGTGATTTATTTTTATATTTTTTCAGTGTCAAGTCTATGTTTAAATGTCCAAATCTGGCACTTAAGAGTTATATGATCTCAGGCAATTTACTTAATGTCCCAATAAAATGTGAATAATGAAGAATTACTTCATAAGGCTTTCATTAAGAATAAATGGACTAACATAAAAATTTCTAAGAAAAGTACTTAGAAGCATTTAATATTTGTTAATTTATTATCTTGAAAATTATTATATAAATGTTCTTAATATTATTGCATTACTATTCTTATTGTTATGACACATTTTTAAGAAAATTTCCTTGACCACCCCACATAAATAATATTACTTTTAGTTTCATTTGTATTACATAGAGGAATATTCTCTATAGCAGTTTTTATTATTTTAAGTTACCGAGTTTCTCTGTTTAATTTTTATAGTATACCTCTCCATCATATCCATTTTGCCATTAGTCTATCTTATTTATTCCTTAATGCCAGAACAGAATCTCAGTAAATCTCAATAAAAAGATGTTATTGTATTAGGCTATTAGTATTATTAAGCAATGTTTAGTCAGAACTTACTATATAACAATCCTCACTCAAAAATATTTTATTTCTTTCTCTCTCTTTCTTTTTTAATGTAAAACTGTTCTATCCTACTTTCAACCTTTTTTATTTGTGAAAACTTAGACAAGCAGAGGTTAAATAAATTTGCCACACTCCCTCTTGCTCTGTGTTTATGCTAATTTCTTAATAATAATAACCAAAGTTATTACTTTCAAGTGTTCATGCCATAAGCACAAGCAAAGAAACAAACATACAAATAAACCAAGGAACATTTTGACTTATGTGTGTGCTTTCCGGGTGTTTGTTCAGAATTCATTCCCTCCAGTATTCTGCCCAAGAACTAACTGAGCAAGAGGAAAGAGTTCAAAACCAATACTCATCAAGTTTGGTAGATGTTAATGACACAGTAAAGGAAAGGAAACAACAATGAAAATTCAAGATTGGTACTAAAACACAGTAAAATAAAAGTACTCATGGGTTTAGTTTTGTGCTATTAGTGGTTGAGTAATATTTAGAATTAAGGAAATAACCTTTAGAAATCCAGTCTTAGATTCTAAACCTAAGTATATTGATTGACTCCCTTCTGTAGCTTTTGTTTGGTTATGTAATCATTGTCCGAAAGTCAGAATGACTTCATAGGAGTAGACTGATTTTTTTCATTTCTGTCTGAGTTTTGTAGGATTACTAACTGGTATATGATAAAATGATTAGAAAAATCAGTTATCTTTTGAAATTTAAAGCAATTTCTATTTGAAATCGTTCCTCAAATGTCCTTGAAACTGAAAGGGGTCACATAAAACTTACATTTAAATGGTAGAAGAGCTTTATGCTTTATCCTATGCTCTTACTAACTTCTCTTTAATGGTATATATGGAGAAATATTCAAACCTAAAAAGAGAAAAAAAAATTAGAAAGAAGGGAAGAAACGAATTTTTATCACTTACTATTGTTTAATTCCTCCTCAAAGGTTCATCTTCTTATTTTAAGATTTTATTTATTTATTTGAGACAGAGTGAAAGCGAGAGAGATCACCGAAGGAGAAGGGAGGGAGAAGCAGACTCCCGGCTGAGCAGAGAGCCTGATGTGGGGCTTGATCCCACGATCATGAGCTGAGCCAAAGGCAGACATTTAATCGACTGAGCCACCCAGGCACCCCCGAAGGTTCTTAATATATAAAAAATTAGAATGCAACTATTAAGGAAGTCCTTAGGTTTTTCAGATTTTATATTCTGGTATGCCTAAGTCAACTACATGAATACTTGTATGTATGCTTGTATATACGTATCTATCTGTATCACAGTTATTTTAAAAAGAATAAAACTTTCGTCTTTTGGCATTTGTTAAACCACTTTAGATTTTATCATTCCCTACTAAGTAGGCAAGATTAAAAAAAATTGAGAAAAACATTGAAATTGGCAGTCTCTCAAGAAAAAAATAAATTATTAGGAAAATTAGGTTCATTTATTATTTTTCTTTTCATGATTTTTTTATATTTCATCATTATTATATTTTGAATTGTGGAAGAAAAAATATATATTACAGAAATATATAGAGAAATATATAAAGTATCTATAAAAGTATATATATAGAGGGAGACAATATATACATAGAGATGCTATTTCTACCTACATCTATCTTTCTATCTATCTATCTATCTATCTATCTATCTATCTATCTATCTATCTATCATCTCTCTTCTATCACTATCTCTATTGAGAAAATATTAACTAGATTATCCTCTAGTGCCTGGAATAGATATTCAATCACTAAATATTTAGGTACCTGCAGTATAATATAGGTTTCTAGCCATACAAAAATAAGCAAAAGCATCAGTAGTAAAGAAAAAATAAAAGAGAAGAAAAGGAACTTGTTGCCTGAAGGGCATCAGAACATGAATCTTAATAAAAGTGGAAATTATAACTTAGGGAATTAATATCATGATATATTGCCTAATTTATATTTATATTTATATAATAAACAATTTACACTCAGTTTATTGTGAAAAATCAATCAAAGAATGAATAATTTGAAATAATTTGACTAGAGCCTTTGAAGAAACCTTAGAAAAACAAGTTAGGCCTGATTGCTGTACCATAGGCTTGCTTTTGCTTATAGCTATCATAACTACCAGAATTTGTTTTGGACAAAGAATTATGGAATACTGTCTTCAATGATAGATTTTCTAGTGGATTTAGAGTTTATTATTTATTTTCCTGTGTAAACTCATATTAAGGTGTTTGCTTCATCAGAGTTAGCAGGGAAAATGAATAGAGTGACGATGGGCTAAACATCTCAAACTCACATTTCGCTGTTGCTCCAGTGGAGTTGACTCATCTAAAGTATCTATACTGGGACTTGTTCTATTTTCTTTAATTCTCTTTCTTACCCAGTAGTTATATACGTTTTATAGCTAAATGCTGAAGGGCTTGCATACTTAGGGATGGCTATTTGTTTTAAATATCCTGGTGGTTGAACAGCTAGGAGCCACAACAGCTGTCCTGCGGAATAAAACATCTCAAGGTAGAGAAACTACTTATATGGCTACAGGGCTCTATACTACACACAATATGGCTTTCTAGCAGTAGTTTCCAAAACTGGCGAAAAAGCAGAATTTAAAAAAAAAGATCTATTTAGGAAAATCTTTTGTGTGACATTAAACTGTAAAAAAGAAAAACATACAAATCGAAAAGTAACTTTTGTGTCCTAGATAAGAATTAGTTCAGTATCTTACTATGTTCAGTCTTACCTTGAGAATATGCATTATACTAACACATGTACTTTTTTCCTCATAAATATTTATGGCATATTTTATTCGCACACTATTGGGTATAAAGTTATTTAATATTAATGTTTTTTTTTCAGAATTTTTCAAACAGTAGAATCTATTTTCTATTTAGAATTCTTGCAGAAGCCTGAGTCTTGAAAGCGTTCTCCATAGTTTTACATCTTGTAAAGATAATATATTCCTAAAATCTTTGCAAAGAGACCATAGCAGAAATGTGTTCAAGTAAGAGAGACAAAGCTGTGCCATGGCCAAGCTTTCCCTGGGTTCATGACTAAATACGCCACAATAATATACTCAAACAGGAGGCACCAAACAGAGGTATAAAGAAATATCGATGATCCCTTAAGGAACTCAAACAAAAATCAACCATCACACAGAATGAAGCAAAGAACAATCTCAGAGACCATTATTCTAGTTATACTGGTTAAGGTTAACCAGTTATAGTGGTTAAATTTCTTATTGAAGAGGAATTTTTATTGTTGGCATTTTCTTAAACTTACAATTAAACTTACAATTTCTTCTCATTTTTACTTTCCAGGAAGATCTCATCCATTCTCATGATTTCAATACCATTCAGATCTCATGATTCCTAATTTTCCACAAGCCATATATAATACCATAGAATGAATATTATTGAAGAACAGAGGTCAAATGCCATTTTCATCACATCATATCAAGGGTACATACTAAATAACCCATCTTATCATACATGATTTATCATTGTTGATGGAGATTTTGAGCACTTAGCTGAGTCAGTATTTGTCAAATTACTCCACTGTCAAGTTACTTTTTATGACACACTTTGTATTTCTATAGTAGGTATCTCTATCCATATTAAGCTCAACATGAGTTTATACTGATATCCAATTCTAATTCATCATTGTATGGATCATTCTAGCTTCTTACTCTTGCTTATTGTGAACGCTCACTTTATCAGTGAGAAATGTGGTCTCTCCCATTTACACAATGATTCAGTCCTTATACACAGGTGTACCAGCATCAGGACTGTGCACTCGTACCTTGTTGAAAAGAGCTTTATCCACAGTGTTTATGTATAGCTTCTTTTGCTTTGAGTTTTACCGAGTCCACACATTTCCAAAGTTACTTATGCCAGTTTCTTTTTCTCCCTCTACTTCAGTTGGAATTGTTTCCCAGATATGTTAATACAATGAGATTATTTTGCCACATCCTGCATTCCATCTGGGATTCACTGAACTCCAGTTTTTTTAGTTGCATGCATTAATGTTCACTCTTTTTGTTGTAAATTTCAAGGGTTATTTACAAATATATGATGTCATGAACACACAATGATAACAGAGAATAATTTCATTGCCCTAAAATATCCTCTTGAGACCTTGTAATCATAGTTATTTTAAATTCTGATAATTCCAAAATCTTTTCGTATTTGAGTCTGGTTCTGATACTTGCTTTCCCCCCTTAGATTGTCCTTTTCTTGCCTTTTAGTGTGCTTTGTAATTTTTTTACTGAAATCTGGACATGCCATATAAGGTGATAAAAACTGAGGTAATAAGCCTAAGTTTTATGTTAATGTGGCTAGGAGTTGGGTTTTTTTTTAGTTTCCTGTAGTTGTAAGTGCTCAAGACTTCAAGTTTCTCTAGACCCCTTGTTTTGTGTGTCCCTTGATGCCTTTAGGCTTCTCTAATAACTCCTCCTTCATTAGAATGTGTAGTTTTTGGAGTGCCTGGGTGGCTCAGTCAGTTAAGCGACTGACTCTTAATTTTGGTTCAGGTCATGATCTTAGCGTCATGAGATTGATTTCTGAGTTAGTCTCCAGGGTGGGTGTGGAGCCTGCTTAAGATTCTCTCTCTCCTTCTGCTCCTCCTTGTTCTCTCTCTCTCTCTCTCTTAAAAAAAAAAAAAGGGATATGTATTTTTCAGCTCCTTAGATTGTGTCCACTGTTATGCTGGAAACTTGTTGTCAGATTGGTCTTGCATAGATGCAGGAGGGTTTCTATCATTTTAAGATTAAATCTCATTTAGTGGGATTGTGTCCCTGAGTTGTGATTTTTATAAGTATTTTTAGCTCCATTCCTCCCGGTCTTAGGTGAGGTAGGAGGGCTAGAAGGGTCTGGATTCAGGGAAAAGCCCTTTCCCCAGGTGGGATAAGCCGTGTAAAGTGTTTTCCTAGAGAGTAGACCTTTTTTATGTAGGACATTCTGGGCTTATTCACAATATTTACATACCCCAATTCTACCAGAGCCATTAGGAAATCTTTCTTGTCTCTTCAGTGTTAAATGCTTGTGGGGTTCCTGTAGGTTAAAACCACAAAATTTGGTAGCCCCTGTAAGGCTGTATTCTCTAGGAGATTCTCACTTTCAGTGTAGCCCACATTAAGGCCTCCAGCCTTTCATCCAAATTACCATAAATGTTCCTGCAAGTTTATGGTTCCAGAAGTTTCTGCTCCAGGAAGCAGATCTCAGCTGTGTCTCTTTGTCTCATTCAGGTTTATTTTCTTGATGGTCATTTACCCTGTGACTTTATTTCTTTGATGGGTCCAAGAAAATTTGTTATAAGGATTTATTGTGAATTTGACTATTAAATTAGTTCCGAATTCCTACAATACAGACTGTTTTGAAGGAGAAGATAAACATCAGTTATGCCTGGAGAAGTAATGAGTCAAGATCATGACAGTCATCAGCTTTTTCCTTCTTATCCTTTTTTGTGGATTATTTTGTTTCCTTTATTATCCTTTTGCCACCTTGGAAACATGCCATGATGGAAACAATTATAGAAAGAATTCTGGTTTTGAGGACAAAAGGTCTGGTGTTTTGTTTCTCTCTCCCCACCCCCCTCTCCCAGCCCCACCCTTGCCCCACTGTAACTTAATTACCATGTGATCTGCTCCAAAATCAGCATTTGGGGGGAAAATGATTATAGAAGCTAGTTTAATAACTTCAGTTAAACAATTGGGACTAAAGGAAATTATTTATTATTACAAGTTAAATCTGTAGCATATAATTCCTAAAATAAGTAGTTAAAAATTTATTTCTCAGTGAAATATTTTAAGTCATTTTTATAAAAAGGCAAACTTATAGACTCTGAAATTAGATCTGGAGTTAAAATTATGATAACTAAATTTTATTTTAATTTCAAATAGCATCCCTGTTGCATTTAAAGATAATTGCAGAAGATATTAGCATTTTATTAAAAAAAATTGCTCTGAATTTTCCATTATTTTCATACCAATTACATATTTTTAAAGAACAAATGAGGCTTTTAAAATGCTGTAAAACGGGGCGCCTGGGTGGCTCAGTCGTTAAACATCTGCCTTCGGCTCAGGTCATGATCCCAAGGTCCTGGGATCGAGCCCGTATCGAGCCCCGCATCGAGCCCTGCATCGGGCTCCCTGCTCTGCTCCCACTCCCCTTGCTTGTGTTCCCTCTCTCGCTGTGTCTCTCTCTGGCAAATAAATAAATAAAATCTTTAAAAAAGAGATAAAAGTTTGTTTATAAAAAAATAAATAAAATGCTGTAAAACTTAGAATAAGCAGTAAGTTTCATCAATCCTTTTCAAAATTTTATTTTGCTAGCTTTTGGAAGTTATCCAGACATGCTTATCAATTTGCCTTTTAATTTTGTTTGCTTCAAATCAATGTTCATCTATAATTTCAAGCTATGCAAAAGCGGTAAGATGTTGCAACTGATTGAGGAATAAATTGCAGCTGTTCCATATCAACATCGTCCATTAAATTTCAAATCTTATCCCAGTAACCAATATATTTTGTTATTTGTATCAACTTTAATAATAGATTTGGTATAGGGAAAAATATCTAGTCTTTAAAGGTGTTTCGTGTCTAATAATCTTGTCTTCTGATTTCCTTAGGTGAGCAAACATATCAATAATGAACAAAAAAATAAAACCACATGCCATATTTTTAAATGGATGTATCAAGGTTCCCTGCCTCCAGGTGCTGTTTGTGGTTGCCAGTGGGCCAGTCAGCAAATAAAAAGTGAATTACACTATAGCAGTTGTGATCCGGCTTTTGTGATTCAATGTTTGTCAGCATAGTTGTTGGGGCTGTTTAAAAAAGCCAATGAAGAGAATCAGCAAGGCTTGATTAAATTCCATCACAGCCATAAAGGGCTTACTACAGGCTCCTGTGACTCTATGATCATGTTCAATAATTGTGTTAAGCAACTGGTTCCCAGCACCAGGCTATGAATTATATAAACCCAGGATAAAGATCATGTGTAGGGTGTCACATTATCTTTCTTTCTTTTTTTTTTTTTTAAGATTTTATTTATTTATTTGAGAGAGAGAGAATGAGAGAGAGCACGTGAGAGGGGGGAGGGTCAGAGGGAGAAGCAGACTCCCTGCCGAGCAGGGAACCCGATGCGGGACTCGATCCCGGGACTCCAGGATCATGACCTGAGCCGAAAGCAGTCGCTTAACCAACTGAGCCACCCAGGCGCCCACATTATCTTTCTTGATCATTAATATATTAGGAGTTTAAATCTTTCTTCTGTGTTTATGATGGAATGTCTCTATTCCCGAAGTAATAGCTTTAGTCAAAATTTCTTCCTATTTTCTTTTTCTTAATACATTTACTTGGAAAAATAGAAAAATTGCCACTTGAAAAAGTTACTGAATCCAAAAACTTTGTAAGAAATAAAAGTCAATGCATTATTATTTTGGAAGTCAATACAGTCACAGAAAAATAATCTGAGCTGCTATGGCTTTCTCTGAGCTAGTTATTGAATAATATAAAACTATTATAAATAAATGATAATATTTAGTATCCTTCACAATAACTTTTTATACGATTTTTTTAATTCAAGCATCTCAGGTGGAAATTCTAGTTAAATAAGGGCTACTGCAAACACATTTTTCTCTTCTACCTTTTTCCTAAGATGCAATTAAATGACTTTGTAGAAATACACATTATATAGATTTATAATAGTGAAAATCATTAAAAAGAAAAAAAATAAGAAGAGATTTCAACAGATTGCAGGAATGTTAAATGAAGATAGGGGAGTGGTAACTGATAGAGTAAGTTGGCAGAGCTGTAGCTTAGCATACATACACAGTTTTCTTCAGAGAAGTCAGTGATTCTGCCCAAAGTAGTCTTGGAAAGTCTTTATATTTGGAACCACTAGGAATATCAGAGGTTAGTCATGAGGCTGAAAACCAGGGAAGTTAATTGAAGGTACACAAAGTAGTTATATTATTAATTCCACTCCCCTTACTTCATAATGAGAATGCCGAAGAGCTGTGAATCAATACTCTTTCATAAAGAAATTGAATGAACCCACAGCAAACACTTCTACTTTCTGTCTGGCAAAGCAACCAACTCTGAGATTAGACACAGAAAGTGAAAAATGGTAGACAGATCCTGCCCACATATAGAGAGTTCCTTCCCCCAAATTCCAGGCATCATTCTTAAATATGACTAGACTGTTCTGGATCCAAGGAAGTTAAAGAAAATCCACAAAATGGGGCGCCTGGGTGGCTCAGTTGGTTAAGCGACTGCCTTCGGCTCAGGTCATGATCCTGGAGTCCCAGGATCGAGTCCCACATCGGGCTCCCTGCTCAGTGGGGAATCTGCTTCTCTCTCTCCTTCACTCCTCCCCTAGCTCGTGCTCTATCCCTCTTTCTCTTTCTCTCTCTCTCTCTCAAGTAAACAAATAAAATCTTAAAAAAAAAAAAAAAAGAAAATCCACAAAATGAAAAACAATTAAAATGATTTAAGAAATAAAATCTTTAACTGAAAAAAATAGAAACAATTCCAGGAGCAGAATAGAGTTTTTAGAGATACTGCTACTCAGAGAGTACACAGGGAGGCATTAAAATCATAAATGAGAAGGAGTGTTATAGAAATATAACAGTAAAAATGCAAGAAAAAATATTTAAATTAAGGGGTAAACTTCCAGCTTCAGTTTTAATGTGTAAAAAGCCTTGGAATTATCCAAACATAACAATAAGAAAAAAGCTGAATAAACTAAACATCAACAATTTTTATTAGACTATCTGAAAACTAGGTTCCTAGGATAAAACCTCATGCCGGTATCTGAAGAGATAGATGTATGGAGAGACCAAAAGCAAGTTTTTAAAAAAGATTTTAAAATTTTAACAAATTGGTAGAATGGGTGAACCTCTGTCCAGACTAACCAAGGAGGGGGGCCCTGAAAAGAAGAGACACAGTTTATCAATATCAGACATGAAACAGGGGACATCCCTACTAATCTATTACCAAGGACAGTATGGCAATTCTAACTATTACAAATGAGCCAACAGTCATGTTCTACAGCCCCTACACAGTTAAGTTTAAAATATTTATGTCTACACTAAAATTACGGTGAATGTTTATGGCAACTTTATTCATAGTTGTCAAAAACTGTAGGTTAATAGAAGTCTTCAGTAGGTTAATAGATAAACTGTGGTACATTATTAGAATGGGATATTATTCTGCAATAAAAGGAAATGATCTATCAAGCCACAAAAATGACACAGAAGAATATAAAATGTAAATGTATACTGGTAGGAGAAAAAAAACAGTCTCAAGGCTACATGCTGTATGATTTCATTTATATAACATTTTGGAAAAGACAAAACTGTAATAACTATAAAAAGATCAATTGATTGCCAGAAGTTAAGAACAGGTAAAACACAGAAGATATTTAGGGCAGCAAAATATTTTGTATAATATTGTAATCAAGAATACATTGACATTGCACATTTGTCAGGAACTATAGAACTGTATAACACAAAAAGAAAACCTTAATAAAAGCAAATTTTAAAATATTGGGAAGTTATGGAAAAAATGCAGACTGTGACAAGAGAATTTGACCGTATCATAAATATATGAAACAACTCTACTGAAGTTGGTGGGTGAAAGCTGTGGACTTACATATTTTGAAAATGAATATAGTCTGTAAGACTGAAGGCTAAATTAGCTTCTCATAAGGACTGTAGTTAATAAACCTGTTTTCCATAGAAGTATGGGTTAATATTCGTGATACTACTATACATTTGTACTGGGAACTGAACAATTAAGTGAAAAGGATGGATAATATTAAGAACCAGTTTCTCATTGTTGGAGGAGAAATTTACAGCTAAACAAGAAGAGAGTAGAATGATCAATTTGGTAATAGATCGGAGTTGGATACATTATTAGGAACCCACTTAACATAGAAAAATGGTATTGTATAAAAGTATTTATAGGATGTGTATATACATGTCAGTGTACACAAAAACACACATTTTTGTTTTGCTTGTCATTTTATAGAATTTAAAAGAAACACCCAGCAGCAACAAGCATATCTACTCCCAGAGCTTAGTTTGTAATATCCATTCTCCGAAAAATGTAACCAGGGCTCCATGGAGACATGGCTGATTTCTAGGATAGAGATAGGAAATAGAGAAGATGGGTCTGGAGTACCTTTTGCCAGAGAGTAAGAAAGAGCTCTTAAAAGAAATCATTGATGGGGTATGTGAAAAGGAAGTTGTCAGAAGCCAACTTAATGGCCAAAGCTGGAACAATTTCAACAACAAAATAAAGCAGTATTGTACTATAACCCAACATATAAAATCAATACCCCTGAATCCATACTGATATAAAAAAATAATTGAGTAAATTAATAAATGATGAAAAGAGAAAAATCTCCTATGCAGAAGAATACCAAATAATTTACTTAGATTGATCCCGAGAGAGGAAGCATAACTCTTTACTTTTTAAGTGTGAGCTGTAGATGTTGATTCTCTTCCAAAGAGGACTATGTGGAAAGAATTAAGAATGTGTAAATTTTACAGTAGAGAAAACTAACAAACACTACTTCGGCTGGGTGTTCAATGTCATCAGTGGTCATAAATCGTGGATAGTATATACCCCTGATATCATGTGATGAAAATCATACTTTACCTATATGGTCTTCCTGTCAAAAACCCACGACCCCATATAATAATGAGAAAAATATCAGAAAAAATCCAATAAAAAGGCAACGATAAATTACTGGGGTAGTAGTCCTCAAAATTGTCAAGGTCGTCAAAACCAAGACAAGTCTGAGAAACTCTCCTAGCCAAGAGAACTATAAAGATACATAACATCTAAATTTACGGTAGTGTTCCAAATGAAATTCTGTGATAGAAAAAAGGATGTTAGGTAAAAACTAAGGAAATATAAATATACTATGGTCTTTAGTTAATTAAAAAAAATGTATGATTCCAATAATATGGAATTCTGGAAAAGACAAAACCATAGAGACATTAAAAAAATCATTGATTCCCAGCAGTTTAGGGGAGAGCGTGAAGATTAACTAGGTGAAGCACAGAGGGGGTTTAGGACAGCAAAACTATTCTGTATGATAGTGCAAATTTGGATATATCACATTATGCATTTATCAAAACCCATAGAACTTTACAGCACAAAGACTGAAACTTGATCTTTGTAAATTGAAAAAAAAATTGGGGGGAGGTTGAAGGATTCACAGTAAGGAACTACAGACTATGACAAGAGGAATTAATTGTGTTATAACTGTATGAAACAACCGCTGTGTGAGGGGAAAAAGTGTCGACTCAAGTAACTACTGAGTGCAGTCTATAAGAATAAAAGAAAAACTGCATATAAACAAGGTACTTGTTAAACAAATGTAATGGCTTGTTGATAGTATGTTCCCTCAATATGATGTGATGAAGTTGACCAAGTTGTTTCCTATGGGCATAAAGATATACAATTCTGATACTACTATATATCTGTATGTATATATATGTATTATATATTATATGTATATATGTATTATATATATAATAGTATCAGAATTGTGTATATATAATTACATATATACGGTATAGCTATATATACTGATACTATTTTATATTTGAACAATGACATAATGGAAGACAATGGGAGCTAGATTTCTCACTGTTGGAGTGGGTATTTACAGAGAAGCCGGGGGAAGCTAGAATAATCCATGTGGTAATGGATTCAAGTTGGAGACTCAGCATAAACTCTCGTTTAATGTAATATAAATACATTGCTTTTTCTGTTAGCTGAGAGGGCCTAAAAGCATTGACACTCTAGTGACAACGAGCATACCTAGTCCCTAGAACTTGACTTCTAATAACATTCTCTAGAACAAGGAACTGAGGCTTTTTGGAGAAATGGCTGATTCTAGGACTGTGGCTCAGAGTATACAAGACAAGCCTGGAGCATCTTATAATGCCAGAAAGGAAGAAATGCCCCCACCCCCCAAGAAAAGAAAAAAATGAGAAAAGGAAAGAAATAAGCGAAGGAGGTATGTCAAAAGGACACGGGAGGCAACTTAAAGAACCCCAGTGGCTAATGCTGAAACTATCCGTAGACAAAAGTAAAATAGTCTTTTTTTTTTTTTTTAAGATTTTATTTATTTATTTAACAGAGAGAGACATAGCGAGAGCAGGAACACAAACAGGGGGAGTGGGAGAGGGAGAAGCAGGCTTCCCGCAGAGCAGGGAGCCCGATGTGGGGCTCGATCCCAGGACCCCGGGATCACGACCTGAGCCGAAGGCAGACGCTTAACGACTGAGCCACCCAGGCGCCCCAAAAAAGTAAAATAGTCTTGGATTATAATTCAAAGTATAAACTAAACACTCATGGGTCCATACTGATATAAACAAATAATTAAATAAATTAATAATGAGGGCATTCTATAATATACCTGTTCAATACTCCTTAAAACTGTCAAGAATATCAAAAACAAGGAAAGTCTGAGAAACTATCACAAACAAGAAATGCCCAAGACAATATGATGGCTAAAAGTGTAATATGGTATTCTAGATGGGATCTTGAATGAGGAAGAGACATTGGATAAAAACCAAGGACTCTGAATAAATTATGTAACTCAGTTAATAATAATATGTTGATATTGATACCTTAATTCTAATAAAAGGCACCAAAAATTTCTTTAAATCTAAATTTTTCTGTAAATTGGAAACATTAAAATATTAAGATGATTTTTTTAAAAATGAAGGAGAGATAAAGACATTCTTGGCAATAAAACTGAGGAATTCCATTGCCAGGAGAACTGCCCCATAAAATACTTTGAAGAAAGTTCTTGAAGTAGATAAAAAATGATGTAAATTAGAAACTTGTATACATATAAGGAAAAGCATCAGAAAAGGAACATGTGAAGTAAAATATAATCTTTTAATTTACTTATACTTACTTGCCCTAAAAATAACTTAAGTAAAGCAATAATTGTGACAATGTATTGAATGTACATAGCATAGCAAAATTGAAATGAATGTCAGCGATGTCATAAGGGATGAGAGAGAAGAATTGTGATTATTTTGTTAAAAGATACCTGCACTAGGAGGTACCTGTATAGCTCAGTCAGTTAAGTGTCTGTCTTCAGCTCAGGTCATGATCTCAGGGTCCTGAGATCGAGCCCTGCATCAGGCTCCTTGCTTGGTGGGGAGTCTGCTTCTCCTTCTCCCTCTGCCTGCCACTCCCCTTACTTGTTCTCTCTCTCTGTCAAATAAATAAATAAAATATTAAAAAATAAGAAAATAAGAATAAATAAACTAAAAGATATCTGCACTAAATTTGAAGAAGTATAATATTATTTGAAGATGAATATACATTATTTCAAAATATATACTGTCAATCCGGGAGGGACCACCAAAAAAATTTTTTTTAATGTATAAATGAGATATTCAGTGAGGAGATTAAATAGAATCATAAGTGATGCTCAGTTAAAGCTAGAGAAGACAGAAATATCGATTAAAAAGAAACAAAAGCCAAAAGCAATAAACAACAACAAAAATAACAAGATGGCAAATTTCAATCTAATTATAGCAATACTCACTGTAAGTGACATGCCAGGTAAATGACTGAAATTGTCAGATTGAATTAAAAAGTGAAAACAAGATCCAATTATATGCTGTCTACAAGAAAACAACTTTAAATATAAAGACACGGGTAAAAATGAGGTAAAAGGATGGAGAAAGATATCCCATAGTAAAACTAATCAAAGAAAGTAGAATTTATATTAACTTCAGATAAACCTGACTTCAAAACAAGGAAGATAATCAGAGACAAAGGGAAATATTACATAGTGATAAAGGAGACAATTCTCCAAGAACATATAACCATCCTAAATGTGTATGCATGTAACAACAGAATGTCAAAATACATGATGCAAAAAAACTGTTGGAACTGAAAATAGGCAGACATATTTACAGTTATTGTTGGAAATTTCAATGCCCCTTGCTTATCAACTAATGTATCATATAGGCAGAAAATCAGTAAGGATAAAGATGACCTAAATTGCACTTTTAGTCAGCTTTATCTGACTAACAAGAGAATTTCTTAAGTTTTTTGCTTGAACCGCTATGAAAGTCTGGTGAAGTCTTCGGATGCCTTAGAATAGTTTTAAAAGCATACAAGAAATACATCAAATTATAATGAATATCAATAATATTGAAATGTAGTTGACAAATTATTACAAATATATTTGACATATGTTTCTTTACTAAAACATTAAATAATATTTAGTAATTGATCTGACAATTACCATAATTTTAAGGTAGCAATGAGTGTAAAAGATATTTTGAGTATGGTACCTATAACAATTTTGGTGGCGGTGACAAAGCCTCACATCTCAGGTACAGCCAATACTACTCTGTTTTAATACCTACAATCAAAATTGGATGTAATGCATAATATTAATTAGAGGTTAGTGAAAATAAGGAAAAAACCCAACCGTTTTAAATATTTCTCATTTGAGTTCACAAATCCTTTAAAGTTTATTCATGAACTCCAGGTTAGGAACTCCTGATCTAAAATCTCTTCAATAAGCTGAACATCATCAGACTAGAATTGGCCTAGGTCAAATCCTAAAGTGACTTTGACAGGTCAAGATGTAAAACTTTCTTTTATTTTTTTTTTAAGATTTTATTTATTTATTTGAGAGAGAGAATGAGAGAGAGAGAGAGAGAGAGCATGAGAGGGGGAAGGGTCGGAGGGAGAAGCAGACTCCCTGATGAGCAGGGAGCCCGATGCGGGACTCAATCCGGGACTCCAGGACCATGACCTGAGCCAAAGGCAGTCGTTTTAACCAACGAAGCCACCCAGGAGCCCCAAGATGTAAAATTTTCTATCTTCGACTTTCTGGACTCTGGAAGTGCCTACTCTGCTAGTTGGAGTCTCTAAGAAAGACTTCATGAGCCAATGGAAGTTTATAGGTTTAACTGGTTTGCAGAGTGGTTAATACCTTAATGGTTTTTTAATAGTATTATTATTTAAAAATGCTATATTAATCTAAAATGAATACTTAGAAATAGGAAGAACATAATTTTTCAGTGATCTATGCAAAATTACAAATGTAATACATATGATAGTCTTATAGGCTTTATCAATATATTTAAAGATTTCCATTATTTCTCTCTGTTCTATTTGCCTTTTGTAGGCTCTCAGAAACCTGAGTTTCAAAGTATCTTACTAGCAGGCATATACATACATAGAATTACCTTATAAAGTATCACTAAATCTTAGTATAATAAAAAAATAACTTTATACTGTAGTGGGAACCTAAGATTTGTCTTTCTTTTTTTTTTTTTAATCACAACTAGTTTGTGGAAGAATAAGAATGCCAGTTTGAGACATATTCTTAAGGAAAAAATAATAATGATTCATTAGCTTCCCATGGATAAACAGCATTATATTAAAAGTACTGATTTTCCAGGGTTTTGAACCAAGAAAGAAAATATGTTTTTGTAGAATATGTAGAATAAAATATGTTTTGGAATTTTTGTTAAAATATTTAATCATAAGAACAATTGGTCTCTTTAGATTTAGCTCCAGTGGATGTACTATATGAGTGTATTACACGCTGTGGCTTTTGAAATTTGAAAGATGAAAGGTGCTTATAAGCACAAAATGCTATTATATAATAATGTCACTTTTTGTTAAAACTAAATATAAATGATGCTCTTGGCCTGTTATTTTCTAGTTGTTGATGAAAACCAATTCCATTTTATGTAAATAGCATTTGCTTTTAATAAGAGTAAATTCAAAAAATATTTTTAAGTGGTAGTTATTCAAATAAGTGAATGAAAGTTTAATTGACAAAAAAGCAACATTTGAGCAATTATTAACCCTTTTCTAAGAAGGAGAATTGCATATGTGAAATCCATTATTTTATTTTTATCACATCTTGAAATAATTTATCATCCTGTTTATACCTGTAAGTTTACCTGTTTACATAGAGTCAAATATATAATTTTGATGAACAATTTTATATATAAGACAATGCCAAGTAGACTATTTTTAGACTAAGCAAACTATTTATTCACTTTTTTGAAAGATTTATTCATTTATTTATTATTTTTTTATTATTATGTTATGTTAATCACCATACATTACATCATTAGTTTTTGATGTAGTGTTCCATGATCCATTGTTTGCATATAACACCCAGTGCTCCATTCAGTACGTGCCCTCTTTAATACCCATTTATTTTAGAGAGAGAGACGGTGGGGGCGCACGTGAAGCCTGGGGGAAGAGCAGAGGGAGAGAATCTTCAAGCAGACTCCTGGGCTGAGGCTGAGAGTGAACCTGAGGCGGAGCTCAAGTTCACACCCGCGAGATCATGACCCGAGCCCAAGGCAAAAGAGTCCGAAGTTCAACCAACTGAGACACCAAGGCACCCCAATTTCTTAACTTTTAAATTTTTCTCCTTGATGATTTCTATCAAGAATAAAAAATGGAAAATTAAACATAATTGGTAATTGTATTTAGACCTTTCAAGAATAAAACAATAAAAAAATACAATATTGATATAAATATGGATACAGATATCAATATAGTTATATTCATGGAAGCAAGCTCAACTATATCTTCAGTAATTGAAAATATTTTATAGAACATTTATACAAATTCAATATTTTACATTTTCTCTACTATTTGTGTTTTAAATAACTACATAATTTAGAAAAAAATACAATGTATCAGTATGCCATACATTGCTATCACTTTCTGAATGTGCCACCACTAAATAAACAGAGATTGGGAGGCAATACTCTCAGCCGCCACACCCAGTCTTCTAGTTTCAGTGAGTTGACTGCCTGCCTTTAAGACAGCCCCAACACCTGATGCTGGTCCTGCGTGTTACAAACCTGTTCTATTTGAAACTGTCTTTAAGGACATCTCCCCCCATAAGAATAAGAAATTCTATAAGATGAGCTCCTCCATAGGGTGTTTAAACTAGCGGTTTGCAAACACTCAGAATCATGGGAAAACAGGGACCAGGAACTAGGCAACTTTTAAGGTAAGTTAATGTAGTATGAATTAAAACTTCCCCTGCCTAATAAAGAAGGTAGCTACAGAAGAACTGCCTGTACAGGCACATGAACAAAATATTTGGGATAGAAAATTTCCATATGGATGAAGAAAGATCAAGTTCTACGACTTGAGCTTGCCTACTACAAAAGAATTTAGAATGGTTTTGTTCCATGGCTCATAACAAGCTGCTGCTTCTTATCCATAATATAATAAATAAATAATAATGACTTTGCATGATACATATTGATACAATATTTAACAATTGTCTTAATTGCTTTCATACATTTACATTTAATTTTCACAGTAATCCCATATTATAGTTAAGAAGTTCTCTGTTGCATGCTTGAAGAAATGAAAACTTTGAGGAGCCAATTAAGTCTTTATCGATGTCAGGTCTTTTTGCAGACCCCACACCCCCCAATGAATTAGCAAAGATTGTCACCAAGGCCTTCCAAATAGGTTTAGAAACCGTCTACTTCTCACTATTTCTACCACTAAAACTGTGATCTGAACCACTATCTTTTATGGACAGCAGTCTAGACTATTAGAACAGTTCCTAATTAGTTTCCTCACTGAAGAACCTTGTCTTCTCCTACCCTCACACAGTCTATTCTCTTTATAGCAGTGCTATGGACCAAATGTTTGTGTCACTCCGAAATTCCTATGTTGGGACTTAATCCCCATTGTGATGATATTCAGAGGGGGACCTTTGGGAAATAATTAGGTCTAGAGGAAGTCCTGAAGGTATGACACTTATGATAGGATTAATGTCCTTATAAAAAGAGAAAGAGACCCAAGATCTCTCTCTTTCTCTCTCTTTCTCTCCCTCTCTTTCATTCTCATTCTCTGCCTCTCTGTCTGTCTGTCTCTCTCTCCAGAAGACACAGTGAGAAGAAGCCATTTATAAACCAAGAGGGCTCTCACCAAGAATCTGATTATGCTGGCAGTCTCATCTCAGGCTTCCAGCCTCCAGAACTGTGAGAAATAATTGTTTATTGTTTAAATCACCCAGTCTATGTTTATAGCAGCTGGAATTAAGACAAGTGTCTAGAGTTTTAAAACCATGATAAGCACTTTGGCCCATGAATCAAATGATGAATCTTGGTTGCTCTTCTGACTTTCTCATCTCCTACACCTGTCCTTTTGCTCTTCTCATACCTTCTCTCTATTCCTCTTACCTGTAATTCACTCTCCTCCTTCAAAGTATTTACACAGATTGTCACTTCTGCCTAGAAGAGTCTTTTCCCAAATATCTGCAAGTCCTCTCTCGCTTCTTGCCTTTCTCTACAAAAAATGTCTCTACAATCTATACTATCTAGCTTTCTCAATGTGTGTATTCTTCTTCATATTTTATCACCATTTAAAATACACTGTTTTTGTTTTTATGTTATCTTATTCTTCCATCAGGTCAACAAGAATAGGGACTTAATGTACTTTATTCATTGCAATACTCTCAGCTCTTAGAATAGTGCCTGACATTGTTGTTTCTTGATGAATAGTTGTTGAATGAATGAATAAAAGTTTGCTTGATTCATCTAGCACGTGTAAGAACCTGAATTTGTTCCTAGGTTTCTCTGATTTCTAACCTACATGACACTGAATTTATCTTTCCAACCTGTACTTCTAAATAGTCAACAGATATTTCTTTAGTGCAGGTAACCTGCAAGGAAAGCAACAAAACAAAATAAAATCAAAACAGACTCGAGCAATCTCATCAGATTTTATCCTGATATTTAAGCTGCTCCAGAATGGTTAAGTTTAAGTGTTCTTAATTTGGCAAATCTGAATGAGATTTTGTGATTCAAAATATTATAAACAAAAGAGGTAATTGAAGGAACCAAAATAATATAAGTGAACTCTACAGATCTAATACCAAGTATTCTGGACATGATTATAACTACTTATAATATCACCAACACAAGTGTGGAAATAGCAAGAATATAAAACAGTTTGGGATGGGGAAAATAGAAGTCGCAGTCACAGTCACACATTTTGTTTTTTTCTCTAATCTTAATTGGATTGGCCTTTTCCCTATATTGTAATATTCCTAGGAGGAAAGTACAATGATTTACTACTTATCAAGCCTTTATGAAATTATCCTACCCAAGTTTCTAAGAATCAGGTGTATTGTATTAATCTGCCTCCTGTTACAGTTTTGTTTTTTGTCTACCCTGTATCTGTTTTTTCTTTCACCTAATTGTGTAGTAAATGACATAACTGAGTGAGATATGCCTTTATATTTATGAAGAACAGCAAGCTTTTATCTTATCTATTTTATCTATTTTATTTTGTAGATCTATGTTCTTAATCTTATTGTATTTGTAGTGTTATATTTTTAAAATTTCTTATACATCGTGATCTTTTGTGGTAAGCTAGCTTGTATTCAGTTTTTGTTTTGTTCCTTGCATGCCTTGCCCAAGCCATCTTTTTCCTTTGATTGCCTTATCACAAGGACATAGCTTGGATGCATGTACCAGTTCTCCAACCCTGGTGCTTTCCAACATATTTTAATGCATTCAACAGACTAAAGTATATTTTACATTATCTCTCTATATACAGGCACACAAATTTGCAAAACCGATAAATATAAGGGAAACCATCTCTCATGAAAAATTAATAGCCTCTACACATATGATTCTCTCTCTGTTTCCATCTCTGTCTCTTTTTGCAAATAAAGTAATTTTTAGAACATATTCCCCAAAACAAAAAGAGGTTGCTTTGTTTCAAAGCCCCCTTTGTTCTTAAGAATCAACTCTTATCCTTAACAGTTGTAAATAATAATTCATGTTTAACTTCAATAAGTAGAAAATTTCACTCAACTATTTTTAAACTACTTATTTTTTTGCTTGATAATTTATATTAATCATTTAAATTAATGGGGTTGATTAGTTTCTAATTCTGTTAATGAAGATTTACTCCAAAAGGCCAGTTAATAAAATCACAGTTTAGTGAATTCTCAAAAGTTATTAGAAAGCAATTTCCATGTAGACCTTTGGACATCCATATTCTCCCCCATACCTGCTACACATCAAGTTGGATGATGCTGAGGACTCATTTGTGAAATCTTCTATGCTATTTTAAGATTAAAGTTTGGGTTCATTAGTAATGAGTATTCATCCCCAATTAATACATAACTTCAATATGCATTTTGATGTAGACTTTAGATTTATTTTTTTAAAGTTTTTATTTAAATTCCAGTTAGGTAACATACAATGTAATATTAGTTTCAGATGTACAATATAATGATTCAGTAATTCCATATATCACCCAGTGTTCATCACAAGTGCACTCCTTAATCCCCATCACCTATTTTACCCATCCCCCCACCCACCTCCCTTCTGGTTACTATCAGTTTGTTCTCTACCGTTAAAAGTCTGTTTTCTTGGTTTGCCTCTCCCTTTCTTTTTTTCTCCCCTTTGCTTGTTTATTGTTTCTTAAAGTCCAAATATGATTAAAATCATACAGTTTTTTGTCTTTCTCTGACTGACTTATTTTACTTAGCATAATACTCTCCAGCTCCATCGGTGTCATTGCAAATGGCAAGATTTCATTCTTTTGTATGGCTGGGTAATATTTCACTGTATGTATATACCACAACTTCTTTATCCATTCATCAGTTGATGGACACTGGGCTATTTCCATAACTTGGCTATCGTAGATAATGCTGCTATAAACAGCAGGGTGCATATATCCCTTTGAATTAGTATTTTTGTATTCTTTGGGTAAATACCTAGTGGTGAAATTGCTGGCTCATAGGGTAGTTCTATTTTTAAATTTTGAGGAAACTCCATGCTGTTCTCCACAGTTAACATACCAGTTTGCATTCCCACTAACAATGTAAGAGGGTTCCCCTTTTTCCACATCCTCACCAACACCTGTTGTTTCTTGTGTTTTTTATTTTAGCCACTCTGACAAGTGTGAGGTGAAACATCAAAATAGAAAGTGTCCCATAGCGAAGGAAATAATCAACAAGACTAAAAGGCAACCTATGGAATGGGAGAAGATATTTGCAAATGACATATCTGATAAAGGGTTAGTATCCAAAATAGATAAAGAATTTATAAAACTCAATACCCCAAAAATAAATAATCCAATTAAAAAATGGGCAGAAGACATGAATTAACATTTTTCTGGAGAAGGCATACAGATGGCCACAAGCACATGAAAACATGCTCAACATCACTTATGATCAGGGAAATGCAAATCAAAACTACAATAAGATATCGCCTCACACTTGTCAGAATGACTTTAGATTTAGATATTGATTAAACTTCTTCATGAAAGAGGAATATATTTAAGAATACACTCACTGTTAGTTGAATTCAAAAGGTCAAGAGAGCAATTGTCAGGTGGTAAATTATTTCAAACCAAGATATTCTTAAAGTACTCTTATATGCATATTCAGGTGTGTGTGATAAGAGTGAGTAAATATTTTTGAAAACTCTTCCTCTGCCATTTCTCCTCTGATTAGAAAAACTGGCAAAATGTTAGTCAGAAGGTTGCCAACTTGTTGCAATAGAGAGGAAAAATTACAGAGAGAGACCTGACTTTATGGCATTAGTCTAGCCTACAATTCTTTTAAATTCTGATGAAATTCCATTTTTCATGCACTGACACTGATGGACGGTTGTTATTTTTAGACCAAGTAACAACAAGTCACCAGTGTTAGAAGTGCCTTGGCTTACATGGTGGCCGTTACAGCTTTGATTGAGATTACTCCTGACATAGGTCAGGCAGAGCAGTAGACTGGGTCATGTTGTCCTGGCAGCTGGCTTCTTTCTTGCCCTTGTGCTTTAAAGAAATATGAACCTAATTCAGACCAGGCAGCATTGTGGCGGTAATCATTTCTAATGGAGTATGGTTACAAGATGTTGCAGAAATATATATATCATTCCACCCTGGTAATATATCTTCTTTCCATAGAGCAAACAGTGCCCTATTTAACAAGAATGGCTACATTCATCTTGATCTGCCTTGGGTGTTAAACTTTGCATGGTTGCTGAACTGATTTCCTAAACAAAATGCAGCAGAATGCTAAAACGTGTTGGAATACAAACAAACAAAAGCTTTCTACTTATATAAGGATTGAGTATCATAGCTCTTTCTTTAATTTCCTATTGAGTATTCAATCATTCATAGAAAAAATGCTTTTATTATGTTTTGTTTTACCTGGTTTCTAAAGATACTTAAATACTAATGATATCTACAATTAAAGGGGGAAGTATAATAGAAGTCATTAAAATACTTTTACAAAATTTAACTTATAAGTATTACAATTACTTCCTCTTATTCATACTATAAAGGAGACAACAGGACTGATGGTAAAGGCAGTCTTATCCTGTGGCAGAGAAGGATGGCTACCTACTTAAAACTCATTCTCTTGGGGCACCTGGGTGGCTCAGTTGTTAAGCGTCTGCCTTCAGCTCAGGTCATGATCCCAAGGTCCTGGGATGGAGCCCCACATCGAGCCCCGCATCGAGCCCCGCATCGGGTTCCCTGCTCTGTGGGAAGCCGGCTTCTCCCTCTCCCACCCCCCTGCTTGTGTTCCCTCTCTTGCTATGTCTCTCTCTGTCAAATAAATAAATAAAATCTTTAAAAAGAAAAAAAAAAAAAACCCTCATTCTCTTCATCTTCCTTAGTAACACAGCACCAATTTTACTTCATTTAGCAATGTACCAGCTAAAAACAAACCAAAAAAAATGCCCCCCCCCCCAAATCCTATATTTTGTTTCTTTCATTACCACGAGGAATGAATGAATTGCAAATGGAAGGCATGGTTAAACTTCATGAGACCACCTTTGAAAGGGGCCCAGTTTAGCTAGCAAGTACCTTATTTCCCTATATTCCTCCTCCTTCCTCCTCCTGTTTCATTAACCTAGAAATGATACTGGATCTTCATAAGGATCTCGTGATGGTGAGGAAGCTGAAGTAGAAAAGTCATGCACTAGGAATAGCTAGGCAGAAATACACAAGGAACTGCCATAGGCTGACTCCCTCTTGATTTCTTTATGAGAGAGAAATACCTAGTAACCTGTGTAAGCCACTGTTATTAACAGTCATCTACTAGCAGACTTTTTTTTAAGATTTTATTTTATTTTTTTTTAATTTTATTTTATTATGTTATGTCAATCACCATACATTACATCATTACCTTTTGATGTAGTGTTCCATGATTCATCGTTTGTGTATAACACCCAGTGGGATGGGGTGGCTGGGTGATAGACACTGGGGAGGGTATATGCTATGGTGAGCACTGTGAATTGTGTAAGACTGATGAATCACAGACCTGTACCTCTGAAACAAATAATACATTATGTGTTGAAAAAAAAAGAAGAGAGTAGGAAGGGAAAAATAAAGGGGGGGAGTCAGAGGGGGAGATGAAGCATGAGAGACTATGGACTCTGAGAAACAAACTGAGGGTTTTAGAGGGAGATGGGTGAGGGGATGGGTATTATTTTTGAAACAGTTTTTGCATATTTGGTAAAAGGGTTTTCATATTAGCAAATATGTAGATTCAAAAATATTTAATCATGCCAGGCAAAGTAACAATGGCAACAGTGTAGTTTATGAATATCGCTAAATCATCTCACAAAATATAACATGACAAAATAAGCAAAATAACAAAAATTATTATAGCCAACTTATGCAATAAAACCAAGTGACAGGATAACACCACGAGCCCCAAAATACATGCAGAGTAGCCTAAATCACTGAGTAATAACATCAGGAAAGTATTAGAAAGGAATATCTGATGGTCTAATCATAACTTTACAAAAATATATCCAAAATCTTATGCAGAATATTGTAAAACACTCCTGAAAGACACAAAAATAACTTAAGAAAATGAAAAGCTCTATCATGGTCTTTTTTTTTTTTAAGATTTTATTATTTGACAGAGAGAGACACAGCAAGAGAGGGAACACAAGCTGGGGCAGAGGGAGAGGGAGAAGCAATTTCCCTGATGAGCAGGGAGCCTGATGCGGGGCTCGATCCTAGGACCCTGGGATCATGACCTGAGCCAAAGGCAGACACTTAACCATCTGAGCCACCCAGGTGCCCCACGTATATCATGTTCTTAAGTAAGAAAATTCAACACCATATAAATGTCAGTCTTTGCTAAGCTAATTTAATGCAAAACTAATAAGAATACTGTTAGTTTTATTTTTTTTATTTGTCTATTTTGAGTCAAGCAAACAGTCAGTTTGAAAAACAATATATCAAAATTAACTAGGAAAATATCTTAAAAGAATGGCAAAGAGGGGTACTATTCTTAGCAAATATTCAAACACATTTAAAACCTCAATAATGAAAAGGAATAAAATATTGGTGTACTAATAGAGAGCAGAATCAACAGAGCAAATAAGAGGCAAACCAAGTTCTATATATAAATGTAAAAAATGCAGTGAAGTTAGTTTTTTTTTTTAATTTGTAAGAAAAAATGGTCTTTCAAAAAAACTTTAAAAGGATAACTGGCTTACTATTGGAAAAGTATACATTTGAACACATTTTCATAATCTACAGAAAATTAATTCCAAATCAGTCAGATATTTAAATCTAAAAAACTAAAATATCAACTAATACAAGAAAAGAAGGATAAGTTTAAGTTGCGAGTGGGGTAAATTTTTCCTACTGATGATTCAAAGTCCAGATGCAACAATAGAAAGATTGATAAATTTCACTTACAAGCAGACTTCTGGTTAGCTGAGAGCACCATAAGCAAATTTTATTTGTTAGTTTTTTTAAAGACCAAGGATAAAATCCTTAATATGTAAAGAGCTTCTAAAAATTGAGAGAAAAAGCCTGAAATGTTGATGGAAACAAGTAAGAAATAAGAGCAGTATTCAGAGAAAAATAAATGTAAATTGCCTTACTAATATATTAAGCTGGAACAAACAATCCTAAAATTTGTATGGAATCAGAAAAGACCCCGAATCGCCAAGGAAATGTTGAAAAAGAAAAACAAAGCTGGGGGCATCACGTTGCCCGATTTCAAGCTATATTACAAGCTGTGATCACCAAGACAGCATGGTACTGGCACAAAAACAGACATATAGACCAATGGAACAGAATAGAGAACCCAGATATGGACCCTCAGCTCTATGGTCAAATAATCTTTGACAAAGCAGGAAAAAACATGCAATGGAAAAAAGAGAGTCTCTTCAATAAATGGTGCTGGGAAAATTGGACAGCCACATGCAGAAGAATGAAACTCGACCATTCTCTAACACCATTCACAAAGATAAATTCAAAATGGATGAAAGACCTCAATGTGAGACAGGAATCCATCAAAATCCTAGAGGAGAACATAGGCAGTAACGTCTTTGACATCGCCCACAGCAACTTCTTTCAAGATACATCTCCAAAAGCTAGTGAAACAAAAGCAAAAATGAACTTTTGGGACTTCATCAAGATAAAAAGCTTCTGCACAGCAAAGGAAACAGTCAACAAAACAAAGAGGCAACCCACAGAATGGGAGAAGATATTTGCAAATGACACTACAGATAAAGGGCTTCTATCCAAGATCTATAAAGAACTTCTCAAACTCAACACCCAAAAAGCAAATAATCAAGTCAAAAAATGGGCAAAAGAGATGAAAAGACACTTCTCAAAAGAAGACATACACATGGCTAACAGACACATGAAAAGATGTTCATCATCATTAGCCATTAGGGAAATTCAAATTAAAACTACATTGAGATACCACCTTACACCAGTTAGAATGGCAAAAATGGACACAGAAAGAAACAACAAATGCTGGAGAGGTTGTGGAGAAAGGGGAACCCTCTTACACTGTTGGTGGGAATGCAAGTTGGTACAGCCACTTTGGAAAACAGTGTGGAGGTGCCTCAAAAAGTTAAAAATAGAGCTACCTTATGACCCAGCAACTGCACTCCTGGGTATTTACCCCAAAGACACAGATGTAGTGAAAAGAGGGGCCATATGCACCCCAATGTTCATAGCAGCAATGTCCACAATAGCCAAACTGTGGAAAGAGCCGAAATGCCCTTCAACAGATGAATGGATAAAGAAGATGTGGTCCATATATACAATGGAATATTACTCAGCCATCAGAAAGGATGAATACCCAACTTTTACATCAACATGGATGGGACTGGAGGAGATTATGCTAAGTGAAATAAGCCAAGCAGAGAAAGTCAACTATTATATGGTTTCTCTTATTTGTGGAACATAAGGAATAGCATGGAGGACATTAGGAGAAGGGAGGGAAAAATGAAGGGAGGGAAATCGGAGGGAGAGATGAACCATGAGAGACTATGGACTCTGAGAAACAAACAGGGTTTTAGAGGGGAGGGGGTGGGGGGATGGGTTAGCCCGGTAATGGGTATTAAGGAGGGCATGTACTGCATGGAGCACTGGGTGTTATATGAAAACAATGGATCGTGGGTCACCACATCAAAAACTAATGATGTATTGTATGTATATAACATAACATTAAAAAAAAAAAAAGACCCAACCTCATTTATAGTAATAGAAATGGAAATTAAAGCCACACTCAGGAGAGTATTTTCTATTTTATAGATAGGTAAAATCCCAAAGTTTGACCACACATTTTGCAGTTGATACTGTGGGTAAATATGCTGTTTTATACATCACTTCAAGGAATACAAAATAATTCAACCAGAGGGGAATTTAACACTATGTAGTAAGATTATATATGCATTTATCTTTTGATTCAACAATCTTTGATTCTTAGCAGAATTTATCCCAAAGACACACTAGAAAAACAAACAAACAAAAAGACAAATGTACAACTTACAAGAGCAGAAGAATAAAAAGAGGAACTAAGAGGGAATTAATTGACTATGTCATGAAAAGAACATTCAATGTTCTATTATATATCTTAAAAAAAAGGAATGCAGAATGTCTCTAAATACTTCTATGGAAGAATTTCAGGTTATATTTTTCTAGTATAAAATTAGAGAGAGAAAAGTGTCAGACTAAGTTTCCCCTTACCAAAGATAAAACTTAATGTATAGTTACATTCAAGTTTCATTTTGTCTTTGATATGTAGTAATTGCATTTTTAAAAAGTTTCTACTGCTATAAAATTATCTAAATTATGTATGCAAGTTTAGAGTCAAATCAACAAAATTAGATTTATATAGAGTTGTGTATTTTCTATCTTTGACCTTGACAGCCTTTCACCTCTTTTCCTTTAATGACTATTTTATTATGAGAAGTTCTGTGGCCTTCTAGGAGTTCAAATACACAAACAAATATGTAAATGTATGTAATGTATGTATATATATGGTGTGTGTATATTGTATGTATTTGCACATGTGTTACATTGGATGTATAACCACAGAAAAATAATTATTATTTTTTTTCAGTAATAAAATGTGCTTATTTGTAAATGCATTTGGTTGTCCCAATTACCTCATATTCAAGAACAGTTTATCTCAGCCATGGTAATAATAGTAATACTGCTTGTTACATATGTAACACTTTTCTAAGCTCTTGATACATATTAGATGAAGTAGTACACTAGCTCTATTTAATTAGTACTGTTATCATTACGCTTGTATTTTACAGTAAAGGTACAGAGGCACAGAGAGGTTAAGCAATTGTCCTGATGTTACCATACATGGTAAATTGCAGAAGGAGGATTTAGACACAGGCACTCTGGGCCACATTCCCAGTCCCTAAACAACATGCATACTGTGCATATTGTAATGGGTACAATCGGCCATCTTCACTGTTGGCATTTTTAGAGAAGAAATTAAGAATCTTAAGGCAAGTCCCTATGGGTAGGAAGAAAAAGTCCTCAAAACAGTGACCTAGAACAAGAGCACTCTTCTCCAGTTTCCCAAGCAATGATGTATTCACAGAGTTTTGGAGACTTTGGCAGTTTGGAGTAATTCCAGAGCCCATGGAACAAAAAGAGGAGAGTTTGACAATGATGATATGCTTAATATGCATGGAGACTTCTTGCATAATTAGGAGTTACTTTAAAACACACTATTAAAAAAAAAAACACTATTTGTATTTTCATAATGGGAAATACCGTAAAAAAGAAAAAATGGAAAAAAAATAAATTATTTTCAGTATCAAATTGTTGCAGTAGTGTTGGTATTATTATTCTGGGACATGTGTAAAGTCATAGGATAAAGCAAATGAGTACTTATTAGGTATCATCAAGAACTGCCAATTTCTGACATAAAAGAAAGGGGAATACTATGTTTATTAGTTTCCTATGGCTGTTGTAACAACTTATCACATTTTTTTTTTTGGTGGATTAAAATAACAGCTATTCCCTAAGAGTTCTGTAGGACAGAAGTCTGAACCTTCATTGGGCTAGAATCTCTTGCAAGAATTAGTTTCCTCACCTTTTACTTCTTCTAGAGGTACATTCCTTGGCTTGTGATCCATTTCTCCATCTTCAAAGCCAACAGTGTAGCATTTTGCTTCATTGGTCACATTGTTTTCAAGATCCTTAATTTAAGTAGGTCGGCTAGGTCCCTATTACTATATATAATATACACAGGTTCTATGGGTTAAGACCCAGGTATCTTTGGGGCCATTATCTAGCCTACAACAGTCTGCCTTCTGCCCCAAAGATTCACATACAAACCATGTGCAAAATACCTTCACTTATCCTATCATCCTCAAAAGTATAAACCTATTATAGCATCAAAATCAACATAAATATGATCATTTCAAAAGTCCCAAATCTCATCTAGATAATACATCAGGTATAGGTGAAACTTTGAGTAAGACCCATCCTGGGGAATATTCCTTTCCATCTAGGAGCCTATGAAACTTAGTAACAGTTACCTGTTCCCAAAATAAAATGATAGGTTAGTCATAGAATAACAATTACAGACATTTCCATTTATGAAAGGGGTAAAAGCAAGGAAGAAAAGAGTCACCTAATATAGTTGTCTCATTTTTCCAGAGAAAGTGAATCAAAAGTATGTGTGTGTGTATATGTGTGTGTAAAAGAAAGAAAGAAAAATAGAGAAAGAGAGATTTTAAGGAATTGGCTCCAGCGAATGTGGGAGCTGTCCAGTCCAAAATCTGCAAGGCAGGCCAGCAGATTGGATATTACAACTTGAGTCCAAAGGCAGTATAGAGCCAGAATTCCTTCTTCCTTGGAGGCCCTCAGTCTTTTTTCTCTTAAGGCCTTCAACTGACTGAATGAGTCACACTCACATTACGGATGGAAATCTCATTTACTCAAAGTCTACTTTTTAAAATGTAATCTCTTCTCAAAAAAAATATCTTCACAGTGACATCAAGGCTGGAGAATCTGTTTCCCTGCCTTTTCAAGCTTGTAGAGCTGCATGGTTGTTTTGTTTTGTTTTGTTTTGTTTTATTGTCTTGTGGTCAAGATGTGTTCTAGCTGTGTAAACCTAAAAAGCTAAAGCAAAGGCCAAGACGCAATGATAACATCTAGCTAATTGTTTGTGGTTTCCAAACATCAATTCCTTCTAAAAGAAATAATGGCTCTTGAGAGAGGTGTTTTACTTTAGAATAGTGGTGACAAATATACAAGATGAATGTGGGACATTTTGCCACACCAGAAGTCAAAGATGCTATCAAAGACAACTGAGTCATATCAAAAGGACGCAGAGGCCAACTTCAACAGGCCTGACCTAACCAGGGACAATTGACCACCCATTAAAATAACTTCCATGGAGTGAAGTAATTAAATTAATCAATTAATGACAATTAAAAAATTAAAAGTCACAACTAATTAATCACCTTTAAAGGCTACTGAGGAACCACTAATTATTTAGAGAATTGGTTAATAAAGGAAAAAATCAAGAATTTCCCTCCTCTATAAATAGCGAAGGAAAACAAATATTTAATTAAGAAAAGTTGCTATTTATAAAAATATGTTAGCTAACAAATAACAGAATATAAATTTGAACATTGCCATGTTGCAAACCTTGATGAAAGAGAAAAGAAATTATGGCAATGATCACTAATGACCATTATCATCACAAAAGGAGGAATGTTCTGCATTATCTTCATTTTAATAGAAGTTCACAATACCATCTGTGTAGTAAATATAGTCTACATCTGATCAAGACCCTGTTTCCAATCACCAATTTATAAGAAATTCCGGTGACAGAGTAGGACATCAAATGATCAAAGAAGCCAAATTCAGATATCATGATAATTCTCAGTATAATGATCCTATATTTTTAAAAAATAAAAAATCTATTACATTTATATGTTCTATCAATAAACTATTAGAAAATGAAATTTTAAGATCCTATTTATAATAACTTCCCAAAGTATGTAAGATATAGACATTTATTCACCATATGTGCATGATCTGTACCATGAAAATTCTGAAATATTGTTTAAATAATTTAAAACCCTATAATCTTATGATTAAATTTCAGTCTTTTAGTGGGCCTGTGTCCCTGATCTGTGACCTTCACTAGTGTTTCTTACCTCTTTTCTCTCCCTCCCCTGCTTAGGTGAGACTAGAGGGATCTGGAATTGGGTAGTTGCCTTTCTGCCTCTGTGAATTAAGGTTCTGTTAAAGTCCTTTTCACTGGAGAGGAGGCTTTTGTTATGGAGAATAAACTCCTATATTTCAAAGTATATTTCCTATCTCCACTTTCCCTGTCAGTCTTGTGGTAATTTTTCTTGAAAATGGTGGGGTACCTGGAAGTAAAACCCACAATAATGTGGGCCAGTAAAAATATCAGTGATGACCAAAGATTAGTGGGGAAGATGGGATGAAAAGTTGGAGCACATGTTATTTTTACGGTGGTGAAACTGCCATAATGGTAGATACATGCCATTATAAATTTGTCTAAATCCACAGAATTTATAACACCAAAAGTGACCCGCCTGTCAACTATGGACTTGGGGTGATGATGATGTGTCAATGTAGGTTCATCAATTGTAACACAGACGTTACTCTGGTAGGGATTATTAATAGTGGGGGAGGCTTTGCATGTGTGGGGGAAGGAGGTATAGGGAAAATGTACCTTCTGCTCAATGTTGCTGTGAACTTAAAACTGCTCCAAAAATGTATTTTAAAAATTTTTCGAAGTTAAATTTTCTTATATAATACAAATTTTTATATGTAATACAAATGCATAATACAAAATAAAGATAACTGAAAAGTAAAAGAAATTTTCTCACACGTTTTCTCTGCTTAACACACGAATATATTCATAAATTCAAACCTATATAGAGAAAAATATTCCTCTATTAAGAGCCCCCTTCTATTTAATAAATAAAACATGTAAGTGATTGACTAGGTTGATATCATCTCTGTTTTGCTAAAGTCATTGTATTGATTGGGTTTTGACAAACTTAATTTATTGCCTAAGATTTTCTAAAAAGTGGGTTATTCTAATCAGCACATTGGAAAGATTGAATTTTTATATTCATAAATCTGACCATATTAATATTTTCTTCCCAGAAATGGTAGTAATATCAGGAAAGATATTTTTTCTTTGATAGCATTAATTCTCCTATGGCACACAGTATTGCAAAATAGAAATAATATTGATCTAAGTACTCTACTTTTAAGAATAGATTGATGAGGGCGCCTGGGTGGCTCAGCCGTTTAGCATCTGCCTTCGGCTCAGGTCATGATCCCAGGGTCCTGGGAATCGAGCCCCACATCGGGTTCCTTGCCCGGCAGGGAAGCCTGCTTCTCCCTCTCTCATTCCCCCGGCTTGTGTTCCCTCTCTTGCTGTCTCTCTCTGTCAAAAAATAAATAAAAGTCTTAAAAAAAAAAGAATAGATTGATGAAATCTCAAACTCTATATTTCAAAATGTTTATTCTAAAGGAATCTGTCAGATTGAGGACCTGTGATGTGCATGTTTGGATTATCTTCAATTACTCATTTCTCTTAATTGTTTTAGCTGACCTTGCAATTGCCTTGCTTCTTCTGAGGCTATGGTTGTTATTTTTTGCTCCAGTGTTCCTGTGTGGCATGGGGCCTGTGTAGGAAAATATCCTTGAGAACAGATGTACTTGAAGTGATTTCAATTAACTAGGAAAGACTTCCTTCTTTATAAAATGCTTAATCTAACATGTGGGCAAATAAATCAAACATGAAGTAGGAAGAAGCCAGAGAAAAAGAGTGAAGTGGAAGAGGGCCTTAGTAAGAGCAAAATAATATATTATTGTGAGTCTACTTTCTGGGTAAAATCAATAATAGCACACTTAGCCTACTCAGAGATTAACGGAATTTTAATAGAAAATTGCATGGGCAGGGTTTTTGAAGAGAGACTATTCAATATTTTAAACTGGCATTTTCCTAAAAACGTTGCTATATAGCATTTGCTTGTTTCTTATGAAATTTGAGATTTTCTAGCTAATGTTAGGTTACCTTTCTAATATTTGAACTTTGGCCAGAACATATGGAGACACAAAGACAGTGCAGGGCTTGAGGGAAAAAAGAGCTAAATGAGTTCAGATATTTAAACCATGACTAAAGGAGAGGTTATAGAGAATAAAGAAAGGGTAGACACTGCATAAAGAATAAGAAGGAAAGAAAGAAAAGTCCATTGGACAAGTTCAAGTTGTATAAGGACATGTTTTTAGCTTCTACATGTGATATACAGCTCCACTATTTGTCATACCATCAAACAGAGACAAGGTCCTCCATCCATTGTCCTACCCAACACAAGAGCTTTTTTAGAATGAAGAAATTTCCAACCTCCACTCTTCCTTGTAAATTAATGTTCTAATTCAGAGGTAGTCAAATTATGTGGTCCACAGCATAAATCTAGTCTGACATTGTTTTTTACATTTTTAAATGGTTGGAAAAAATAAAAAGAATAGTAATAATTCATAATATGTGAAAATGATATGAAATTCAAATACCAGTTTTCATAAATAAAGTTTTATTGCAATATTGCATGCTAATGAATGAGTTTATGCTAATTTTCTATGGTTGCTTTTGCATTACAACAACAGAATTGAGTATTTGCCACAGAGACCTTATTGTTCACAAAGCACAAAATATTTGTAATCTGTTCTTTTGCAGAGAAAATTTGACAACCCTTGATCCAATTCAACAAAGGACCTTGCTAGTAAGCCACAAATTAGACTCTTAAATATGGCTAGTTTCACATTTTATAGGCCCATTCATCATTTCCTCCTTAGCTAAAATTAATTCTCATTTGTATGTGTTTCTTCTGTCTTCTCCACACCAGAATACAGTCTTTGAGGGTAAGTTCTAAGCCTCATATGTATTCTAGTCATTTTTTTCTCGTCACTGCTTCTGTAGCCCTTAGAGTTCATAGACCCTCAAATAGTTTAAGCAGGCATATAAATAGCATATTTGATGACAATGAAGACCATCCTTAATGGCAAGAATGAATTATCTCTTTCTATTCATAATTTCATCATTGATTTTTAGATCCAGTGCCCTCACAAAATGAGTCCGAATAAATGATGAATAAAATGGAAAATTTATTTTAATATACTTCATTCTTTTGTCGTGTGTGTGTTTTAATTTTTTCCCAAAAGCAAGTTGTTTCTTATTCTTTGCTATCTTCTAATATTTATTTCCTGAGTTGTGATGATAACTATGTTATCAAAGTAATTTAAAAGTATAAGGAAGAGTAAGAAATTATTAATTTATATGTCCAAAGGCTTCTCCTGTGGTCCTTCCATTCTTGAATTAAAGAAAAATGAATAGACTAGGGAGAGTTCAACACCCATATTGATTCTCTAGAATAAATTGGTGAGATACAAAGAAAAACACCTTTCCTAGGTTTTGTGCACTGTAGGGCACATTGTTTCCAGTCCTTCATTGATCTAAGGGGTTGAGAGTGGCCAGCATGTCAAAATTAAATTTTTCAGGTCATTTTCATCCTTATGATGGGTAGCACTGGAGAAAAGAGTGTGGTTTTTCCCCATAAAATATTGGAAATGAAGGTATTAGAACATTAGCAATACATGTGATGAAAGATGAAGAGTAGGCTAGTATTTAAACAAGGTTCCCTTTACAGTTTTCTAAAAATACAAGTAAAGGCTTGAGCTTGAAATAGAACAAGTAACAGGAGGCAGAAAATTATGGTTTTATCCATACTAAAACGGGGTTGTGGTGGCAGAATTTGGACTTAGTACTTAGCCACATGTGGGAGCATTTTCACCATAGCTTCCTGAATCTTGCACTTGTGCCATAATGGACTAGAACAAGATATTGTACAAATTGATATATTTCTTGAAATACTACCTGAAAAATAGAGAAATTACTTTTTTGAAATTACTGTTTCCCCCAGAGAGTATTGAGTTTGAGACTACACATTCCAGAGGGAAAAACAGAAGTATATAGCAAATGCAAGTTAACTAAATAGAAGTGGGAAAAAATGTCCATGTGAAATTACTGGTTAAACTTTGTCTTTTCTTTAACCTGTTCTTATGTATACCTGGTTTTGAAAGGAAATGGAGGCAATTCTGAAAAGGGATGGAAGGTCTGCAAAGGGACTGGTTGAAGGCTACGGCACTTTTCTGCCATCAGGGCCTGATAATCTTGTGAATCGTGTACCTGCTCTTGGACAGGATTTAGAATGAATAGAACAGAAAACGTAGGGAATATTATGCCATGGATGTGAGAAAAGGACTTTGAGCTGTGGTAACTTTAAATCATTCAGATGATAAAAGCTGAACACTAGAGACATGTTTAAGCAAGGCATAAAAAAGTTTAGGAAGCCCTGAACTCAGACTGTTAATGAATTTAAACCTCCATAGAGTAATGATTTCTGTGTGGCATGGTTTCACTTTTTTTTTTTTTTTTTAAGGTTTATTTTTCTATTTAGAGAGAGAGAGTCATGAGCTGGGGGTGGGGAATGAGTAGGGGCGGAGGGCAAGAGAATCTCTAGCTGACTCCACTAAGCAGGGAGCCCCACTGGGGGCTCCATCCCAGGACCCTGAGACCATGACCTGAGCCTAAATCAAGAGTGGGACACTTAACTGACTGAGCTACCCAGGCATCCCTGGTTTTACTTGTCTTAAAGAAAGTACTGAGACTAGATAGTCATGTGTTAGCAACACTAAGATGCTGCTGACTTCCTGCTCATACTTGCAAGGTTGGTGAGATTAAAACCTTATTCATGGGAGCGCCTGGGTGGTTCAGTCAGTTGAGCATCTGCCTTCATCTGGGGTCATGATCCCAGGTCTTGGGATTGAGCTCCACATTGGCTCCGTGCTCCACGGGGAGCCTGCTTCTTCCTCTCCTTCTGCCCGCCACTCCCCCTGCTTACTCTCTCTTTCTCTCACTGTCAAATAAGTAAATAAAATCTTAAAAAACAAACAAACAAAAAAACCTTACACATGCACCATGAAAACTGGTTATTTTCAAAGTTTAAGACAAGCAATAAATAACTCAAAGTATATTAAGATGACCTTTGACCTTTGAGCTCTACTTCTTGTATTTGACACCCCAAGGGCAAGGAGCCTCTGAAGCACCTGGCTCTGTGAGGGTTACACTTACTTTTTCTTTTTTTTTCATATTGATGTATCAACCTTGGTTCAAATTCTTGATATAGCTTTTTAAAAATTATTTTATCCTCATAATAGTCTATGAAGTAGGAATTACTGTAATTCTAAATGTTATAGATAAGATGAGGCTTGGAAACAGGAGGTAATATTTCCAAGGTCATAGTAGTAGCAGGGGGTTAGTCAGAAATTTTGATGCACCTCTTTCATCCCTTTGCCCAAGACTTTGACTACTGTAGCATTTTACTGAAAAATAGGGGACCTAGAAAGGCAGAATTATAGGACTAAAGAGGACTTTGGAGAGGTCAAATTCAACTTACTTTTTTTTTTTTTAACAAGAAATTTGAGTTTCGTGAAGTATTAAGTGACTTGTTCAAGGTTGGGTGGATGATGCAGAACTAGAACCCATGTCTCCTGAATCCTGTATACTCATCTGACTGTATAAACTACTTATATTTGCTTTCATAACAAAATATTTCTTCCTTCCATTGAGCATCATTATTCTAATGTAGGTAACTTTTAAGATACTCAGTATCCACAGACCAAGTAATGTAATTTTATGAAGTGTTTATGTAATGATTACATGTATTTTAAAATAATTACATAAGTTTTCAGTGAATCTGTCTTGCTGTTGTTACCAGCATAGCAAAATCCTAATCTCTATATAGCTGGTTAAGGAGGTATCATTATAGACTATATTCAAAGCTATCCAAACACTCAAAACTAAATTGATTCCTATGCTCCTCAAATCACCAATCTTGAAACAAAATCAGAAACTTGGCAAGATGACCTTAAATTCTTAAATGAAAAGACTCAAACACTACAATCTGAACTACAGACCTTTAAAGCTCTCTCAGGAGTTTTAATTAAGAATAAGGCTGTTCTCTTCAGGAAAGAGAGACACACTTTAAAACTTTATGGAAAAAAAAAAAAAGCAATAGATCTTAAATCCATGTGAGAACTCAGAGAGAAATACTACATACTAATCCTACTGCTATAATTGAAGCTATTTTGAAGATTTAATTCTCACTCCTCCCTTTTTGCCAAAGGCTAATGCTTTTGCATGCCAATGATAAGGTTCAATACCCACATGAGCTCAGAGATGTCTTCCTTGGGGCTTTAGGAAGCAATGCTGTAGATAAAGATAGAATTGCCTCTATTATATGAAGAGGAATTATATATGCAATATAAAATGCTTTTTTCCTTTTAATTATCCCTTTGCTTTTTATTCAAAGGTCTTTGAGCTTTCTCCCAAAGTGGCGCTATTTTACCTTAAACAACCTTTTCCATTCTCATCCACTGTGATTCATTTGCCATACCACTGGAAAAAAAAAAAAAAAAAAAAGTAGAAGAAAATACAGACCTCACCCATAGTACAAAACTGGCCCAGAGCTATGCTGTTTGTGTCATGGAGTGTTAAATATATGCTGGGGGCGCCTGGGTGGCTCAGTCAGTCAAGCGTCTGCCTTGGGCTCAGGTCATGATCTCAGGGTCCTGGGATCAAGCCCCGCATCAGGCTCCCTGCTCACAAGGAACCTGATTCTCCCTCTCCTCCCTGCTGTGCTCTCTCCTGCTCTCTCTCTCTCTCAAATATTAAAAAAAAGAAATATATGCTGATTTTTAAAAATTAATTGATGACATTTAAGATGGAGGGTACCACATTTACATAATCTGAATTTCTAGTTTTGTCTTAAAAAATCAAAAGATCTAGTGATATTGGGACAGTATTTCTGCACAGAAGTAGTAACTCCTACATTTGGGTCATCTATAGTATCTCCAGTTCACCACATTATCGTTGTCTTTCATATTAACCCAAACACCTTTGATGGGTTCTGTAGGCTTTTGAGTTTTCCACTTCTTCAGTAAGCTTTAGCATTCATGCATGTGATATTCATGGTTTTCACTATTTGCAAGCAAAACTCAAGGTCTAGAATATAAATTAATATTTCATTTTACTACAAACTCAAATTAACTTTATGTCTGCTGCAGGATAGCATGCAGGAGCATGTCATTGAGTCAGAAAGTAGGCATAACCCATTTCCATTTTGCTCATCTCATCCCACCTTTGTCTTTCTGAACCCATCATTGCATGGTCAATAGCTTAATAAGCAAAAATAAACAAAAAGTAAATATTAAAACAATATTTTTACTTGAAAATTGACCCCAAGGAAAAATTCACATTCAAATCTCACAGAAAACAAGAAATAATGAATACATTAAGAAAACAATGTGTTTTATAGTGTGTGTTTTAGTCATAAGTGGGCTTGATCCACACCATCATGAAACCACCATGGTCATTTTTTGAAAAAACAAAAAAGCTATTTTTATTATTCTTCTGTTGAATGTTACAACTAAAGCAAAATGGTTCATTGAGAGAAAGAGAAACCTTATGTGGAAATTGAAATTTTACGTTACTTGGGATCTGAGTATAATGCACGAGGAATATATAACTCTCCTTAACAAAGTAGCGTTAGAAAACTCCAATAGACTACACAAATACTCCATAAATTAGTGACAATGAATGTGACTAGTAGGATATTATTCAAGTAAAATTTAACTGGAATATTTTAAGAAGTATTTTTTTGCACAATCCATTTACTTATACCACAAATATTTATTGAATGATTATTATATGCAAAGTATTTTCTTTGTTTTTATGACTCTCACATAAAAGTGGGAAAGAAAGACATTAAACAATCACACATATATATCACGTATATAAATCTCCCTGAAAGACTAGTGGTTACCAAGGGCTGGAGGAAGAGGGAAGGTGGAGAATAACTGTTAATGGGTACAGCATTTCTTTTTGGGGATGATGAGAATATTATAATATATATATTATAATATAATATGATATAATATTGTGACCAACAGAGATCACACAACTCTGTGCATATACTAAAACCACTGAATTGCATACTTTAAAAGGGTAACATTTATGTCAATTACATCCCAATAAAGGCTGTTATTAGGAAAAAAAAAAGAAAAAAAAAAGATCATGCCTCTTCATGGCTCAAAACTCAAAACTCACCCTCCATTTACATTTGTCAAGCTTTGGAGAATATTAAAGACATTTCTATGGTCTTTGAGGACCTAGATTTGAAGGACTATCTCTCTTACCCCAGCTGCTTCCATTCCATGCTTCACTAACTATGCTCACTTACAGCTCATTTTGACATTCCTTAATTGCTAAATTTATTCTCGCCTTCGGGACTTCACCCTTTCTATTTCTCTTCCCAGAAAGCCACTGCCCTGGGTAATTTCATAGCTCACTTTCTTTTTTTCTTTGACATCTTTATTGGAATGGGAAAAAATTAGAAGTGAGTTTCCTGAACACAGTCTCTGAAATAGCCCAGTTTTTTCCACTACCCTTACTCATCCATTTACCTATATTATTTATACGTCTTTATTTTTATAACCCTTAATACTTTTTAATATTTTATATATAATTATTTAGTATTTATGTTTCCAGTATTTCTCTGTAGATTGATATGAAGCCTCTGTTTTATTTACTTATGTGGCTTTAGCAGTTTTGAATGAGTTAATAAATGGAAAGAGAAATGAATGAATTGAATATGCTGAATATTAAGCATGATAATTAAAATTTAAGCCTCAATTTTCCCATCTATAAAATGTGAATAATAGTATTACCTGTTTGGTGACATTTCACGGTTAAATGCAATGTGTGCAGAATACCTGGCCTGTACTTGTAACTATCCTAGATGATAGGAATCCAAAGCCAACTTTTTTCTGTGTATCTATAAGGACTCTGAATTTTGTTATACCATCATGGACGCAATCACATAAAAGCACTAATAATTTGCCTTATCTTAAAAACACCAGTACTTAAATTCCAAGCAATGAAAGAAATTTTTAAAAAAGAGAGAAAGTAATAAACAAAGCATTCAAGATTTAAATACAAGATACTTTGAGATCTTGAAGGTGGATATTGTTAGCGATTTCTTGAATTGCCTCACTTAATGTCAAAAAAGTCCTTGGAGTAATTAGATTACTTGTCCCATAGTACTTACTAAAGGAAAGAAATATTCAGGCCTCCTGATTTATCCATAGAAATAATCTGCAGAAAGAAGACTTGAGTGCTGAACCAATTTTATGCTGTCAACATTTAAAAGAGTGTTGCCCAAAGGAGAGCATAAAGGCTGAGGGTCTGAAAATTCTGCAACTTTTCTTGTTTTTTATTAAGATAATAACAATGGGACTGTGCTACATTTCTTCCCAAGAACTTAAAAAAAATCTTGATTTTGAATAAAAGATTACCAAGTGGGCCAGCATGGGAATATATGTTTTAAAGGGGTATCTGAACTGTCCTATCATTTATTCAGGTGAGAATCACATAATGAGTACCTAATGTTTTCAAGGCTATGCTCACCCTGAGGACTATATTGAAGAGCAAAACAGATGAATCTTATGTCTTCGTGAAGACTGGAATGTTATAAGGGATACTGACATTAAATAAACTAGCCAAACTAGTTTTTAAAAAAATAAATATATATTTAAAAGTGGTATATGTTAGAAAGAAACAACTACATCTGGGTTCCAAGGAGAGAAAAATGGAAGTACTGCGGAAGAATTTAATTTAAATTGTAATTAGGCCTTATTTCTTTGAGGAAATGAAATTTGAGTAAAGACCTACAAATCTAGTCAGAGGTAAGCCAGGAAACACGAGAGAGTTTTGTTTTTGTTTTTTCTTTCTTTCTTTTTTTGAAACATGAGAGAGTTATGAGTGAGAATCTGTAACCAAAAGAAACAGCGTGCACACATTCCTGAGGGAGGAGCTAATCAAGCATATTTGAAGAAAAAAAGTGTAGCAAGACTGGGAAGTAGATCCGCAGCAGGCGTGTTTTCTAAGATGGGGCTAGAAGGATGGGCAAGGACCAGAACTTGCAAGACTTTTCTATTTGTCTAAAGAATGCATTCTTTCTTTCAAGACCACTTCGCAGTTGTTGCTGTTGTTGTTTTTAATTGTCTTAGTAGGAGACTCAGTCGGTGTTGTATCTTAAAGACTATTCATGCTTTTTTTTAGAAGGCTATTACTTTATTTCCAGTAAGATGCGAGTTGGTTTGAACTGATGTGGTAGGGCAGTATCAATGTATAGAAGTGGAGATTTATTTCAGAGGTCATATTGGCAGAATGTGAAAAGAAAGGGAAAAAAATGGAAATTATTTATCAAAAAACATGTATGGTGGAGGTTCTTGTAAATGTCAAGACCAACTGCACTAAGAAACACATTCCAAGCCTTTCAGTTGGATCAAGAAGCAATGTTCTTCAGTGTTCCCAAGATCTAAAATAATAATAATAAATAATAATAATAATAATAATAATAATAATAATATTTTTACTGATTGTTCACATGCTATACTTTGTAGTATATATGCTTCTTACCCAATATCCCATTTTATCTTCAAGGGAATAATTGGAAAAAATATCACTGTGTTAAAAATTTTATAATGGAGACCAGGACTTAGACACTTAACTTGCTTAAAGACTCCCCATAATATGTGGCAAAGTCTCCACTCTAATCCATGTTTGGCTGATTTGAAAGTCACTAATGACCCTGGTTGCCAACCCTAAATCAACATAAGCATCATCTAAGGTGTTTCTCAGAATAAATATTCTGAAATCTCAAACTCAGTTTTCTGATTCTATAGATAAGCAATTTGTCCTAAGATCCATATCTTCAATATCCACACCAAAGAGAATCTAACGAGGACCACACTTTGATGCAGACTGATAAAATTCTAACAGATTTTTTGGAGGTATGTGGGTGTATGAGGTAAAAGTCTGCAATCCTACATTTCTGTAACACTCCAAATTTGACTTGGAAGGCTGCCTACTTTCCACCTCACTGGGACATTACAGGAAACAATTCCAGCCTGTAAAACTAGAATTCTTAATATTCTGATGTGCTGAAGTGTATCGGTGTCCAGGCACCTGGGAAGCCAGTATAGCGGTGAAAATTTCAGTATTCAGTGTTACTCTCATTGATTTTCCTAAAAGATATTTTGCCTCCTGAGATGGAACTAGTTGAAAAGCAATGGGAAGAAGACAAGCTGGATGCCGGGACTGTGTAGGAAAAAAATATCTCTCAAATAATCAATAGCTACATGAAGTAGATATGAAATATAAATTCTATCTTGTACTATTACCAGCACATTCCTCTGCTTTAAGACTTACCCTAATTCTCACATCCAGAGGCTCTCTTTACTATAAACTGTGATAGAATCTAGTGTGATTGTAGTATATACACTCATGTCAACAAGTACTCAGTTAGATGAAATTTTCCATTTATTTGACATATAGGTAATAAAAATCGTTGCTAGGAATAATAAATGATGTATAAAGTGTTCTTGCCCTGGAAACTATAATCAATAATGTTCCAAAATATTGTATCCTTAGCTGACAAGCCTATTCTTAGCTTGTGCCACACCATCATGCTGAAATCCATGAACTCAATCATTATTTTAATCATTAACACTTATTCTAGAAACTGGAATAGAGGGCAAAAAAAGATTGTTTATCTTTCAAAATTATATTAATGTTTAAAATAAATTTTCTCAACATCTGGACTTGCTCAAACTTATTCATATGGCTTTTTCTACTTTATATCATTTGGTAATTATCAAAGTAACACTCCTACTGCTACTACAAATAATAATTCAAATAATAATAGTATTATTAATGAATGTATTACCAGAACCACCAATTATCTTATTTAGAAGAATAAAATGGAAACAGTGCACAGTAACTCATAAAAAGATATACCAAATTAGATACAAATTTTAAACACTATTAGCTTCAACAGATAGCTGAGGGATGAAATAAAATAACATACAGTTGGGTCACTGTACTACCAGAGAGTAAATATTGCCCAAGAACGATCTTTGAGGATAAGAGAACAACTTTTATAAAGGCAAATCGCTAAAGGGGTTAAGAACACAGACTATAAAGTAAAACCAGATTCAAATCCTCACTGTGCCATCACCTAGTGGTGTGTATGTAGCTGGTAAAGTGTATTTATCCTTCCTGAACTTTGGTTTTCTTGTCTTTATAACTGAAGAAATATTGTTCCCCGTTGGCTTTATTTAAAAAGCTATGTGAACTAATGTAAACATTTCACATGTAACACTCATTAGCAATTAGACAAGGAGTATGACTTTCAGGTTCTCAGAATAAATGAGCTTAAAATCTGTACTGTACTTACTACATCCTAGAATATGGGAAGGTTACTGAAAATCCTGGACCTCATTTTCTTCATCTGTAGAATGGGACTAATGACAGTATTGATTTCATAGAGTGGGGTTTGAGAAGGGTCTACATGGAACAGTGCCTGATGCGGTGTAGGTTCTCAATCAATGTATGCTGTTATCGCTATGTCAAATCACCTTCTGTTTTTGGAGAAGGCATATTTATGGTTAACTGCTCCCTTTTCCTTATATGTATTTTCTACTTGCTATGTTGCCTAAGGAAAGTTTTAATCCCAGGTTCGTCCCCATCGAGAAAGAAGTATAACTTGGACATATTCACTTTCCCAGAAGTGTGTGTTGACTTTGGGAAATCTGAAAAAAATTTTAGAAAATCACTTTTACTAAGACCAAAATGATATAATGCATTCCAAAGGTCAATTTCAATGCCTTTTAGAATGTCTCCGACATTGTTCCTCCTTTCAGATTTCACTAAAATTACTAGTTGTAATCAAGAAAACCCCAATATATTACTTTATTATTTTTAAATATTTTATTTATTTATTTGACAGAGAGAGAGACAGTGAGAGAGGGAACACAAGCAGGGGGAGTGGGAGAGGGAGAAGCAGGCTTCCCACCGAGCAGGGAGCCCGATGCAGGGCTCGATCCCAGGACCCTGGGATCATGACCTGAGCCGAAGGCAGACACTTAATGACTGAGCCACCCAGGCATCCCAAGAAAACCCCAATATATTATTATGTGAAAGTATGATATATTAAATTTACTTTATTTATATTCATAAACATTTTACAAGACTACTACCTGTTCATTGTGTAACTATCTCGGCAGCCCTACCATACACATCAGTCAAAATGGGCAAGGGGGCAATAAACCATAAAGTCCATAAATTGACAGAAACATTTTTCAGAACAGCTTCCTTTTTTATTTATTTTATTTTATTTTATTTTATTTTTTAAGATTTTATTTATTTATTTGACAGAGAGAGACACAATGAGAGAGAGAGCACAAGCAGGGGGAGTGGGAGAGGGAGAAGCAGGCTTCCACGTGGAGCAGGGAACCTGATGCAGGGCTCAATCCCAGGACCCTGGGATCATGACCTGAGCCAAAGGCAGACGCTTAACGACTGAGCCACCCAGGTGTCCCTAGGACAGCTTCCTTTTTTATACGGGTAGGACCCGTATCGAAGAAATACTGTCTGAGTGGGATGCAAAGAACACTGCAGACTACTTCACTTTTTATATCTAAAGCACATGTAATGCTGATAAAAATTCTGGCCTAGAAGATGAAAACATTATAGAAACAGTAGGAACATTGTTATCAGCTAGGAAGAACAAGATAAACAAACAAACATACACATTCAGAAACAATGATATACAGCAAACATCCATATCACAACTTTGCATAACATAACTGGAAAGGATCAATAGTCTTGGAAAGACTCACTCTAAATATCCCTGTGGTATGAAGTATGTATTTATGGATGGTGCCCTTTGATAGACAGTGAATGACATTTTACTTAACGTAACCCACAAAACTAAATGCAGGTATATCTTGAGCTTTTATACAACTTGGCAAAATTTCAAGCTGGAGATGGCATTAGATGTTGATATTGTTCACTTTCCTTCAGTTAGGAAAGGATGCAAAAAACTCAACCAATTTTAGTTTTAAGAGGGCTAGACTCGTAAAAACACTGTTATGAGAGAAAAGGTCACTGGTTTTCTAAACACAGGGACTTAGCACCACCATAAAAGTGAATTCATTTTATTAAATGAATGATGAACCAAGAAGGTCACAGTGGCTTGAAAAGAACAATAGCAGGTCATGAGCTTATAAATCTTGGAAGAACTTTCTTTCATTTAAGAGGCCCAGGATTATTATGCGATTTGGCAAAGTGCAAGAAGCAATAGGAGGTCATTCATGCTGATGCAAGGTACCAATTAAAACTTCAGAAATATCGAGTGTAAAATTTTACCAAGTTTGGATCTGAAACTGTGTAAAAAAAGGACAAAGTATATAATTTATGTCTTTTTGCAAAACAACACAGAATCAATGGATTAAAGAATGCATGATTATTCAATGACCTAGGTTCTTTTCCAACTACCGTAAAAACAATCAATTCAAATTACTTGTACACTGCTTATTTGACCACTCTGCTTATTTTTAATTTGCTAATTAGCTTGGCTAATTATAACTTAAACTACTCGAGTTTCAGTAGAATAAATAGAGATAATTATGAATATTCCTTTAGTGCTGTTAATTCGTTTTCCTGTAAATGTTAGATTCTATCACCATAGAAGGGAATCACCATCACTTTAAGGAATCTCTGTGATATTTTATTATCAAATTCTCAGGAGAATGTTGGGGGGTATAGATAGATAGATAGATAGACCACAGAATATAATTTATTCTACTCTAGTTATTTGTCATTGAGTCTCATTTCCAAAATATCTGATAAAACTCTATAAAATACAGGGAAAAATTTGCATTCTTAACTCTATAATGCATAGCATGATATTTTGAACATACTATATACTAAAAACTTCAAATTAGTGATAGGGATTGGTTTTAAAAATATTTTTAGTTGCACAACATACTTCTCAGTGGATTTGAGCATTGTGATTGTTTTTGTTTCTATCAAATATATAAAAAATTCATTTCCAATTTCAGCTCTGACTTCTGAAGAGTTTAGAACTCATCACTCCTGACCTTAAAAAAAAAAAAAAAAATAAAAATAAAAAATAAAATGAACACACTAAAAATCAATGACTTTCAGAGAATTGAAACTGCAGGGCAAACTGCCAGCTCTGAAGATGGGTAAATGCAGAGCTGAAGCGGGGAGATCTGCCCCCTTGGAGCAAAGCTGCTGGATGCATAAACTGGGTGGAAATTTGGTAATTTTGAGAAATTGCTGGAGGGTGAGAGTAGATAAACAGGAACGTGGTAAGCTACAAGGCCACGGTCTTGGGAGAGCTCAAAACTTCTGTAGGTTTAATGTCTAAAATCTCCAGGGTTCTGGAGATTCAAAAGACTCAAAAAAGATAGCTTCAAAAAAGATAACTTGTTGTTTCTGGCAGTTTCATCCTGAAAAACATATGGAGCAGTTTCTATAAGAAAGGCCTACAGTCAATGGAAAAAGCCCTTATTAGAGCTTATTCCAAATGCAGTTTCCTTTAGTCTCTGTCTTCACCTAAGAGCGGAAGAAAGCTTAAACCATCAGAAAAACACATTTGGAGATCCACAGACATGGGCCCACTGAAGATTAGGTTTTAATAATAACATTATAGAACGTGTTCCTGCCTTCACACTTCACTATCGGACAAACAGGGCTCCACTAGAATGATAGTAGAAAAATAGCTTTGAGAACTGAATTCTTACAGGAGGGGTACTTAAGGAAAAAGGGCAAAATAAGAACCTAAAAGGAATTTGAATCCCCTGAAACTTGTGTAAGGGGAGGAAAAGCTTCCTTCTACTCTCCTAGGTTGTGTGGCTGGCCTAACAAGTAAACTGTCATAAAACAGAGTAACACGGGTAAAAATACAAATTTATTTAACATTTTTATGTTGTATATTGCAATCCTCATAAGAGAAATGGACACCCAAAGAAGCCATTAGGCCCAGAAGATTACACACCTCTTTATACAAAAAAAAAAAACTATAGATTGCGGGGACATGACAAGACAAAGGGTCTTGGGTTATGGGCAGTAAATTGTGGGACAGTGATTGAGAAATATACAGGGAAACTAATGGAAGATAAGGCTTGTTTGTGTAAGTTCATTTCAGCATGGACTCAGGGTCTCTGGTGATCAGAATGTTCCTCTGTTCTTTGTACAGGGAAGGCATTGCTTCTAATAGGGAATATTTTGACCTGCTTTTAGGTAGAAGTGGGGAGGACACAGAGCCCTTCCTGCACTGGCTGTTTCTCAAGTGTCCTCAGCTTAAGATAATCAATATTCTAAGGCAGCATATTTTGGGGGGACATATTCCAAACCCCTTCACCTACAACTACAATAAACGATAAACATAGACCAAACCCCTAGGTATGTTATTATAAACACTTACACTAAAGGCCTTATTACTTCAGTTATTATTATTCAATGCAAAATGTCTGGCTTGGAAAAAAAATTGCAAGTCATTCTAAAGGGCAAAGTAAAAGAAAAAGAAAAAAAAGTCTGAAGAAGAAAAGCAAGTGTCAGAACCAGACTCAGAAAGAACTGCAACATTGAGAATATAAGACAGAATTTAAAGTAACTATGATTCATATGCTAAGGGTTCAAATGGAAAAATTAAACAACATATAAGAACAGAAGGATAATGTAAGCAGAGACACAGAAACTCTGAAAAAGAATTAAAAGGAAATGCTATAAATCAAAAACACTGCAATGGAAATGAAGAAACCTTGTGATGGATCCATTAGTAGCCTGGACAGAGTTGAGTAAAGGTAAGTCAGTAGAAACTTCCCAAACTGAAATGAAAAGAGGGAAAAGAAGGGGAAAAAAGACCAGAATATTAAAAAACTCTGGGGCAATCACAAAATGTGTACTATATGTGTAATTGGAACACTGGAAGGCGGAGAAAGAACAGAGGAGAAGAAATATTTGAAGTAATAATAGCTGGTGGCATAACTGTAGATAGCAAAATACTGATCCTGGAAGATCAGAGACCATCATGGGGTATAAATGCCGAAAAAAATTATACCATGGAATGTCATATTCAAACTGCAAAAGCAACTGCCAAGCCTTAGAGAAAAATCTAGAAATAATATGGAGGTAAAAAAAAAAAATCACACCTTACCAAGAGAGGAAACGTGTATCTGTATCTGTATCTATATAGATCTATATAGGTTATAATATTATATATATTTTATATATATATAAAAGGTAGGTAGAGGTAAAGAGACACAGAGAGCCACAGAAAGGCAGAGACACACAGAGATAGATACATACATGCACACACACAAATACACAGAGAGAGACCGAGGGAGAGAGTGAATTGGATTCTTGGAGTTTCTGGAGGCCGGTTACCTCAATCATTCTGTGTAACAACTGAGACCTGAGTCTTGGCAGCCAATATACCTCCTGTGATGTGTCAGCAAATAAATGAATAATTACTTGTTTTTAAAAGGAAGAACAGTATCTGAACATCTAATAACCATATGGCAAAGGGCTAAGAATTTTAAATTTAGATTTACACGTTGAAAAATTTGATACTTAGAAAATAATATTTCTACAAGGTATCAGTATTCTAGATGTAAAATATATCCACTCTTAAAATAGCTAACTTTTATAATCACAAAAAAATCCCCACAAGGAAACTTGTATTTAAAACTGTTTTGTGAATGGAGCCTGAGGAGTTTTAGCAAGCTCCCAGTTTATTATATTTGTCTGCATCAAGCCAATCACTTTCTCCCAGTGTAACAGAAAGATTTGATAGATGAATCAGAATAGGGCAGGGAACAAAGAGCAAATGTCTGTATTTATCCAAAGGCATTTAAGTAATTTAAATCCAACTCTAAAGCTTCCCATGATAAAATTGAAGCTTTTAAAACAGTTCTAGACAAAACTTCAGGGGTGTGTTGTTTCTGTCGCCTCTTTGTCATTCCATCCACAGACAGATTGGATGTGGGTTCTGTATCTGATATACTCTGAATCCTAGTTACTTTAGAGGATGAGTTGGATTTTTTTTTTTTCCCTTTTCAGTAGATACCACGCCAGTGAAGACAATAAGAAAGATGATCTGGAACCACTATTTGGAGCCTGAGCTAAAGGTCAAAAAGAAAAAAATAAAGACTTGTATAATTTGTAGCAATACTGTAATTTAGAGATATGTTTGATGTGACAGTATATAGGATGTTACATAGACTTTGTGGAAGAGGAAAAAAATGGATTAATGAGCTTTTTAAAGAATTATCTTAAGTCTCACTAATTGAGTATTCTCTATGTATCAGGCACGTTTTAAAGTGATTTCCAAAAATTTAAGTATTTAATTCTTAAGATAACCACATGATGTATTATTATTATTATTATTATTATTATTATTATTATTATTTTATTCCACTGTTTTTCCTATTTTACTGATTAGGCAATTCAGGTACAAAGAATAGAGTAGATAGAGATATAGAAGACAGATATAGTGCATAATTTTGCCAGGGTCACATTACTCCTCATCTGTGAAGTTAAGAGACTTCACACAACAGTCTGATTCCAGAGTTTGTATCCTTAACCACTATGGTAGGCTGCCTCTCATGGAGAGTTATATTAAAGCAAGATAAGGTAAAAGTAGCAAATAAAGAGAAAAGAATGGTAAATGTTGTTCTTACCACAGAAGTGTCTGGCGTACCTCGTGTATGAAATATAATTAAAAAAAAACTGTGTCTATTTTAATATGTATGAAATATTTTAAGAACATTCTAAATGAAAATAGTCTACTATATTCAAAAGGGGAAAACAAAAGAAAAAATGAAATAGCTTAAAATTTTTATAAATATATTAAACAAAGCTTTTATTACATTGAAAATATGTTTTGAATGTGTGGACAAATATATTATTAAAATTTACAAATATAGTATTGAATATGACAGATTTTTTAAAAACATCCCAAAGGATAGAATGAACAGTTGATAAAATTGTGAATAAAATGAAAGCTCATATCTAGTCTAATATTCTTTCAACTACAACATTGTTCTCCCTTTAAAATAAATGGAGATTTCATTCTTTACTGAGAAAAATAAAATCTTGAGGAATAATGCATCCCATTTTAAATAGACCCTAGAAACATTTTTTAAAGCAATAGAATCTTTCACTGTTGGCCTTTAAAAATGCATGATGGGGCATTTATATGCCATCCTGTGAAGCAAGCCTAGAGGGCATTCTGGTAGTCAAGAATTAGCCCCTTGGTATTTAGTTTAATTGATTAAAATATTCATTTTTGTAATCTAAGGGGGGGGATTTGGGGACATTATTCTATATTGTAAAATTCTCTTTCCTCTAATAAGAATGAAAATCTTTAATGAATAGCAACGTATAAGCCCACAGGCACGTTCCATTTTACAAAGTTTTTTTTTTTTTTTTAAAGATTTTATTTATTTATCTGAGACAGAGAGAATGAGAGACAGAGAGCATGAGAGGGAGGAGGGTCAGAGGGAGAAGCAGACTCCCTGCCGAGCAGGGAGCCAGACGCGGGACTCGATCCTGGGACTCCAGGATCATGACCTGAGCCGAAGGCAGTCGCTTAACCAACTGAGCCACCCAGGCGCCTCATTTTACAAAGTTTAAGACAACGTGTTATGAGGCCTGTGCTATAAACTGGTTCACTTACACAAACAGTGAATTACTGCACAGTATGATACATTGCTGTTTTGACTGAAGGAAGCTGATGAAATATTATAGTTTTTTGTTTGTTTGTTTGTTTGTTTTATAGCTTTAGGCCCTAGAATGCTCTGTCATGATATGTAATCTATTTCTGTATCTTTCATGTGTTCATCCAACTCTTAGAATACAACTTCACAAAGTTTGCTTTTTTATATTTTTATTATTTTTAAAGATTTATTTATTTATTTGGGGGGGTGGAAACAGAGGGAAAAGGAGACAGTCTTAAACAGACTCCACACTGAGCACAGAGCCCAACTTGGTTCCATCCCATGACCCTGAGATCATGACTTGGGCCAAAACCAAGAGCAGGACCCTAAACAGACTGCATCATCCAAGTGTACCTAAGTTTGCTTTTTATTTATTTATTTTCTTTCCTAAGTTTGCTTTTTAAAAATCATATTTTGAATTTAAATTCTTAGCTTCCCCTACGTATTTTCAAGGTTATTTATTTTTCATTTGAATAGTCTCACTACTGCTAAGATGTGCTAAGCTTGAGAATGTCTCTCCAGCCTGTGGCCTGATGACTGGCACATAGTAGGTCCTCTGTGAACTTTACTGAACAAGGGAGTGGAATAGCATCGAACCCCAAGAGAATGTCCTTTAACATGCTATCCCATGTAAAAGATACAGTCTGACTAGTGAGGAGTATAGTGGAAGTTTTGCATCATAGAATCTGGACATGAACTGCTATTTACATAGCTGCCTTATGGATCCTCTCACAATTCATTTGGTACAGATATATTTATTATTACCTACTGTGATACAGTCCCAACACTGTTCTAATAGCATGGAGGATCCAGCAGTGATAAGAGCAGAGAAAAATCCCTGCCCTCATTAGGGCTTCATTTAGTGCAAAATTTTATTGTTATTTTATATATGGAATGCTACCAAACAATTTTCTTTAATTTGAAAATCACTTCAGTTAAAATTCATAAACAATACTATTAAGTTCCCTTTCAGAGAGAATGAGATTCAACCCTTTAAAAATATCAGCTTGAAATACATATAGAATTACATAAATAAAGGAAAATGTAAATTATTTTTGAAAAAATAAATTTATGTCTTCTCCTCCCTCAGAGATTTTTGCCTTTTTTTTTTTTTTTGTAGATCATTTAAGTACTGTAGTAAATAGGGGCACCTGGGTGGCTTAGCCGTTGGGCGTCTGCCTTCGGCTCAGGTCATGGTCCCAGGGTCCTGGGATCGAGCCCCACATCGGGCTCCCTGCTCGGCGGGAGGCCTGCTTCTTCCTCTCCCACTCCCCCCGCTTCTGTTCCTGTTCTCGCTAACTCTCTCTCTGTCAAATATTTTTTAAATACAACCTTTAAAAAAAAAAAAAAGTACTGTAGTAAATAGAAAATTCACATATTTGTTTTTCCACTTCCTTTCCTTTCCATTTTATTCCATTCTTATAAAGTTAAAGCATCTAGAGCTCAGACAACATTAAGTAATCCTTAGGATAAACAAAGGAATATAGTAATAAGAAAATTAAAATTAAAAAAATAGAACTGATTCCATAGCAGTCAGCTTTTGATGACTTTGTGTATGTAGATGTGTATGCAAAATAAAATAGTCACAACAGATGCTTACAAGTCATGAATTCATTAAAAAAAGATTCATCTCAACACATGTATTAAATTTTTACAGGTTACTCCAGACATTGTCATAATGAATTCAGCCTGAAACACAACATCACCCTCAAGTTTATCACAAATTAACAGAAATAGACAAACATTAGTGAGGCAAATCATGTTAGGAACCTGGTGGTTTACAGACACAGTATCATGATGATGGCACACAGACCAGCTCTGTCAGTAGGCAAACTACAGCATAATTAGATTCTGTGTCTCACAGGAGAATCTAGAAAGTGTCCACAGGAGAGTCATTTTCTTCATCTCTTCTGTCGAAGTATGAAAAGTGACTTTTATAAAAGGAAGCTGTATTAGATCATTTAAAAATGGTTTTTAAGTTTTGATGTTTAGAATAAACATTTACATCTAATTGTTACATGGCCTAAACTAATTAAATGCAAAACTGACACATCCATTTGGCGTGCAGATCCAGAACCTGAAAGCATGGATTCTAAGTAGAGTGAGACTACAAACACGAATCTTTTAGTACACCATCCCTCTCAATCTGCTTGACAATGACCATAGGTAGCCAACATATTGGCTGCATACATACACTGTTCTTATAACTGTTATAACATTGTGTCTGATTTTAGAAAGTACACACAAAACTACATGAGTAGGGACTGCACTTATGTATGTGAAAAACGAAATCAATTGGATATTCTGTAGGTTCATGAAAACATGGGATTGGCAACTGAATTTTGGCTTCTATGTCTTTGTATTGAATAGAGACTCTTAGTCTTTTATCTTCTCATTTGCGTTCAATTTACATAATTATATTTCTTTCTAACTGCAATCTGCAGAGATAACAAGACACAGCATATTTGTAACTCTTCTTATATAATAACAAGTTTTCTAAATTACACTTTGCCATCTATATCTTTAAAACTGCATTAGATGACACAGGAGAATTACTTTAAACCCTTTGATCAGAAATTCTGTGTCTCTTTCACATTAGAAATTAACACCTTAAGGAATATTACAAATTCATATCAAATTAATTTACTGCTATGAAAAGTATATATTTATTTATGCAGGCATCTATAATGAACGTTCTGGTCATATTTATTTTATTAGATTGAGCTTAGCCTGATATTCTTGGAAATCTTGACATTGCCATCAACATTCAATGAATTAGTTAACCTTAAACATGTTTCTCTTATCTCTGCACAATCCTATTCCTTATTAGAATATAGTGTGGAAGATGAGTTTAATTAAACAGAGGAGGAAATTTTAAAATCAATTTACGTGTGTCAGTTGTTTTTCCAAGTTATTGTTTTGTTATAATTTTATTATGAAAGTCAAGGCCAAACAAATTATACTTCTCATTAAAGATAAATCCTTTAGAAAGATGTGTGTCCAATAGATTAATCTGAAAGCATTTACTAGACTTTGTATGAAAATTAATATTCAAATAGTTTGATCAAATTAGAGCATAATTTAAAATGACTAATTTCATGCTCTAAAGAAAAGAGATGTGTTTGTGTGTGGGGGTGTGTGTTATTTTATATAACACAGCTAGTAGATAATATGCACATGGTAATTATGGGTAATAATTATATAATAATTCAAATGATAATGACATCAGCTGTTTATTGGGATAATGTCACATGATGAACAATTGGTATGTGCTGATTCTAATCCTCGTAACAATCATGCAAATTAAGAATTTTTACTTCGGGGGCACCTGGGTGGCTCAGTCAGTTAAGCATCTGCCTTCAGCTTGGGTCATGATCCCAGGGTCCTGGGATTGAGCCCCACATCAGGCTCCCTGCTCAGTGGGGAGTCTGCTTCTTCCTCTACCTGTCCCCCCTGCTTGCGATCGCTCTCTCTCTCTAATAAATAAATTTTTTAAAAAATCTTTTAAAAAAAAGATTTTTACTTCCATTTTGCAGTTAAGAAAAATAGGGTCCAAAGATGTTAACTTACTAACCCAAGAGGACACTGATATGAAAAGCCAGGAACCAAAATGAGGGCTATTCTCCCTCCAAAACTCATTTATTTTCTATTATATCACACTAGTCCTAGTGAGTGTTTTATTGTGTGACTTAGGTAAGTTATATATCTATCCTGAGGTTCTCCATTCTCATTTGTGTAAGGAGGATAATAATTTTATGTAGATTAAATGGTTGTTTAAAGATTAAATGAGGTCACAGAATATAGTGGAGAATATACATATTATGAAGAGAGAAGGAATACCTATGACTTGCTTTTTTTAGGATTTTATTTATTTATTTAACAGAGAGAGAGAGAGAAAGAGAGAGAGAGAGATCATAAGCAGGAGAAGCAGGAGAGGGAGAAGCAGGCTTCTCGCTGAGCAGGGAGCCCAATGCGGGGCTCAATCCCAGGACCCCGGGATCACGACCTGAGCCAAAGGCAGATGCTTAACCACCTGAGCCACCCAGATGCCCCCTATGACTTGCTTTGCATGTATGCATGTATGTACATATGTATGTATGTATGTACATAAATGTGCATGTGTGTATATATACACACAGAGATAAAAGGAAAGACCGACAGAGAAGCAGTTTTAGATTGATTCTAATAAGAGTTCACAAGTATTTTTTGAATTATAGTTTCTGCAAATGCAGAATAAGTTGAGATCTCAAATTATATCTGTTCAAAAGCACTTTCACTTTTCCAGATAGTCTACATTTTTTTCTTTTAGTTGTAGCCTTCCTAAAAGTTTAGCCTTCTAAAATTACAACATGGTGGAATCATCTTTATAGAATGTTTCTATTTTATTCCTATTTCAGGAGGCATCATGAAGTGAATTACAGACATATTCACTTCATAAAAGAGTTTTCATTTTTAAATTGAGACATAAAATTACAGAAAATGACATTGCAAGAAATCTAATAAAGTTATATTTTTTCCTTTTAGCTGTTTTAATAACTATGGTTCAATATTACATTTTGATTATGTTTTGTTAAATGATTATTCTGTCTTCAGGAAAATTTAATCATGATTTGCACATATTTTTTTTTTCTCTTCTAACTACATTCTGTGATTTTTCTTTTCCTCATGTAATACATGCTTTTCTAATGCTTATCTACTTGAATTTTAAATAACATGCCTGAATAATATAACACAGTTTCTTATTTTAAGCTTTGAATAAAATTAAAAGCAAACACCTGTGTAAATAAATGTTTATGTATTTACTTATTTATATCTTAGTTTGTTCCATGTATTATTTTAAGCATCCTATATAGGTATCCCCCGCTTTTCAAAAGTCAACATTATTCCACATCGCTTTCACAAAAGACTTACATTAGCACCTGTTTTCACTAACCGAAAGAAATCCAAAGAGGATTTTTGCTTAAAAAAAAAAAGAAAAAAAAAGGTGAAAGTGAAAATTGCGTTCAGCATTTGTTTTTGTGGGGAAGCTGCGGAGGCCGCACAATCCCCGGAGCAGATCTCTCTGCAGCACCACCAAGCTCCTTCCCTGGGAACTATCCTCAGCATCTCAGCATCGGTCCACCATAGCTTTGAACTGTGCTTGTGGGCACCTGTGCTTTATTTGGATTTATTTTGTGCATCTATTAGCAGGTATCAGAGAAACCTGAGAGGTTATTATTTTGACTCTGGGAACACACAAATTTTTTTCATGTAAATCAGTGGTAATTGCTTCTTTGCTTTGCACCATTTCCACTTTGGAAGGGTTGCATGGGAATGTTCTACTTTCAGATCATGAGAGAAAAATGTAATATAAATTCGTGACAACTGCCCCTAGGTTTATTCACATCATATAATGCATGTATATTTAGTTGATGAATTAAATGTATTTCACAGGTAGTCGCATGCCATTGTGAGTTTATGAACTACCCTGCCTGCTCTGATTATTTGTGTACAATCTGCTAGCTTTGAATCCATACCACTTTTGCTTTTTAGCCAATGTTTGACACTGCTAAATTCAGGGTAGTTGCCTTAATTTAATTTTTAAAGTTTATATTGTAAGGCAAAAACTTTAATATCAACATTTTACTGATTATTGTGTGAGCTAAAATTTTAACCATTTAAAATAAGCCATCAGAATGCACATAAATCAAAAACAGAATTGATGATTCAATTATGTGACAATAGCTATAATGGGTGAAATTGCCTCCCCTGAAATACTGATAAGACTCAGCAGAAACATCTTTAAGGCCATATTTTAATCATGCGATTTTTATTTTTCCATGCTATCATTTATTATGCCCATTAATCAAATGTTTTATTTAAAATTAAGATAAATTACTTGGATTTTCTAGGTCATTCTGAGGGCAACATTATATATCTTAATACACTCATTTGAGATTTTGTTTCTTTGGGGATAATAATATTCATACAAGTCAATTATAAACACAAAAATATGTAGATGCCCTTTCGAGTAATATTATTAGTATTCTAATTGTAGTATATGTTAAGTCTATAATAGATTAAAGAAAATCTTTGTGAATTTTAATTATAATTTGATGTGAACATGTTTGGGAAAAATAAATCAACTACTATTTTATTTAAATAATTTTTAAGGGGTGCCTCGGTGGCTCAGTCAGTTAGGCTTCTGCCTTCGGCTCAGGTCATGATCCCGGGGTCCTGGGATTGAGCCCCGCATGGGGCTCCCTGCTCAGCAGGGAGCCTGCTTCTCCCTCTCCCTTTGCCTGCCGCTCCCTCCCTGCTTGTACTCTCTCTCTCTGTCAAATAAATAAAAAAGCCCTTAAAAAATAAATTTATAATAAAATAAAAAAATAATTTTTTTAAAAATTCCATAATTTAAGCTCCCATGTTAATAATTAATTTGATATGGTAAGATGATAATTCATAGAATGAAAATAGACCCTCTTGATATCCTTGTGTTCCCTTCCCAGATATCTCTGGAATATTATTATATACTAGCCAACATAATTTCCTATTAGTTTTAGTTCATAAATAATAATTTTGTTATTTTAATTCTATGAAAGCCCTGAAACTCCATAATAATATGAAATGTTTGAACTCATCTATGCAGAGCTAAATTATATTTTTATGTACATATGTATTTTTCTTGGCCATATTTGGGAGGAAGAAGTAGTGTTTTTACTAATAAAATATGAGATTCCTGTGTTAATGCAAAAATGGACAAACAATAGTTATATATTTGTATTAGTACATATTAATAGATTATATATATGAGACATTTCTTTCTTTCATGTGTTAATATTTATACCATATTTTATATTTGGAATATTTCACAATCTGAAGTGGACATCAATGCCAAGGTCATATTATTGTCCCCACTTACAAGATAAAAATAAGGGAATACGAACAGAAAGAATAAGAGAGTGAACCAATTCAAGACAAAGTCTGACTCAGCCTGTCCATATCCCATCAATTTTTGTGAGTCTTCACATATTCAGCAATAAATTAATCTTACATGCAGATTTATTGTTTGAAAAAAAAAAAGAAAAAGTAAGAATTTTCGACAGCTGCTCTGGGCATTCTTGTAAATATTTTTCTTTGTCCTCTAACCTCATATGACCACTTTCTTGGGGTGTTTTGCTTTTCTGAATCTAATCACACTTGTTTTCTCTCTTTCATTTAGTAACTCAGATCCCCTGAAAGACTAGAACATAGGAAAAGCAGCAACAATTTGGGAATCCTGACAGCGCAATGTATATGTTGTGTGACGATAGCCATATTGTAAGATATCCAGAGCCTAGTTTGCAGGATGCTGGGAGGGATGGAGAGACTAGTGTGGGGAGAAGCAGTCTAGCCAAGTGAGAGAGAGCACAGGGTATTGAAGGACATGGCCTCTGGAGTCATGGATTTGAATCCTAGCTCAACCACTCACCACTTTTTTTTTTTTTTTAAATATCTTTCATCTGTACAACATTATTATTAGTAGTAAATTTTCACAGTTTTGTTGTGAGGATTATATAAGTGCTGTATCAAGTGTTTTCAACCAGCACTATTATTATAAAATTGACTAATTATTATATATAAAATTATTATAAATTGACTAAATTATGCTATTACTCATTCATGTTTTCTTTTATATCAAGCTATGAACTCTTATTTATATCCTGTATACTTACTTAATTTGATTGAATTATGAAATTAAATGTATCCTTAAACTCCAGATACCATGTGGCTTTCATAACATATTTCTAGGTAGGAGATTAGGCCTGTCTGAAAGCAGAAAATACTTGGTGATATAAGTTATTCCAGTAAAAATTCAGTGCTTAGTGTGAAAATAATTGAAGCACAAGAACAATTAACTAAATTTTGCTTAATTTTTAACAGAGATAGCTCAAAATATAGTGGCTCAAGGAAGATGAAGCTACTGCTCTTTCATTTAGTGGTTCAGAGGTGAGAGGTTTGGCTCATCCAGGCACTCTTGTTCCTTCTGTCATGTCACTCCCATGGTCCTCATCCACACACTTGAAGTAGCCTTACTGGAACCACATTCCCATTTTGAATGAAGAACAAGCAATTTCCTGTTAAAGCATATGGCCCTGAATTTGCACCCATTCCTCAGATCACATTGTCCTAGTTGGAACTTAGACCCAAGTTCATCACTAGCTGGCAGGAAAATGTTTTCTAACTAGATGTCTATGAGCCAGTTCCAAGGAGGGAAGTGAGAATAGATATTGGAATGTAATTGGGCATGTTACAACACAGCTAACACTCCTAGAAACATTAAAATGATGGTTCTTACTTTAAATTAATGTCTGAGATTAAATTCAGATAGCAGAGGGGTGCCTGGGTGGTTCAGTCGGTTAAGTGTCCAACTGTTGATTCCAGCTCAGGTAATGATCTCAGTGTGGTGAGATCAGCCCAGTGTCAGTCTCCATGCTCAGCAGTGAGTCTGCTGGAGATTCTGGCTGCCCTGCCACCCACAGCCCCCCCACCCCACGCCCCCGCCACTGACTTGTGCATGCATGCTCTCTCTCGCACAAATAAATAAATTAATTAAAATTTTTTTTTCAAAATAGAAAAAATAAATTCAGATGGCAGAAACTGAGGAGTGAAGTGAAAATACAATTGAGATAGGATGGTGACAATGGCAATATTTGGCATATTTACTATTTCCATTAGCTTTCCTAAACTATTTTCATAAAATCTTTATCTACTTATGAACTGATATTTTGTCAACACTCAATTGTTTCACTGCTGGTGTTATAAAAGTGCTTTCTAAGGTTCCAAAGCATGTGAAGAGAAAGTTCAGAAGAGCTTTGGTAAACATCTGATTTTTATAGCTCTTTCAGCTTCAAAGAGCAAAAGCTATTCAACCTACCACAGTGGATTGAGTTCCATTAGAGATGCCACAAACTCACCAACATCAAGACCATCTGGGTTTCATGGGAATATCAAAGTTGGCTATAAGAAGGTGCCAGGGAATCTTTTCTTTTATTCTCTGTCCATATGTCCTCCTTTTTTAGTTAAAAACTTCTGTGTTCCTTCCTCTCTCAACAGCCTTCACTCTACTGATGACTAATAATTTTATACACAGTCATAGCTCTTAGCTTTAAGCACAGGGTTCTTTATCAAAATCCCATACTCTTCATATCTTTTAATTAAAAATTTTAAAGGAGAATCTGATGAGTTTGGGGTCTTAGGTACTGTAGGACTATTTACAAGCACTATGACCAGGGAAAGATCATTCAAAAGACCTATGGACAGGTAAGAATAGTTCAGGAGATTTTTATCATTCTGTCATAAATATACTTTGTACTTCTGTTCTTAGGTAATCTGTTAATCATACCTGCCTACTTGTTTTAAGTTTGCAAAAAAAAAAAAAATTCTAAACTCACTTTCTTTATCTGATGGAATTCTTATCTTATTTTTCCAAATCTTCTTTAAACTGTGCATTTAAAGAAATATGGATAAGGAAAATATAACACATTGAATTATACCTATAAAAGGTATGTCATATATATATATATATATACACACACACACACACACACTCATACATCAGTTTTTCTTTATTAAAAAATGATAAACTATGTAGGTCCACACCGCTTTAGACATTTTCAACAAAAGCAAGATTATTAGGCAATTTTTATACATGTAGACAGGAAGTTCATATGAGAAAAATAACAATAAACTCACATAGTTTCTTCTAGAAATTCATCTTAAGTTACTTGAGACATTTTCCAAAATACATATTAAATTTTGCTTATTTACTCAGGTAAATTTGTATATACTAATCATCATAACTTTATTTATATACATGATACAGAAAAACATCTTTGTGTATTGTGCTTATGTATTCTGTAGAACAGTGCCCGTTGATGTGGTCAAAAATCGATTTTATATAAAATACCTTTATATGAAATGAGATCAAATATTTTACATCGTATTTCCAAATTATCTAAAGAGAAAAAACAAAACTCTGAATAAAGTCAATAATATTGATAATTTAAGTCAAATCTTTTGCTACTGTAAAAAAAATTCATTTTGAATGATTTTAGTTTTCCAGAATTCCTATCTGCATTTCTCTGAATAAGAACCAGTTTCATAGCCTTCCTCCAGTATTTTTATGGTCAATTTTAAAATTAACATTATTTTTTTCTTATTCTTTTTTTTAACCACAATGTCTAACATCATACTTTACACATTCTGGGTGCTAAATAATTTGAAAAATAAGTGAATTTTTATCATGGATTATACACCTGAGTAAAAAATTCAATTTATAATACAATTTATAGCATACACAAAATTTGATACTTTCTGGTATTATGTTTTTTATTAGATAATAATTTGAAACAGAATGATCACATCTATCTGCATTTTTCAAAGTATAATTTGTCAGATATTACAAATATTACCAAACAAAGGAAAAATCCAGTGGACAAAATGGTAATTGGAGTAGTATACACAAAAATCCATTAATTGGCTCAAAATTATTCAACAAATATATACTAGAAACCAACTATATATCAGTTACTAATTTAGCCGCTGGACAGCCAGATGGAGTATCAGATACATAGGGTGAAGCTTGCATACCTTCTCCAGACTTGCCAGTCTCCCAGCACTTCTTCCTGTTCACCAACACAAAAGCTCTCCAAACTTTTGGGGTTTTATAGAGGCTTTATTACATAGGCATGATTGATTAAATTATTGGCTATTGGTGATTGATTCAACTTCCAACTTATCTCCCCTTCCCAAATGTCTGAGGGTAGGACAGAAAGTCCTATCCCTCTAATCACGTTTGGTTCCATCCACAACCAGCCCCCCTTCCTTAGGTGCTTGCCAAAACCCACCTCATTAGCATAACAAAAGACACCAAGTCTCTCCCAACGCATGGGAAATTCCAAGGATTTTGAGAGCTGTGAGCCAGGAACTGTGGATGAAGATCAAATATATATGCGAAATACAATTTGGTCATTTGAATAATCAAATATACATATTTCTTGTAAATCACAATATGGCAGCTGTCAATGGTCTTAAGAAATAGGGGGTTTAATCAGATGGTTAACATATTGTATAAATAAATTGGATTTCAGAAATGTCCTGAATCAAACTGTAAAGAATAAAGTATTGTCTTATTTTTCTGGGGAAATTTTTTCTAGGATGAGTGTTAAGACGTTTATATGCAATGGTCTAAATTTCAATCATAATGTTATTAAATGTGGATAGTTTCAATTTTTAGCAAGAAGAGCATTTCAGGCAGATTGAACACAAGTTCAAGGACGTAAAACATAAATAAAGCAAATTATAGCAGCACCAGAGTTCTGTTTCTAAAGCCAAGCACGGGATGTACAAAACTCCCTAACAGTTTGAATGCCCAGGTTGTATGGCCTGAGTCTTTCTTGTCAGGAAAATGGCTCTAGTCCTCAGTCTAATGCCCTATCGAAGAAACATCTTGCCAAATGGTAAAGAACAGAGAATGTATCACCCATTGCCCTCCTAAAACACCTTATTTTCTTTGGTATTATAAATCTTTACTCCTATATTCACCAGTGAAATGAACTACTGTTGTGATTGGCAAAACAAAATTCCAGATTCCCAGACAAAAGCATAAATCACAGGCCCTTCTTTGTTTCTAGCTATTGGAGAAGAGTTTGCACCACAAATTTTAAGAGGTCAATGAACACTGAGCAGAAAGGATGAAGATTCGAATGACCAACTTCAGAATGCAAAGAAAAAGAGTGAAAGAAAACAAACAGGTAGCAACAACAATAAAAACCAAAATAGTACATTTGATTTACCAAAGAAATCTGCGCAGTTTCTATAGTTAGGATATTTCAGAATTCCTTTCTTTAGTTATACTTTAGCATTTAGTTAGTTAGTTAGTTAGTTGTCTCCATGCCCAGTGCAGAGCCCAAAGTGTGGCTTGAACTCACAACCCTGAGATCAAGACCTGAGCTGATATCAAGAGCCAGATGCTCAACTGACTGAGCCACCCAGGTGTCCCTATGCTTTAGCATTTAGATGCCAGATCCATCAGTCACCTTAAGCTAGAACTCACCTCTGCAAAAATGAATAATCCATCTCTCTTTATTTAAAGAATAGGTGAATCCATAGTAGAAAAGTGAACCTGAACCCACATGATCTGAGACGTTTTTTAGTTAAGTAGTAAGATTGGAATCTAACCCATTAGTAGGCCAGCCATAAAGAATGAAGGATACATAGAAGAAAATGGTTAGGAAGCCACAGAATGTGGATAATAGTGAATGGTAATCAGAAATGTTCAAGATGTACTTAAGCTTAAATCAAAGGCCTAAATAAATGACAGGCAGTAAGAGAAATAGGATGATATAAAGTAGAGGATTATGATAACTTAAATTATGCTATCTGATTTTAGTAGTGTATAGACGATATTTTCTTAAAATTCTGCTCATTAAAAAAAAACTGATGCCACTGACAATTGAACGTGAATTTCCAAGCCAGTTTCACCTTGAATTTCATTCTTAGGTTTAACTATTTGTTATTACCTTCTATGTTTTACAGGGAAGAAACTCTAAACATTGGCATGAGCAGACAAGCAATAAAGTTTTAAGACTGAACAATGCATGTCTTATTAGCCCTTTACGTTACTAGAGTATCAGGCAGGTGTTCTACAAATGTTTCCTGTGTTGAAAACTATTTGGAAGTAACTTCACTTGTTTTAGTTGAATGTAAATGCTGCCTTTGGAGGCTGCATACCTGCTGGTGTTAAAAAGAAATTGATACTGGAAAGCACTCACTGCTGAGAATCTAAATAAATATACCCGTGAGTTTTCTTTTGTAATATCATCTTTAAGAAGGAGAGGGAAAAAAGCAAGACATCATTCAATTGATAGTGTATGATACTAAGTATTAGCAGTAGGAAACATGAAGTGTTAATTTTTGATACTTTGAGGTTTCACATCTTTTTGGATCTAACTTGCCAAATTCCATAAGCTGAAAGTTAAAAATTAGCTTACTTCAAGGGAGAGGGTAAAGAAAAAATATGTATTCAAATGCATGTCTAAGGGATAGAGAAGAGAAGCTGGTAAGTGCCTTTGAGAAATTTGTGGGCATTTCTTGCCCCCAGGAAAACAGAGATATAGATTATGGAGTGGCTCTCAGTGAAAGATACTTCTTCGAGTGAGCCTTATGTCATTTTTTTTTTTTTTTTTGGGACCTTAAATAATTCAGCTGGAATTTCTGTGAATCTTTTTCCTCAGAGTTTATTATGAATATCCACTAATTATCTAAGACAAAACTTAAATCTTTTCTGGGTTACTATAAAATAAGGTTTCAGATGAATTGTGTTGTGGCCTAATTCTTTACAAACATTAAAAAATAAATTACTTAAGATTAGTTTCTTTGTTATTTTTACCCTCTTTTCCCACCTTATTTTTCTCTTCTGCTTACTCCTGCTCTCTTTGTTCTGCTGTTCCGTCTCTGCCTTCCTCCCTCCCTCTCTTTCCCTCCTTCCTCCCATCTTATACAGGTACATTGTTGCTTGACCACACTTAAGAGTATTCTAACAGTATAGAGCTGAATAGAATCCTTGGCAGGCTTTTCTCTGGGGCACTTAGAGTTTCAGCTAATTCTGACCTGCACTTCATCTTCTGTGATCCATAACCTATCCAAATATATGTTCCATTTCGCCCAAGGTTTCATCTTTATTGTGTCCTAGGGATAAGTATGGTTGGAACACCAAGTATCAATCATCTCATTTTCTGCCAATCTGACCCCTGTCAGGTCTTTATTCAGCCATCTTTGCAGGATTTACCATGAGGACACGGGTCCTCACCTTGCTCTAGCCTCTTGGCTGTATGCCCGTAAGAAGCAGCTTCCTCCACCTGTCCAATAGGCCAGGGCTAGACCGCACAGCTTCCATCATCCAGAATTCATCCCTCCAGCAATAAAAATGTAGTTTTCTGATATCTTCCCTCAGGGATCAGAATCTTGAACTTAATTTAAATAGAGCTTTAATTAAAGAGTTAAATGCAGTCCAAAATAAGTATTTCATATAATATCTACTACATGTAATGGATATAAAGCACGTAAGTACCAATGCAGTGTTTCAGGTCTTCAGTTTTCAACTAACTGGAAGCACCTTTTCCTTTTTACCACCCCCCAACCTCTTACCTCATGAAAAAATTACTGTTTTGTTGTTGTTGTTGTTGTTTTAAGTAGTTGAATTTCCCTGGGAAAGTTGTTTTGAAGTTAAATAAAGAACTGAAAAATTTGTCTAAATAAATCAAACAACTGTCTAATTTTACTTGATTATTCTATTAGGAGTTTACATGCACAATGTGTAGTTTTCTTTCTTTCTTTCTTTCTTTCTTTCTTTCTTTCTTTCTTTCTTTCTTTCTTTCTTTCTTTTCTTTCTTCTTTCTTTCTTCCTTCCTTCCTTCTTTCTTTCTTTCTTTCTTTCTTTCTTTCTTTCTTTCTTTCTCTCTCTCTCTCTCTCTCTCTCTCTTTCTTTCTTTCTTTCTTTCTTTCTTTCTTTCTTTCTTCCTTCCTTCCTTCCTTCCTTCCTTCCTTCCTTCTTTCTTTCTTTCTCTTTCTTTCTTTCTTTCTTTCTTTCTTTCTTTCTTTCTTTCTTTCTTTCTTTCTTTCTTCGTTTTCTTTCTTTAAATGGCCAACATGACAACCTCCTCTGTACCTGTGTATGCTCTTTAATCGTACCCTCCTGTACTATCCAAGGCTTGGCTATGGGACAGTAGCCAATATGGCACAAGCAGGGGCTTGAAATAGTATGTGTTCATTGAGTTTGCTGTGTGTTTTTGTTTGAGACCTCTCCAGCAATTAGACCAAGTAGTCTGCTAGGGGATGAGATATCAGATGGATCAAAGACAGTCTACCCCAGCTCAGGACTCTCTATAGCATTTTCAAGCTTTTCCCCCCAAAGAACAATGTACTAATGCTCTAAGGCATCCAGTGTATGTAATGAGTTACTTTTTTTATATGCATCTAAAATGGTATTAGTTGCATACCATTTTGGGGATAATTTAAAACTAGTCACCCAAATAGTTCTCTGTGTTCTGTGGCCTAGATAAGAAACTTTTGTTGACAAAGCATCATTCCTTAAACAACCTGGCAACTGACTGCAGATTCATGAATGAGCTCAGCTGAGACTAGCACTAGTATCCAGGTAAAGCTATGGTCAAGTTGCCAACACTCAGAATCATGAGCTAAATACTTTGTTATTGTTTTAATTTGGGGGATGGCTTATTATCCAGTACTAGAAAACTGATACAAAAAAGAATTTGAAAAGGTTATTACTGATTACTAAACAAAGTGCTTATTTTATAGATGCATTAAAAATCATTTTATATTTATTTTCATAATTTAATATTTAGCAATATTACATAGTATATATTGAGCAATTGATTTACTAAGATTTCCAGATCATCATATTTTCACATAAACATCTCCTTTGCAATTTTTCCTTATTTGATTTTTTCATCTTCATTTCGTTTCAATTACCATTATAATGGTCACTTTAAAATATCTTAATTAAGCAAAAAAGAAGTAGCCAAATTAAAGGTAATCAAGATATAACATATGTGTGTACAACAGGCGCCTGGATGGCTCAGTTGGTTAAGCGTCTGCCTTTGGCTCAGGTCATGATCCTGGAGTCCCGGAATCGAGTCCCGCATCGGGCTCCTGCTTGGCAGGGAGTCTGCTTCTCCCTCTGACCCTCTTCCCTCTCATGCTCTCTGTCTCTCATTCTCTTTGTCTCAAATAAATAAATAAAATCTTTAAAAAAAAAAGGAGCAATAGTGAGAAGAATACAGATATATAATTTTCATTGCATTTAACTTTGTGTGTTGATTACAAGATTCCTGTGAATAAATTATTCACACGAGTTGGAAGCACCAGTACTTTGCCATGAAGGTTAAGAAGGACTTAACACAGAATTTATCTCGGATTGTTTGTTTGGGCCAGAAAAACGTATATCCCTGGAAGGCAAGAATCCAATTGTTTGTTTAGTACCTGTTTAGCATTTTGTTTATGAGGTGCTTAATATTACTCAAGAGCTACAGTTAAAATGCAGGCTACCATATTTGTCAGTGCAATATATAGAAACAGTTTAAATAGCAATGAGAAATAGAAATATGGCTAGAAGAACACATAGGAAAAGCTGTTGAGATTTTTAAGATGATAACTAAGAACAAGCTAATTAAGACACTAAGCTTGTTCTTTGGGAAGCAAGATGATGATAGCTTCAACTGAGGAAAAAAATAGAAGTGGGGAAACTAGGTCAATGGTGGATTTGCTATCCATCTTGTCTGAGTGTTTTTGATTAAACACTTTTCTTCCCCCCTTTTAGTCTTTTTTTATTTTTTTATAGTTTCCTCTTTTGATCCTTCAACATATTGTTTTTTTTATTAATTTATTTTTAAAGATTTTATTTATTTATTTGAGAGAGAGAGAGAATGAGAGACAGAGAGCACGAGAGGGAGGAGGGTCAGAGGGAGAAGCAGACTCCCCGCTGAGCAGGGAGCCCGATGCGGGACTCGATCCAGGGACTCCAGGATCATGACCTGAGCCGAAGGCAGTCGCTTAACCAACTGAGCCACCCAGGCGTCCCTTTTTTATTAATTTTTAATATAAATTGAAGGGAGAAAAATAACCATAAAAATAATCAAATACAAAATGAAGAAGGAAAGCTTCCTAAGGATTGGATCTATTTATTGAGTTTCTATGCTGTGTTAAGAAATATTATGCCTGGTTTCTACTCTTGAGAAAAATCTAGCCGAGGTTGATAAGCCTGGAACTGTAAGACTACATTTTATATGTTGTTCACCTATTTCTCATCACCCACCAGCATTTTATCAGTTAAAATACCAAAAAATGGAAGAATTATTTGATGTTTTATTCATGGATTTCAAGAAAACAAATGCGAAGTTGAAAGTAATATGGAATAAAAGAATGTGGTTGCAGGTATATTTGATGGTCTAAAAAAAAGAGACTGGTAAATACAAAAGGAATACAGCTACATTAAGAGCATATTTGGGTATTAGGCAATATGATGAAGGCAAAATTGAAAGTAAAAAAGATAATCAGAATTTTAAAATTTGTGCAGCTCCCTAGGTGGTTTTTAGACATTTTGTGGGTGATCCTGGATGGCAAATTACTATGGCAAATTGTGGGTCTTAATATAAGGCTTAGAAATGTGCATAAAAAGAAGCTTAGGCTTTTTAGAAGAAATCAGTGAAAATGTTCAAGCATTTAGTAAAAGAGATCTCTAAGTGACAATTTTCTCTAAGAACCCAGGACAGCAAATATATTAACATTTCCCATAAAAGGGCTTTGTGCGAAGTTATAGAGAAAACAATGCAGCAAATAGATATTTAAAAGAGAGAGAGAGAGAATACTCCAGTATTTGCTTCTGTTTTCTAGTTTCAATAACCCAGTGATAAATATGCTTGTGTCCCCCAATGTCAGTCCTGAAAATCAAGAGCTAAAATTATATTTCTTAATTAAGGTCTATTACATGTAAACATTTTATATTTCTAGATAATTTAGCCAATTGTTCACAAGTAAGCTAAATAGTTTATGCCGGTCTCCATTAATCCGCACACTTATGTTGGTTTATCTAAACACGTTTACCAGCAGGTAAAAGGGAAGGAGGGAAGAAGGGAGGAAAGAGACTTGTTTACTTTGATTGAAAGGGCAGAGAGTGAAATAGTGGCAACACTCAACGTTCGACAGCTCTCTAACTCTTGTTTCTGGGCAGGTCTCTCTCAAAGACCGTATCATCTCTCTTAGTCTGGGACAGGTTGTCATTGAATGCCATGTTAGCAACTCCCCTCAGACCACATCATAATTTACTATCCTCATCTTCCTTTGCCCACCCATAAGAGAAGGTAAATGAGATGAGCCATGCCTTTCTCCCATATCTAGGGATCAGTAGCTTTGTGGTTTCCTGCCCCTAAATCACCATCTCATCAACAGGAAGGGCTTGTTCATCTAATGTAGTTCATCTCTCCTAAATGGTAAGTCAGAAAGATTATTACATTGGATTACTTATTCATACAACTTATAAAATTGGAGGCCTGATAAGTATTGACTCAATCACTGTATGCGTCTTACCAGGCAGTTTAGTAACACCAAGAATTAAACCAACGTGGTTGGGTTAGGGATAGCTAGTGCAAGATTAATGCTTTTATTTTCTTATCTGATTCTAATCAAACTTGGACAAGTAGCCTGACTTCTCTGAGTCTTGCTTTCCTCATCTTTAAAATGAGGTTAACAATAATAGTGATTTTATAAGGTTGTTATTAGCTTTAGATGAATTAATACAAGTAAAATGCTTAGAAAATTGACTTGGTAGTACTCTAAATATTGGCTATCGCTATCGGTCTTATATTTTATATTATGCATCTACCATTCCTCTTTAGAAAAGCACCTAAGTTTGGGACCTCAATTTCAGGGATTCCAGATCTCTTCAGATTTTGTTATGCATTTATACTTCTTGCAGATTTCCATCTCTGGATTGAGATGAGGAATCACAAACTCCAGGAGCACAGTTCTGGGGTCTCCGGTGTTGGAACCATGCTGGCTGGCATGCAAGGTGTCAGTTTACCACAGAGACAGCTGTGAGGGTCTGAAGCACATTTGTATCTGACAGGGTCGGAAAAGGTACCTAAGGTAGGCCAATAAATTTTAATTTCTTCCTTTTTTTTTTTTTTTGTTAGTGCTTTGTTAGCTCCTATACAATTACTTAACCTCATTTATTTATGAGTTATTCCCTTATATTGAAATCTTCTCATATTGCTTAAACATTTTTACTCTTTTTATAAATTCATTAAATCTTTATTTTTCATTTTATTATTAATTATTATTATTTATACACTATTTTCTAATTTGGTTTATATTCTACTGCTTGGTAAAAAATATATGGCCACAGAGAGAGTAGTAACAGGTAAGCCTATGCCACTAAAGGAGGGATTTGAAAAATTTCTGTTATGACTCATACCCTTCTAGGTTCTCTATTTGGTTTTCCAGTTTTTTTGTTTAGTTACTCTGAAGGGGAGCCTTGGATTTGACAATATTGGCAAGCAACCCAGATGATTTTGATACAAGTTATAAGCAGAGCTTGCTTTCAGAAAAGCCATTCTACAATTAGGTCATTTAATCAATCATTCATTTACTCATCCATTCATTCATTCATCCATTCATTCTTGGCCATATGCTTTAATGATGCAAATTCACAATTTATGCAATTTCTTTCTCACTGTTTTCTCAGAAAAATATATTTACCATTTCTTGCCCAGTAAATTTTTCTGATATACCTCAGCATCATTTTTAGATGCCTGTAAGGAAACGATATATTAATTTGATCATATTTTTATAATATTCAGAATTGATTCAAAATTCACTTTTCTTACATTGTGTAATATCTTTGTACATTTTTTGAGTTTTCCTTTTAGAACACTCAGTGATGATTTGAGGTTTTCTAAATATAGTTCATCCACATTTCTCTTCAAAATTATTCCTAGGCAACTTTTATTGTAACCATTTTTAAGAGATAACAAACATAATGCATATTTAGATGTAAAAATAAAATATAAAATGTTACTTTACTTCTTGCTTCAGATAAAACCATTAACTTTCTTAATATATGTTTTAGAGTGGTAAAAATGAGCACTTGCCATGAATATATTAAGAGAATTAGAGAATTAGATTATTAACATAAGAAGAAGTTAATTGTGCTGCCCAATAACCTCTATGCTGCGATATATGCCTTTTCTCTAAAGCTTTTACTCTTTCACCAATAAATTTAAGAGATTTGAGTGCTTCTGGTATCTTTAGTGCCAGAACAGACTCTCCTTAATCCACCACCTCTAAAATTTAGGCCGGAAGTCTCAATTCTATTCCACCATAGAAATGTCTCCACCACAGAAATGTAATTATATTCTGACATTATGAGGACTACTGTTATAAAATGTAGTCTAATGACCAAAAGTGTAACAGACAAAGGAATATATTTATCCTAACAGATCCTAGATCCTGTGGGAAGAGATGAGGAGGAAAATAAATAACATATCGACAGTGTGGTGGAAACAAAAATATTTAAGAGCCAGTGCAGGCCTGAGATCTCCATTTTTTTTTTTTTTTTTTTTTTTTTGCATCACACCACAATGCCATAAACCTACCTTTGTCAATAAATATGTGGTATTCCTAAAACAATTTTGTCAAAAAAGTTAGAGCTCTTGCTGGCACAATGTTTTCTGTGTTCCTCAGAGTTGTAAAACATCCATACCCAAATTGAACTGCTATTTACTCGAAACAAATGGAAAGAATATATATTCCTGAATTGGGGTTAATAGTCACTTACTCACCATTTCTGTGGTTTTCTAAATCATTCACTCATTCATCTAGGAAAACATTCTATACTTACCTCCCAAATACCTATCACCTTGATAAATTCACTTGTGTGACATACTCAAGGACACTAGAGGGAAAAGATCCATTAATTTCTTTGATAAAGCACCTGGCAGTATTAAGGCCTCCTTAATAATATATGTATTTTTAGCTAAAATTGTTTATTCAAATTGAAATTGGTTGTCTGAAGCCTAGAAAAATTGGACAAACAAAATAAGTTTGGGCTATTCAAGACTCAAAGCAAGCCTCTGGTCTAAGAGCATCATCTGATAAATGCTACAGTTTCACTTAAAGTTTAATGTTTAGATTTCTTCACCTTACTTCTAATACCAAGTACGAATGCCTGTGACTAGCTCAAGAAACCTTTAAAATCAGCTCATATTTTTACCTATGCAATTTGTTTTTTATTAACTACCACATAGTGTTTTCTATAGAATCTTCCTTCTGCTTTTCTTCTGGGCCTCCTCTTTTCTAAACATTAAGTATTTTTAATATTCCAACTCATCTCCTAACTACAGCCCAAAGACATTTTGATGCCATTCTATTTTGAAGTGTTTCAGCAATTAATTTTGTACTCGCTGATTTAATAAAATTATTTACTGTCTTGTCCAATACTGCTTCCTGGTTTGTTCTAAAGTACTTAGGAAAAAGGTCTGGTAAAATATCCTGTTTCCTTGACCATTTCCCAGGAGCTGTTTGACCCTTACTGATTTCAAGGTTATAAAGACTTAACAATCATGTATCTGAGTAGGTGGAACTGAACTTAGAATGATTAGTTATTGGTTTGCTGTGTTAAACATCTGGGTCTTCCTTTTTTTTTTTTTTAAAGATTTTATTTATTTATTCATGAGAGACACAGAGAGAGAGAGAGAGAGAGGCAGAGGGAGAAGCAGACTTCCCGCAGAGCAGGGAGCCTGATGCGGGACTCGATCCCAGGACCCTGGAATCATGACCTGAGCCGAAGGCAGATGCTCATTGACTGAGCCACCCAGGCGCCCAAACATCTGGGTCTCCTAATTCTGATAATTTTTCCTCATTAGATCACAATCTACATTAAAAAAAAGTTCCCTCAACCTCCAAAATGGAACAATTTTCTATTATATGTGTTTTTAGTGTTGTCTCTTATATCTGAATATTTCATAATTATTCAATTGTTTACCTAATTCCCAGTGACTAAAAAGTGCAGAGCAAATACTATTAAGCAAATTAATATGTTAAGATTGATCAATTAATTGACCTCTGAATACCTTTCCTTTCAAGCTCATAATATCATTTATGTGGTCTTATGATTTTTGACCCGGAATTCAGTAAGTGAAAATTGTAAAATGATGTAATCACCTCCCCTCACTATCTCCTCCCTATGGTATCTCTTCACTCAACATATTTTCAACAAATATTGATTGAGCACCTATACTGCTTAAAGCACTTTGGAGACAAATGGTAAAAAAACAAGCCAAGTAATCAAAGAAACCACTACTTTCACCCTAATCAAATTTGCGGTCTTTCAAAATGAACTTTAGTCAAGTAAATACACTCAAGCCCCTCCCTTGACACACACACACACACACAGGAGCACAGACAATATTTAACTAGGTCAAGTGTTAAGAAGATGCGTACAGTGAATCAATTATGTAGCTAGGAATATACACACCTAGGAGTTGGCAGAAGGAGGAAGATAAAGATTACTTCTTAAATAGATGTTAGTGGTCATTCTAAAGGACGTACAGAAGTTATTTAGGTGCTATTCACTGAAATAGAGAACTCTGAGAGAGAACCAGATCAGGGAGGGGTAGCTCAGATTATATATATTTTAAATTTTGACATAAAAGATGTTTCTATGATAACGCACAAATGTATTACTAAAATATCTTGCATTTTGTAAAATCATGCAAAAAAAATTTGACTCCACAAATAAAATAATGATTACATGAGACCACTCATCATCTATGAAATATGTAAGCAAAACACAAAAAACAAAACCTCAGAAACAATTCTAAAACAATTACCTAGATGGTTAAAGTTTCACTGATCCACTGACATTTTACTCAGTTTCTCCGTCAGTAGGTCTTTTGTAGTCTTAGATATGGAGGTTTGTATTTCTTACTTCAAGGGATTATTGAAGACAATTTTTTAAAATTAAATATCTGATGCAGGTGTAGCCTTCCACATTTTTTGTCCATGTTTTTTAAATTAGAGATTCTTAAAACCATCAAGCTAGGCATTAATTGCACTTTTGCAGAATTTTCAGCTTTTTTAAAAAGATCTTCATGTGTAATTAAGGCTTCCTTTTCAGTTGTGGAGTAGCATATTACTGATTACTATAATGCATATCGTGCTGGGAAACATCACATATGAACCAACATGACTTTCACATTAAACTTACATCACCTCCCTATATGACATTTTTGTATGAGTCAATTCTCACTAAAGAACCACATGTTGTAGCAGAAAATATTAAATTGAGTTTGAAATTCCTTTGAGACAAGTGGTTAGACATATGGGTCTGGAGTTCAGAGGAGACATCTGTGCTAAGATATAAATGCTAATTATCTGAGCATGGTTGGTTATTGAAGGCCTGTTTGTAAATGAGATTATAAATGGAGAGAATGTAAAGTGAAAAGACAGGGGCTAGGACTGAGCTGGAAGAATTTCACCTTTTTATAACCATGATCTTGAAAAGGAAATAGAAAACAAATAGCTGGAGTGTCTACAGAAAACAGGAAACTGAATTATAACAGCCAAAGGAAGTGGTAAACCCACAATTCAAACATTCTCATTTTATTATCATCTACCATTCTTACACCTCTTTAAGTGTACTTAAAATAAAGTAAAATTAAAACAACATTGAAAAATAGCACCGATATATTTGCATGTTCATAAAATACATCTAAATTGATATATTTAGACATTTAAATATACATGCTTATTCCATGTGTGGGTATGTGTATGTGCGTGTATGTGTTTGTATACATGTTTCATGGGCATAAAATTGTAGATTTCTTTTTCTTCTAATCTCTTCTGACAAGATAATAAATAAATGACTCCTGGGCAGTGTATTAGGGACACTGTGTAGATGCACTACCTTTGTGTGCCCTTGAGAAAGGGCAGAGGGGCACTTTTACAAAGGATTATATACATATAAAAAATATAAAAGATATGCCAACAAAAAGTGACATCTGTGCCTTGGTTGACAATGACACATGGAATTTGGAAGAAATATGGAGAAACCATCAGTAACTACTCAGAAGTTCGTGCAACAATTCTAAGACATGTGATGCTGCTGAGAAACCAGGAGCAGCTACTAAGGAAATGCAGCTGGTCGTTTGAAGAGAGCAGCTATGATAAATGATGAGATGAAGGGACAGTGGAGGGAACCAAAGGAGGGTACATTGTGACACTTTTTACTTTCTGTTAAAACAGGAACATGCAGAAAAAGACAATACATGGGGAAAATATTTTAAAAGAGCATTGTTAATGTACTTTTTGGATAGTAGAAATAACTAAAAGTACAGTGAAAGATGATTCTATATCTAAGCCTTACGAATTAGATTTAGAATCAGATCTTTGAAAATCAACTGTACAACTCACAGCGACTGCAATCCTGGTCCAATTTTACTGGCCTCGGGTTTTAGAACTAAGGCTAGCATAAACCCTGTGTGATTATGAGCAGATGGGATTTTCTACTCTTTTTCATGTGGCTCTCTAATCACTCTTAAAAGTAATGCCGCTTTGCTCAGTACGGGGAGGAGTGAAAGGCAGTGAGGATGAGCAAATATTCCTACACTTACTTCTGAAGCCCTCACCACCCACTTTAAAATTTGACTCCACAGTATTAACAAATTTGTATTTTTATACATAGCCTCTGTGTGGTCCATCAGCTGTACAGTGTATGCTCCCATTCACATCTGGATATGTGTACTTTTAACTTGCTTTTTAAAAAATTGTTTTCCAAGTCGTATAGCTTGAGTGATTTGAACAATAGCATGTTTTATAAAATGGGTGGGGCATCCTTGGGATTTGGGTGGTTTATTATTTAAAGTAGCTTCACCAGAACTTTTTGACTTGTCTTCCATTCATTATCAAATTACTGAATGGATTGGACTCAACAGGATGTAATGCAGAAAATGGTTTTATTTCTTTTTATTAGTGGCTTTCAAAGGTACTCAATCAGATCACTCTGTCCTACACTTGAGCATTATTCCATGCAAATCTCCGAGCTTTTTTGGTTCACTTTTAGGTATTAAGAAACAATTTCATTTTTATATAATTTAAACTATTATACCGTTCATTCAATTTAATACCTTTTTCCTTCCCACACAATCTCAGGCTTGACTCATACTTGGCAGATGACAGCCTGGGGAGTGGGATGGAGATTAAAGAAAAATAGCAACATTTTAGCTGATAATATCTTACCGTAGCTTCTGGAAACTCTTTCTGGCAGAGCTTTATATACTGTCCCAAAACACACAAGGTACTTGGTTGGTACTCTGTATATGAGTGACTTTCAGCATTGCACTGTTCTTCAGATGGGTGATGGCTCATGGTTTAGGCTCCTTCTTTAGATCCTGCATGTAATGGGACATCCTGCAAAGATTGTTGTCATCAGGGTCATTTCATTCATGGTTGCAAAGCTTTAGGGCAGACTCCATTCAAGATGACTCTCCAACTCAGCTCCTTACCATGTACACATATAACCCAGCCAAAGTTTAGAAGTGCAAGATAGTCAGAGTTCTAACATCAGAGACAGATGCAATATCTTCTCACCTTTAGATTTTTTCACTGAAAAGTGTCAGACGCCAGTCCCTATGCTGTTGAAAGACCCAAAGACACATATAAGGACTTACCAGGTCTCTTAAAATCAATTGACTTGAAATGGTAGTGGGCAAGATGGGGGGAGGAAGCACAGAAAACAGACAACTCCTTTCAAATAATTCTCTAACAATCCTCTCCTCAAATTGGTCTCTTTTTCCCCCCTCTATATAACCTGGGATGGGAATAAGCCAAATTTCCATTCTTTTAGGAAGACCTCTATTTGAAATTTTGGGGAAACTAGTCATCTATTATTCCCAGGTTTGGATTCTTATCCAAATTGAGACTCTAGGAAAAGTTTATTTAACATCCCCTTAAATATCTAAGAATCATTTCTTAGACATTTAACTGAGGAAATGGTAATGATGATAAAGTATGAGTTATTAAAAAAGCACAATATATAGATGCTTGTGATTTAAGAAAAAAAGAGTGGCATAGAGGTGAATCAGATGGAAAGCATATTGTTTGAGGTAAAATTAACTGATTTAATTATTGATGAATCACCTGAATATTCAGGGGTGTATTTAATTTTAGTTTGGATAAAAATGCTTTATGAACTAAAATTAAGAAAAAAAAATACAGGGAAAATATTTATAAATTTCAACAGTTACTTTACTTTCAATATTTGTGCTTAATATTTAATATTAATGTAGCTCCTTACCAAATAGTGTCATTAAAAGAAATGGATATAAACATCATTCACACATTTTAATTATCTTTCCTAGTGGTGTTTAAGAAATATAATATCCTTAAAACTCTGAAACAGTGATTACAATTAGAATATTTTTTGAATGTTGGAAAGTAATGTGCTCTTTCAAAGACAGGAGAACATTGGCATTTTACAACCAGGGAAACTGTACAAGATACTGTATTTCTGATATCCGATAACATTCACAGCTTGATATTTTAGAAGTTGCACAACATTAGTTTATCATCCTGCAAAAACTATTTAGGAAAGGTCTAAATACTTCATGTTTTATGCTTTGTACAACTGTATCTTTGGTAGTGACTGGCATAGGTAATGAGAGCTACATTTCACCTAAATCAAAAGTACCTAATTTAGAGTAGAAAATAGAAATTTTAATCAAGAAATATGTCAATTTCAGAAATGAAATAAGAAGAAATATAACTGAACTAGTGCAGATCAAATGCAGTCTAATAATAATACTGTAGACTTGGAAGAGAAATGTAATTATAGAGAAAAACCCGAACTCCATTTAAATATATTATACATGTTTGTTCCTTAAAATGTTATCACATGTAAGCTGAAAGAGAAAATAAAGTTACATGGAAGGATATCATCAGAAATATAAGTATTCCCAAAGAGAAGTATTCTCAATATTAAGGATAATAGGCAAGGCTGAAACAGTTCATTACTATTTTTTTTAATTTTATTTTTTGCAGCCATAGATGAGATTAACTAATTTTTGGATGGAACCATTTATCATTTACAAAGGGCAAATGAAAAATTTCTAGGTTAACTCTTAGAATCCCAGGTTATTTCCTTTATGCTTAATTTTCAAGGTTGGGAGAGGAAAAGGAAGAAAAATGTTTAAACATATTTTTAGTGTCTTGGAAATATCTGAAGGACTAATCTCAGTTGATCATTTCTTTTTACATATCTTTTATTTTTGTAAAACTATGCCAGCTTTTATGGATTAGGAGGAAGACATTTGACCTGATGACCTCAGAATATTTCCAGTCTTTATATATTGTTAGTTTTATCAATATCTGGCCTTACCCAAGGGGCCTGGCTGGCTCACTCAGTAGAGCATGAAACTCTTGATCTTAGGGTCATGAGTTTAACCCCATGTTAGTTGTAGAGCTTACTTAAAAAATAATCTGGCCTTATTTGTGATCACTAAATCCTCTTAAACTGTCAATTTCCTGACATTTGATAGGTATCTTTATTCTCATTACTTTAACTCTTTAAGGGATATGTTTATTTCAGAGGATACTCTTAATTGAAAAGCTGTAATTCTTAAATTCCTCTTATATATCCCTTGTTAATGTGCTAAACTGGATGATATGAGTTTCTAGGGATGATTATCAACATTTATTCCAAAAGCTTAATAAGGACAGCCTTAGAAGTTTTTTCTCTACTTCATGAACCTGGAACCTAGACTTATCTTGATTATAGTTGACCTTCCCAAGTTTGGAGGATGGAATTACCTCTTAAATGAGAGTCTGTGTCCTAAGTAAGATTTAGAAGATAGAAGCATACAAGAAAAAAAAAAAAACAAAAAAAAAAAACAGAAAAATGAGACAAATAGATGTTGCCCTGTCCAGTTGGTTTTACAAACCGTTTTTGCCAATTAAAATTTCAGTACCTAAGACAGGAGACTAACTGCATTTAACAGAGGACATCATTTTGGTGCTGATACATAGCAGAGATCTTCCCCTACGAATGGAACAAGGAAGAGAAACCTCGAGCTTTATCTAGATCAGTGACTCTTATACTGCTGTTCTAAGGGTCTGATGAAAAAGCCAAAACACACTCTCTACAAATTCACACAAATACATATATCATACCAAAAAAAAAATGCTATTCAACAATAAAGAGAAGATTTTTGATACAACAATACAAATGAATCTTAAAAACATTATGGTGAGTGAAAGAAACTAGATATAAAAGAATACATAGTATATGATTCCATAAATATGCAACAGGCAAAACTAAACTATAATGGCAGAAAATAGATCAGCAGTTACCTGGGGCCAAACATTGAGATGATAGCAAAGAAGTAAAGGAAACTTTCTGGAGGGATTAAAGTGTGTTGGTAATTAGGTGTTTGTTTGTTTGTTTTTTTTTTTGGTCAAACCTTACTTAAATATATATAAATTAAACCTCAATAAATTTTATGTTAAAAACCCATATACCCCAAAATGGTACATTTGGATTCAGGGACCTCATAGACGCCATGCACTTCATCATATCTCCTAAATATCTTTGAATCCAAATGTGGGAAAGTACAGTAATAAACAAATTGACATAAACTTTGAAGGGTCATAGTAAGTTAATATTTGCTCTGGAAGAGATTGAAAAGGCATAAATACTTCACACAGAATCAAAATGTATAATAATTTGCTGTTGTTCACTGCTTGTGTAGACCTGTGTCAAAATAAAGATGATCCCAGGATTAGTTCTAAAAATTGTGAGCATAACTTATAATGAGCGACAGATCCCTTGTATATATTTTCCAATATTCTGATAAGTCTTGTAAAATAAATGTTACACACACACACACATGTTTATAAAGTAAGTACGACAGGGAACAAACAAGTGGATTTAGATGTGTTAAGAAGTGTTGGAGTTGAGGGGAATTAGCCAGATCCTCTATTTAGCTCCAGGACCAAGAGATGATTGGCTTATGTTGTTCAGGGAGACAGGCAGCACAGATTATAGAGAATAAGTTTGAGGAGAATGATAGAGGTTTACAGTAAATGTTGAGGGGAACTGGAAGAGAATGATGGGGGAAAAAAAGGGGTTTTCTGCACAGTGGCAAAGACAGTCCATCTTGAGCTGAAACCATAAATTTATTAGCCTCAATCCAGAAAAGTTACATGGCTTTTTTTCTCCCAATGTGCTCAGTAGCTCAGGAGGTAAGAAGGTCTACAGCTAGATTGAGACAGAGGTGAGAGTTTGAAGGTCAGTGTGTTGGAATGATGAGAAGCTAACACTGCTTGTGGGGATGGAATCAAGGCTACTGACTCGGGGGTGCATTCTGAGCAGAAAAGAAAGAGAATACAGAAGAAGGGGACTAATGGACTGGGGAAGAGATGGGTCAAAGCACAGGTGTCCTGAGAAGGCAAAGAAGCATGTTTGTAAGAGCTCTGAAGGGAGAGGATGCTGCAGGCAAAGGGTGGTATATTTGGTCTTTAAAATTTTAGAGGTACCGCAGTGTGCTCTCTTAGAGAGCTGGGCTTTATCATCTTCTGAGGCTGAAAGTGAGCCTCGGGGCTTTCAATTGAATCAGAAATGGAATTGGTGGAAGTGACCTACTTACTAACTTACCAGACAGAGATATGGAATTTGATAGGGAAAAAAAATTACCTAGAAAATTTGCTTTATCAAGATTAAGAATAGAACATAAGAGATAGAATAGGCAGGGAAAGCAAGGAAGAGTGAGGGAGAAAGGACCAGAGTGAATAAAAATAAGTCATTGTGTTTTGTTTTCTGGGGCATCTAATTTACAATCTCATTGCCATTTCTATTCAAAATTCTAACTACAGGGGTCTATCTTACAGTGCAAGGGAAGTGGGCCTGCTCCCAATTGGCTGATTAACTCACTGCCTTAAATAAAGTTAAATTTGATGCCCAAAGCCATATTCTGGTTATGATATAAAGATTTTCTCAGTGAAAACTCCTAGCAGATCCCCTGCCAGTCTGTGATTCAGGAGTGAAAATGTGTGATTTTTAATAACTGAAGAGAATCTTCTCATCTTTAGTACTTATTCACCTGGTCAGGTTTCTCTCATAAGTATCAGTATTGGCCAAAGAAAAGAAGAAAACAGGATAGAGGCATTTCTTCCCAGCCAGTTTCCTGCAGGCTGAGGTAATTTGTTGTTTTACAAATTACAATTTCAAAATAAAATGCTATTATGAATGTAAATAGTTCAGAGTTTTCCCTTGAGCTATTTTAAAAAATCATCCATGAAATACACTAAGACTGCAAAGTGCATTTTTTTTTCTTTTTTTCTTTAAAGACTTTTATTTATTTATTTTATGAGAGGCAGGGGGAGGGGCAGAGGGTGAGGGAGAGAGAGAATCTTAGTCAAGTTCCATGCCCAGCTAGGAGCCTGACATGGGGTTCGATCTCACAACCCTGAGATCATGACCTGAGCCAAAACCAAGAGTCATACACATAACCAAATGAGCCACCCAGGTACCTCTGCAAAGTGCATTTTCATATATATGAATCAAACTCTGCTCAAAATACTACGATAAGTTCAGTGGGGGATTACAATATACAAACTATCATAACACATATTTCCACAGTGCTTTCCTAAAAAAGTGCTTTCTAAGTTATCTGTAGATCCTAACTAAATCTTCTTTTTTTTTTTTTTTTAAAGATTTTATTTATTTATTTGACAGAGAGAGACACAGCGAGAGAGGGAATACAAGCAGGGGGAATGGGAGAGAGAGAAGCAGGCTTCCCACGGAGCAGGGAGCCCGATGCGGGGCTCGATCCCAGGACCCTGGGATCATGACCTGAGCCGAAGGCAGACGCTTAACGACTGAGCCACCCAGGCGCCCCCTAACTAAATCTTCTGAAGTAAGTAGTGTCATTCTCATTTTAAAGTACAGGAAATTGTTTGTTTATATGACACCTTAAAAGACACAAAGGTGCTAAATTGTTGTCACAAGGTGCTAAATTGTGGAGACCAGATTGTTGTCTTTAAACCCTATGTATTTTTCTACTAAAATATGCCATCCTCCTGAGAAAATTTCTGAATCCAAGTTGAAAAAAAAAAACAAATTATGGAGAATGACATGGCCCTAGTAATGGAGACAGTTTTTGTTCCTTCAACATTTTTCTGTTGTGCCTATAGATACAACGCTTTTGCTCTCATAAAGCTTTCACTACGGTGATGTTTATCAAAACAGTCCAAATCATATAAATTAGAAAAGGTATAAACATGGACAAATTGTGAAGTAAATGTCTTGGGCTTCAGAAGGAGTGTGGTCATATAGGCTACATGGAAAGAGATGATTCTGAGTAATCATCATAATGAATGTAAGACGTAGAGCCAAATGACCTGTAGCTTTTGAGGGTGATTCTCCATGCCTATTTCCTAAAAGTCAGGAGAATCTTTTTTTTTTTTTTTTAAGATTTTATTTATTTATTTGAGAGAGAGAATGAGAGAGAGAGAACATGAGAGGGGGGAGGATCAGAGGGGGAAGCAGACTCCCTGCCGAGCAGGGAGCCCGATGCGGGACTCGATCCCAGGACTCCAGGATCATGACCTGAGCCGAAGGCAGTTGCTTAACCAACTGAGCCACCCAGGCGCCCAAGTTGAGAGAATCTTAAATACAGAGTGTATAAGGAAAGAGACAAAGCTGAGCCATGAGGTCAGGTGTCTAAAGGGTAATATAGACTCATGCAGGATCCAAAACTACAAGTGCCCAGAGCATCTAGGCCATGCAATTTTATCTGAGGGAAGGGGAATGTGCTAGTTAGTGGGGCCCACAGCAAATCAAAAAGCAGGTGAACTGCCTAAATAAACAATCAGTACTCAGTTCAACAAATTCTTGCTCTATAAAAAATAGGTGTGAGTATTCTCAGATATTTAATTATGCAAGAGTGTTGGAGGAGGTCATGGAGAGGTCAGGGCTGCGGTTGACCCCGGTAATCATAGACTCCTCCCCCTTTCCCGCCCTTTCTTGGAAGACCCTTTTTGCTGTGTTGGGCTGCTCGCTGTTTTCAGGGACGCAGCCTTGAGAGAGCAGCACGTTTTTTGAGGCCATCCAGAGGGGACGAATGTGGAGCCCTACTTGTTTCCCGGCTGCTTAAGACAAGCCTCTTGCTTATTAAACCTGTCACCTTTCAATCAGGAATGATCTCGCTCTTCGGTCTCTCCTCCGTGTCCGCACTTGGGAGCCAGTTTCAGATTTCACATCAGGAACTCCCGGATTTGTAAACCGACAGAAAGGTATGATATTTAGACCTTTAGGTGAAGTCTATGCATTTGTAATTGTGTCACATAATTTAAAAGTGTATACTAAAACCGGGTCAGCCAGAAAAATGCCTGCAGGCCGGGTACAGCCTCAAGGTGTCTGGTTTGTGTTCTCTGGTCTGAAGGAAAGAGCATTTACTGGATTAGGAACGAGAAAGCTCAGGAACATTCTCTGGGTGCCTCTGGCCTGCTGTGTAATATTATGCAATAACTTCAAGGCTTTTTGCTTCCATTTACTCAACAGAACAATGGAGGTGATATCTGACATATTATATCTTAGGGCTGTTACGTGGGCCAAATGAGATAATGTAGAATGAAATCTGAAAGGTTCAAAATGCTACTGAGAAATACTTTTGTTATTTAGAAGAATGATTTATGAATCATGACAAAGATCTATTACTGATCAACAAATAATATATTGTTCCTGTGTTGTCAATTTAGTTTTCATCCTGGAGAATTGTTTGTTTTACTATCTTCATAAGAAGCTATTATCACTTTAAAGTGTGTGAAATATCACCAGGATAGCACAATTTATCACTTGGCCAGACTCAATAGGAAGTAGGTTGATGTGTTCAAACTCAATAGGAAGTAGGTTGATGTGTTCATTTAGCAAGTGTTATTTAGGCTCTAGAACTCTGAAGAGCTGCGAGTCCCCTGAGAATGAGGGTATTTTTGATGTGACTAATACCCTACTGGTCCTCTTTATTATGACTTGTAACTAAACTAAATTTTTAGAAAATATCTTAATCACACAGCAGTGCTATCAAATAAGTGAATAGACTTAGAGATGAGAGATATTTAGACAGCTTAAGTACCACCGAAAAATCTCGATTTCATACCTCTTGAGTAATTAAACTATTCTGTTTTATATAGCAATAATTGATTGAGCTTAGTAGTGACTGTTCATTTATGTAGCTATGTGCCCTCCAATTCGCCATGGGTCCATGTACCAGCCCATCACCTTTCCCTCAGCAGAATATAAATTGTGGAAACAATTTAAATGTGGAGAAGGGAGTGAAATTTAAACCAATGAAGATGAATGTTGCCAGTACCGACCAGACCATACTCTACATGATTCCCATGGGCAGCTGGAAAGTCCAGTCTCTGTGTCCGAAGGGATGTGGTAAACTCAGGCTTGGTTTGGGCAGTGACCAATATCAGAGGGGTCAACATTCACAAGCAGGGTCTAGCAGATCTACAGAAGTCGGTTCAGGGATGCTCCGTTCCATGGACAGGGCCCATTTAGAGCCAAGTGCCCTTGTATCTGGAGGCATGGATAGCAGACTCTAGAAGTCATACCCTTAAGGGACTGAACTGAATTAGTTCAGTGATTTTGCTGGTCACATCTGTTTTATTTTTAACAGGTATCATTTAATAATATAAAAGGCATGCGTCATAAAGGTACAGTTTGACAAGTTTTTGGAAAATATCATCTATGTAAACCCACACACAAATTAGTGTATTTCTAGTATTGCAGTAAGTAACTTTATGTCTTAGCCACATAAACCCCTCTCCTGTCAGGCAACTTCTATTCTGGGTTCTATTACCATAGATCCTTTTAGCTAGTTCTAGAATTTCATACAAATAGAATAAAAATACAAATACACCCTGTGTAGGGGCGCCTGGGTGGCTTAGTCGGTTAAGCATCTGCCTTCAGCTCAGGCCATGATCCCAGGGTCCTGGGATAGAGTTCTGCATCGGGCTCCTTGCTCAGTGGGGATTCCGCCCCTCCCTCTGCCTGCCTTTCTCTCTCTGACAAGTAAGTAAATAAATAAAATCTTAAAAAAACAAAAACAAAACCAAAAAAAACCCCAAATATACCCTGTGTACTATTGTATCTGGCTTCTTTTGCTCAATTTTTTAAAGATACATCCATGTCATTTAGTATATCAGTAGTGTATTCCTTTCCATTACTCTCTCTTTCTCTCTCTCTCTCTCAGTCTAAGGTTTTGTCGAAAAACATTTAACTATTGGCTTTATTGATTTTTTTTGTCTACTCTATCCATATCCTATTGCACTGATTTCCTCTCTTTATCATTCTTTTCTTAACTTCTATTTATTTTGGGTTGTGTTAAAGAAAACTCACATCTGGTCAGTAGTTAAAATAGTAAAAACTGATTTTGTTCAGGAACTACTACAATAGAGGAAAAGAGACCTCAGTAATGGACTGGGCTCAATTCCAAATACAACATGGACAAGTAAAGACTTATAGTTAAGGAGTTGGATGTTGGCCAGTAGATGGAAAGTAACTAAGAAGTAATATCAGGGGTAAGGGGGGATTCTGGCTAAATCATCTTGACAGGATTCTTGCTGAAGGCAGGCCTAGTTATCAAACATCACCTGGAAGATGGTGGAGGCAGATGAACTGATCAGGTATTGGGGTGGTCAGATATTGAGGGTGGAGGATTCTCCCCAGAATGATTTCTTCTCCTTCTTCTTCTTCTTCTCCTCCTTCTTCTTCTCCTCCTCCTCCTCCTCCTTCTTCTTCTTCTTCTTCTTCTTCTTCTTCTTCTTCTTCTTCTTCTTCTTCTTCTTCTTCTTCTTCTTCTTCTTCTTCTTCTTCTTTTTGTTAAAGATTTTATTTATTTATTTGAGAGGGACAGAGAGAGAGAGAGAGCGCACATGAGCAGGGAGAGGGAGAAAGCGACTCCCAGCTGAGCAGAGAGCCCTATGCGGGAGTCCAAGACCCTGGGATCATGACCCGAGCCGAAGGCAGACGCTTAACCGACTGAGCCACTCAGGTGCCCCCAGAATGATTTCTTCTTGCTAAAGATTCTTCCTAAATCTTCTTGCTAAAAAAATGATTTCTTCTTGCTAAGAATCTTGCTAAGATTCTTGCTAAAACTGGGTGATGCAGGCCCAATGAGAATGGACACTGAAGCCCAAGTTAAAGCCTAGTTCAAAAGAGGCCTTTAAGAATCCTGGCCAAAATTTGGTCAAGAAGAGGGTCTGCCAGCTGAATTTGCTATAATACTGGTTTCTTAAGATCTAAGTCCTAGTAATTTATTTTACAATTTTCTTCTTTTCTAGTATGACCATTTTAAGCCATAAATTTCCCTGTAAGACTACTTTGGCAGCATTCCACAAATTTTAATATGCTGTGTTTTCATTATCATTCAGTTTTGTAATATTTTCTAATTTCCCTTGTGATTTCTTCTTTGTTCCTGGGTTATTTAGAGGAGTGTTGCTTAATTTTCAAATGTTTGGGGATTTGCTAGGTATTTTAAAAATTAATTTCCAATTTAATACTGTTGGGGTCAGATAAAATACCTTGTGTGATTTTAATATTTTGGAATTTATTGAGACTTATTTATAACCTAGTATATGGTCTGTCTTGGTGAATGTTCATGTGCCCTTGAAATGAGTGTGCATTTTGTAGTTATTGGGTGTAGTGTTCCATAAAACAAAACAAAACAAAACAAAAATAGATCAAGTTGGTTGATATTGTTGTTCATTTATGTGATAGCCTTACTAATATTTGACTGGTGTTTCAATTGCAAAGACAGGGTGCCAAAATTTCCAAATATGACTGTGGATCTGCCTATTTCGTCTGCTGGTTATGCCAATATTTGTTTCCTGTATTTTGAGTCACAGTTATGAAGTGCACACACACTTAATTCATGTTGAATCAACACTTTTGTCATTACGATATTATCCTCTTTATCCTGGTAATACTTTTATTTTTAAGTCTACTATGATATTGACATGGCTATTTCAGCTTTCTTATGTGTAGATTTTGCATAGCATATCGTTTTTTTCATCTTTTTACTTTCAACTTTTCCATGTCTTTATATTTAAAATCTATTTCTTCTAAAATGTGTCAGATTGGATCTTGCTTTTATATTCATCTGACAACCTTTGCCTTTTAATTGAAGTGTGTAGTCCATTTTAATTTCACATAAGGGTTGATATGCTATTTGTTTTCCACTTGTCTCCTTTTTTTTTTTTTTAGATTTTTATTTTGAAATAAAATCTCTGAAATTAGAGAGAGAGAGAGAGAGCACATGAGCAGGGCAGGGAGGAGCAGAGGCAGAGGAAGAAGCAGGCTCCCTACTGAGCAGGTAGACCCACACGGGGCTTGATCCCAGGACAATGGGATCATGACCTGAGCCAAAGTCAGATGCTCAACTGACTGAGCCACCGAGTTGTCCCTCTCCTTTGTTTTTTATTACTAAATTTCTTCATGACCTGTCTTGTTATGGGTTAATATATATTATAAACATCCATTATTAGTGACTAATTAGTATTTATAATTATAATTAATTATAAAAATTACAGTATTCCATTGTTAGTTTTTATTGGATTATTAGCTATATCATTTTATTTTATTGGTGTTTTGAATTAACATTATATTTTTTTATACAAAATATAAAATTTTTAAATGGTATAATTCCATTTATACATCTCCCATCTGTTGTGCTATTGTTGTCATATATTTTGCATCTTATAAACACTAAATGTATATGTATTACTTTTACTTTGAACCAGAAGTTGATTTTTAATGGATTTAAGAAAGTGTATAGTGGTTTATATTAACCCCTATATTTACTGTTTCCAGTTCTCCTTTCTTCTTATCAATCTGAAATTTCAGCTTCTCTCATTTCCCTTCAGCTCAAAAAACTTTAAGCATTCTTCCTTTGAGGGTCTGTTAGCACCAAATTCTCTTGGCTTTCACTTATTTAAAAATGTCTTTATCTTTCATTTTTGAGACATATTTTTCGTCAGATATAAAATTCCAGGTTGACTTTTTTTTTTCTTTTAACACGTTAGCAATGTTATTCATTGTCTTTTGAATTCCAGTATTCTGATGAGTTGCCATTCTTAATTTTATCTTTATTCTTAAACATTTTTTTTTAAGGTGTCTTTGTTTTTCAACAACTTGGCAAGGATGTGTCTAGATGTGGTGTTCTTTGTATTTATTTATTTATTTATTTATTTATTTATTTATTTATTTATTTATTTTGGGAGTTTACTGAACCTGATTTTTTAAAAATATTTTATTTAGTTATTTGAGAGAGAGAGTGCGCAGAAGCAGGGGGAGCGGCAGAGGGAGAAGGAAAAGCAGACCCTCCGCGGAGCAGGAAGCCTGATGCAGGACTCTATCCCAGGACCCTGAGATCATGACCTGAGCTGAAGGCAGAAGCTTAATCGACTGAGCCGCTCAGGTGCCCTTGAACCTGATTTTGATCAAACTTGAAAATCTTAGTATAGATTTTCTTTAAATATTTTTCCTGTTCCAAGAGAGAAGTCTTTTCTTTTGGAGAGTCTAAGGAATGCATGTTAGACTGCTTGAAACCATGCTGCAGGTCATTCTTTCTTCGCTGGGATTCACTTTAGGTGTTTTTATGTACTACTCTTCAATGTCACTAATCCTTTATTCTTTTGAGTAAAATTTTCCATTAATACCATCTAATATATTTTTGATTTCATATATTGCATGGATTATTTTGTATAGCTTTAAAATCTCCCTTAAATTTCTCCATTTCTTCTCCCATTATATCATATCAGTCTGAATCTATAGTCTTTAACATATTTTCCCTAGTTATTTTGAAATTCCTATCTGCTAATTCTAACATCTAGTTTAACCATGAATCTTTATTTGTCCACTTATTTTTCTCTTGACTGTGGGTCACATTTTACTGTTTATTTGCATTTTGTATCTTCCTCTGAAGAGTTTTGTTTATTATATTAGTAATTAAGTTAGTGCTATGTCACCTTGATTTTGAGGCTTCTTTAAGATACTCCATTTTATTATTTTGTTTGGTTCATTTTGGCTTTCCTAAAGACTCATTGGTAGTCCCAAAGAGATCTCTTAGACTAGAGACATTTGTTTATTCCTATGGTGTATTGATCAAAGCTGCCAACGGAAATCTGCTGTTGCCTCAAAATATGGATGTTCTTTCATTTCCTAATAGTCACGTTATTCTCAAAGTTGATTAGTGGGTCACAATCACTGGAAATATTGCTTATTTTTTTCATACCTTATAATTCTTGCCATATTGAATCCCTGCTCCACAGAGAGTGAAGGTTGGGGTTTGATCCCTGCCCTAATTCAAGGGCAAACTCATTTCATGACCTAAAATAATGGACATAGGGGAACAGCCATTTACCTAACAGTAATATCACCCCATACCCCTCCCTGACCTGCAAGGGTGTCTTCTCCCATCAAGACTCAGATACTACAACCTCATGATTCATTTTCCAAATTCATTGAAATAAAGCCTAATCCACAACCATTTTATTATTACATTTTCTCTAAAATTTGAATTACACAAATGCTCCCAAAAGGTAGGTATATTTAGTAGCATTAGATGTAAGTCTACAGTATTGTCCATACATGTCAGGAGCAGATTCTCTGTAATTGGCATCTTTCTGCTATACTCTTATCTCTGGAAACAGAAGACATTTCTCTAGTTTCCCTGACGTTGGTACATTTAATGGTTGAATATTAGGGACCAGTCGAACAGGTGAATTCTCCTGAATTTACAGTTCAGAATCAGAGCATCATCTATTCTAACTGAAGTAGAATAAAATGTTATGATGAAGAGAAACATACATTTTGGGTAAGATGTCAAAGAAGTCAAGACAGGCAAGGAGCAGGGAAGAGGAAAACCAGGATGGTGATCCGTGTGTGTGTGTGTGTGTGTGTGTATCTTCTATTCAAATGCATCTTGAGACCATTTTACTTCTTTTCAGTTCCAAATAATTTTTTCTCTATTATTATATAGAATAATTGTAGCTGAGATAGATATGACTCATCATTTTGGGGAAGATCCCATGTTTTGAGAGAATATTGTTTTAGTTCAGTTTTTTCTTTTTATAACACATTGTTTAATAAAACTAAACAATTTCTTAATTCTGTGGCTATATATGCTACAGCTGTTTATTAATAACTGCAAGTCTATTCACTTTTCCATATTGCAGCATTGAAAAAGATCGTGGCTTTTGAAGGGCAAACTAGTTTGCATTTCTTAAAAGTCTTTTATTCCATAGTTTCTTTCTCTGTCCCGTTATAAACAGAAGTACGGGTGCTTTAAAATGTATTTTTTTTCCTGCACCTTTGTATTGTGCCATTTGTCAAATTCTAAGAGGATTCCAAGATTTTTTTTTTCTTTTTTCCTGGTGTAGAACTAAGAATGAATTGGAATTTTGAGCAAATGAAACCCTTATCAAAGTTAAAAAAATATTGTGACCATTCTTTCTACATATACTCATTTTAAAGTTTCATTACCCCAGGTCTTATACATTTACTTTTCCTGCCCCCCTTGCTTTTCTATGTGGCTAGGAAATTCAGAAGGCCACAAGCTTCATCATTCTTCAGCTCCTCAGTTTCCCTTTTCTACCTGCTACTTCATGACAGTACTGTGATGGACTGCCTGCCTAAGCTTTTTCCCCTAATAGCAAATCTGTGACTGGGAGTTGAAGAGGCAGGGGTGGGACATAAAGATGCCCAGCCTGAAAGATGAATCATGATTATTTTAACCCTACTAGGCAATTCCTGTTCCTTTATCCTGGTCTGTAACAGACACGGCCCAGGTTCAAACAATGAAATGTAAAAGTCTGCTGGGGGAGGCGGGTGTGGAGAATTTTTCTGTCCTAATAGAAAGAAGCGCAGAAAGAAAGAGAAGGTGTTTTGTTTTTGTTTTTCTCATCCATTACCTTTCTTGCTGCTTAGGAAGCTATTCTATGAAGATGTGCTGCTTCATACTGTAGGTACCTTTAGAGCAGATATGACCAAAACATTAAAGAAGAGGAAGGACCTTTGGTCTCTGATGATATAACTAAACCATTGCTCCAAGTTTGGAATTGAATTTTTTAAGACTTCTTATAATGAAAGAAATAATACGACTGTCTAGAATATGACACTGTTTGTAAGGTACCATAAGAAATTGTCCTAACTGAAATAGAGCTTATAAGATAGGACAAGGTCAACTCAATCATAAAAATTATAGGGAACACTGCCATTAATCATGTCTCCATTTCACTGGGGCTTGTGGACTTGACTTTTCATATAATTGAAGTACGTGTGCTTTCGGATTTGGGAATAGGTTTAGGAAAAATAGCAGGTATTTGCTTGGTTCAGCTCTGGGAGTAAGATTGTCCCTAATTTAAAGACATCTGCCATGTAATCCACGTAGCCCAGACAAGTAGATTTCTGCATTGAAATTCTGGAATCTGGGTTCAGAAAGCAGCTTGTTTCGTTGAGCATTGTTTCTTTAATTTTTTCTATCTATCTGTCATCTATCTATCTATCTAATCTCTTCATCCATTCCTTGGGGGGACATAGCTGGGATTAACTTAGATTTGGTTGTGCCATTCTAGATTTGGAGTATTGATAGGTGTCCTAAATAAATACCATCTTAACTTTTTTTTTTTTAAGATTTTATTTATTTGACAGAGAGAGACAGTGAGAGAGAGAACACAAGCAGGGGGAGTGGGAAAGGGAGAAGCAGCCTTCCCACGGAGCAGGGACCCCAATGCGGGGCTCGATCCCAGGACTCTGGGATCATGACCTGAGCCAAAGGCAGACGCTTAACAACTGAGCCACCCAGGCGCCCCATTAACTTTTATATCAATTTACAAACATTAGTGGTATACCAGTAATATAAAATATGCAGTTTGATAACCCAAATTAAAAATACTCCAGAGCACTGTAGCTCAAGCCACAAATATCCTGCTTCAATTTTAAAGTCATTATGATTCTGCCAAGCAAGTTCTTTTCATAGGGGAACTCTCTACTGGCCCCCCTTTAAATTATCTAAAGGCTTTAATATCATTACAGAGTAGTTCTGGGAGCTTTATAGGGATATTGAAGATTGACAGTACTATTGAACTTGGAGTCCTTGAGAAGAAATGAAAACATTTGAGCAGAATAATAAGGATGAAAACTGGAATTGAATAAGCTGGAAGGTGGTCCTTTCAAGAATTCTGTTATCTACTATGGAATCTGCTAAAGTCAAGAAGGGGCTTAGAGAGAGTGAAGTGAGTGACAGTAACTAAGTGACCAACCTCATTATATGTATGAACATAAAGTGATGAAATTTATTTTTAAACATATTCCTAGTAAAGACAGAACTTTGATGACATATTTCCATGCAACAAGCTACTGAAGTGTTTTCACATAACATTATTCCAGAAAATCTAGTGATTACCTAAAGTGTAAATTACTTATTGATAATCAATCCAAATAATTTAAAGTTATCATTAGTGCCATACCATATTGTATCAGTGTTTAAAATCTAAATTAAAATATATTGTTGCAGGTAATGTATTTTTTCCTATTATTAGAAGTGATGTCTTGTCAATTTCTGACTTTTTATTAGAGTAGGGCTTTACTTTTCAATCTCTTTTTCAAAGGAGTATCCTCTTTCGTCTGTACCTCTTAGGGAAAGCACAAGCATAATGAATGCATATGAATGCTTTGGGATACTCATCATGTCCTATTCTTGGGTTAGATTTATACCTTAGTTGGGGAACAAATTGTTTTCCTTAAACTAGTAGCCTTTAGGGTCTTAGGTTAATTGGGGATTTCTGTCATGTCCTAAAACCCCCTTTTGGGAAAATTCCTGAGCTACACTGGATGGAACTCTTTCTAAAACTATACCTTGGGACAACAACAAGAGGTCAGTCTTTTCTTGCTTTTGGAACTAGGGGAAAAAAAACGTGTGCGAGAGATAGCAGTGAGGGTTACTGTTGTTCTTCTGAGTAACTTTGCTCTTTGTCAAGTGATGTGTGGACAGTAATCTGATCTGGTCAGTCCTGCATAAGCAACAAATCCACTTCTATTCCCTTATAGAATGTGCATGCTAACACAATATGTATGCCTAAGAGAATATATTATACATTATTTGTCTTATATTTATTTGTCTTATATTTAAATTAAACATGATTGGTATTCTCATTGAAAAGAAAAATAGGTTGTAAAATATTCTAGAAATATTTGCCTTATAGGATGAAAGCTTTTAAGCTAAGATGATTTAGTTGTAAAGGATTTCTTTCTGAAGACATTGGTAAAAGTAGAGAAATAGTATTTTTTAAATTATTTAAAATTAGCATTCTGTGATTCACTAACAAATTATTTATCTCCTCTATTTCCAACATGCACTAAAAGATAAGTTTTAATATAGAGAGGGATGTCTATATTCTTATTTGATGTTTTTGCCAATGTGAATATTATTAACAAATAGTGCATTTTAAAAGCTGTGGCTAAATCTCTTGTTTACTGGATATACCTCCGTTTGCCTCTTAAATAGTAGAAGAATTATACATGGAGATAGAATTTAAATATCATCTCCTTCTAACTTCATTTGACTGAGAGAGGAATTAAATTGGCCCTGAGTAATGCTGATCATCTGGTATCTTTGACCTTTCCACATATCCTGCGTAGAGGAAGGGTGAAGAAAAATTTGAACAGGTAATAGGAACTGGCATACTATGACATTTAGTGTCTAAGTGAGGCACTATATTAAAAAAAAGTTTGATTTTAATTAAAAACAAAATAACTCACTATATCTCATTTCCAGACAAATACGAATGCTAACATACCTTCCCACTAGATTTAGTGACTAGTTTTGCTTTGTAAATTGTACAACGCCATACAGATAGTCAATTAAGCTCATAGGTATCCTGCCAGCACCACCCTCACCCTCTGCCCACCACTCACAAACATAAATGTGTTTCTGTGTCAATGAATGGCATCATTAACTTCTAGTTGTATGCACCATGGATATTGCCAGCAGACACCCAATCAGGCCAGGAAAAAGATGATGGAGTAGAGAGAGACTAAACTCAAGGTAAAAAGGAGTCCTGAAGTACAAAACCTAAGCTGTCTCATGTAGAGCCTAGAAGAGAACCAGACTTTGCAAACCTAGCATTATGGATATCTGTTGATTTTTGTCTATCCAATAGCTGTCTTTTTCTCTTCTTCTCATAATAGAACTACTTTTTCTAATTGAATAAGGAGAGGATTGAAATTGTGTCATTATAAACATGGTGTCTTATCAGAGTAGTGAATAAACAGAGCAAGACAGGCCAATCCGTTTACTTTATCTTCCTGGCTAAGGTAATTGACTCAGAGATGGTCAAGCCATCAGTGTTTTCCATATAACTTTGCTGTTGAACTTCCCAGAAAGATGGTCTTTTTATACTGAGGTTGTGAAACAGATAGAATTTGAGTTTGGGTTTTGTTGTGACCATGTTGCCAAGTAATAGACAAGGCAAGCCTATCTGGTATCTACCAAGACCTGAGTATTGTAACATCATCTGAGCTCCTAAGCACTTCGAATACTGTCTTTCACTAAAAAAAAAAAACCTGTACTTTGTCAATGATTTTTGCTTGGCTCTCTTTCTGAAGTATGTTTTATATCATTGATTATTTTACCAGTGTGAAATTAAATTCTCTCAGCTCAGTTTGGTTTGTATTATTACACCCTTAAACATTGAGCAAACTTTCCCTTTTACCTCACAGTCAGAAGAGCTTCAACCAATCTCTTTAAAGATACAGAAACATGGAATGAAGTAGATTAGAGGGGTAATTTTCTGACAGTTTAGCTTCCACATTCACATAGATACTTGAAAGTGTAATATTTGGATTAATGAATAATAGTTGATTTAGATCACAGATTTTATGTAGTATTAAATAAGTTATTACTCTAATTTTTAGCTTCTTCATTGTAAATTACAGATACTAGGTATTTTCCTTAAGCAAGTATTAAATGAGAAGATATAAAGCAGTTAGCATCCTCTTTAAGCTATAGTAAGCACTCATTAAACATTACATTTTATAATCTCCTATTTCTTCTCCCCCCCCCCCCTTTTTTGAGAGAGAGAGAGAGAGTGGAAGTGGAGTGGGGGAGAGGGAGAGAGAGAATCTTAGGCAGGCTCCATGCAGAGTGCAGAGCTTGACGCCGGGCTTTTCTCACGAACCTGAGATCATGACCTGAGCTGAAATCAAGAGTTGAACACTTAACCAACTGAGCCATCCAGGTGCCCCATCTTTTTCCCTTTTTAAACCATCACCATTATTATCAGAAAAAAAAAGTTACATTTAAAACTATGATACAAAGAATAGCATCTGTCAGTCACATGTATTTGATTATCATTGTCCTTATTCACCTTTTCAGCACTATGTTTTCTACAACATCCTTGACACTTTCCTTTTGGAAAGGATATATCTGGGAATATAAGGAAGAAAGAAGGGGACTGAGATGCTAGTGCCTTTCATTCATCATAACACAATAGAAAACATTCTTAGGAACAGTGATGCACATGGCAGAGGACACAACCAGATCAATTGTCTATATACTCTGATCTTAAAAGATTTAGGGTATTCTAAGCTGTTGAATTTATGAGTACTGAGGTTTACATAAGTGGTGTGTGTGTGTGTGTGTGTGTGTGTGTGTGTGTTGGAATAGGAAAGTAATCCAGGCAGCATTATTTTAAATATTGTAGATTTCTAAATACTGTAAATTTACCATTGGATAAAATATCATGGCAGCCTTGCAGTGATTGTTGCCTGTTTCCAGTCTATCCCAAAGTCAGGTATTGTGAGAAGGGACACTGATAATAGAGAGTTGGGAAACATTCTGAGCCGTCGAACCAAGGTAGCCCAAAACCAAAGGTAAGGGATGAGGAAATGTGGAACCTGAGAACAGGTACAAGTGTTGTGGAGTATGTTTCCTTCATTGCATATTGTCTCTTTTACTATGTTAGTCTTTTAACTATAATTATTTGACCTTACTCATCTCCTTATCTTCTCCTTCTTAGTTTCTCATTATCTTCTTTTCTTTTGTAGCTTGTATCTTCTCAACATTCACTCTTTTTTCTTTTATCTAACTCACTACTGTCATTTCTGTCTTATAATTTAAATTTTTAGAAAAAAGCAAAATTGAATAAATTGTATAATCTGAAGTAAAATCACATTGTATAGGCAAAGATCCTTTATGGTGTATTTTACTTTAAACATTTTATTTAGTTGTAAATTGTGCAAAATGTATCATTGGCTTAAGTGAAAATAAATACAATAGTTTGGATCCCAAAACTCAATTACTACATTAGTTGTCTAAAATAAATAAATAAATAAATAAATAAATAAATAAATAAATAAATAAA
>NW_023270807.1:28889646-28924891 GCF_011800145.1 Mirounga leonina | reverse complement strand
AAATAAATAAATAAATAAATAAATAAATAAATAAATAAATAAATAAATAAAAGCAATGTCACCCACTTCTAATCAATTTATTAGAAAAAAAAGAAGCTACATATTTTATTTCATAGATGTTTGGAGAGAACCAGTAAACTGTGTGTGTGTGTGTGTGTGTGTGTGTAGAGACAGAGATTAATTTTGAAGAATTGACTCACATGATTATATGATTTTGAGGGTTGGCAAATCTGAAATTTACAGGGCAAGCAGGTAGACTGGAGACCCATGGATGAGTTGATATAGTCCAAAGGTTATCTGAAAACAGAATTCCTTTTTCCTAGGGGAATATCAATCTTTTTCTTATAAAGCATTCAACCTTGATTGGATGAAGCACTCCATTATGAAGGATCATGTTTTTATTCAAAGTCTGCTGATTTAAATTCCAATCATATCTAATAATGTACTTTCACAGCAACATCTTGACTGGTGTTTGATCAAATCTAAGCGCCATACCTTAGTCAAGTTGACGCATAAAATTCACCACCACCAATCCACTCCTTGTCAATTTAGCACCTGTACACATTACCTTAAACCATATTTCAAATAAAGACAATAACAAGGTCATAATTTGTCCCAACATGGCGAAACTGTCTGCATTCAACTGAAAACAAACTAACCCTTTTCCTGGAAGAGGACGCAAGTCTTTGGATGATGTTTATTCTTCTCCATGAGATCTTGTAATATAAATATTGTGATGTAAAGTTAATACTTAAATAATATGATGGGAAGACAATTTATTTTATGTTATATAAGGGGATAAGAGAGAGAAGAAAACAAAGATTCTTGGTATACATATGTACGTATTCATAACAAAATACTTGTAGCAGTAACAGTACTCCTTTCTGTACGTGATCATAGCTGGCATTTATAACAGTGTTCTTCCATTACCCATTCCGAATATCCTTTGCCTTCAGCAGTCCCCTCAGCTGGTCATGGTTCTTTACCTGTTGGGATGACCCAGACCTTCATACCTGAAGGGTCTAGTCCATTAGTAGTCTTACCTGAATTGGATTGTTGTAAGTCTCCACTAATTTTCTTCATAGGGCATGGTAGTACTAAGAGATACCCTAAAGGATCTCTTCTATTCTAAACAAGTCTTTCTCACTTCCATTAGGGAGTAAAGGTACAATTTCCCCTTGCTAATCAGTATCAGTCACCCCAGGCATCACATTACTTTCCTTTTTTTGCCTATTGATTCAGGGGGAATAAGGAGCACAAGGTGTCTGGGCAGCAATATTAATTTATTTTGTAATTTAATTAATTTTGTAATTTAATGGAATCATTGTTGTGTCTCTTATGGAAATACTTCACACTTTTGAATTTAGACCTCTAGGTCAACAGAGCATAAAGTCATGAGGACAGAATGGGAAAAAAATTGCTGGTGGATCACCAGGGGTAACGATGAGTGATGCCACTCCCGTTTCCACCTCTTGATTCCTGGACCTGTGAATCCTGCCAGTGGAAGATATAGCACCATATATTGGATGCTGACTCAGAGCATATGCAGTCTCCTGGAGAACCTTGACTCATAAAGTATTTGATTAGGGGTATTCAGCGGTGGTATTTGGCATATCTCTTGCTACATAATGTCACAAACTGTGAGTGCTTTTTGAACTACTAGAAATATGGTCATTAATTGTTTTGAATCTAATCAGACTAGATAACCAATTTCAGAAAGTCCAGAATCAATTCAGAAAACTCATCCTTAAGATTCTGTTCCTCCAGAACCACTCTTGGCACTAAAATCTGTATTAGTTAGGGGTTTCCATAGAACCAATAGGAGATATAAGTGTATAGATGATATTTATCTCTGTTTATCTATTTATCTATCTGGCTGTCTATAGAAAGAGAGACAGAGAGACGGAGAAACAGAGACAAAGAGAGATGGAGACTGATTTTAAGAAATTGGCTCACAGCATGACCTAAAATTGAATGACCTAGTGATCTAGTATACTAGAAAAGACATTAAAAAAAAAAAAAAAAAAACTGCTTATAAACCTTGCTAGAAGGTTGTTAACTACCATTACAACACTTGTTAGAAATTAATACTTAGGTTCATGTTTCATAATTAAAATGACATCACCTATCCAATAAGAATTGGAAAGCTAAAGATCTTTAATTTAGGTTCCACAGACATTCTCCAGATGGCCCATGGATTTTCACTGCTTACCTGGATCCTTGAAACAAGCAGACAAACATATGAAATAGCTTCCACTCAAGAAGCTTAGAATACAAACATTTTATATGTTATAAACTCCTTTATGTAACTCTTACTACTTTTTGATTGGACATTTTATATTTACTGACTTTAGCTTACTTATGTTTGACTAAATCTACTATGTTTATTTATCAGTAATAAAGTATTTGTTAATTCAAGATTTCCTAGAGACAGTCATCTTCCTACTAATTTAATCAGTTTTCCCAGTTAGTAATGGTGCAGTCAGTTTGAAAATCTGTTGAATATGTCATATCTTGCCAAACCCTTGGTAAATGCACATAATAGCAGTATCTGAAATTAATGCTACTAAAATGAATTTTGACTGTGGATATTCTAATGAATGAGGAAATTGCCTTATGTGATATTAGAATGGTATTTATTATTGTACATTTAGGACAGGATTGGCACAACTATACCCATGTAACAATTACTATGATCAAAGACATTAGTCTATCTGCAACCATATTTCCCATGAATCATTTGTACATGTATTCTCTTTTTAGTAATGATACAAATCTAATTCTAATTTGTTGAGTAAAAAACAACAGGAAAGACCTAATAATAATAATAAAAATAATACATCTAATACTCAAAGAAAAAATGGGTTATTTTGTAGCTATTGTAACAAGTATCATCAGACTGCTTTTAAATTACTAGAAATAATGAAGAAAAACTTGTCTCAGTAAAAATGCATTGCAAGCAAACAATCCATATCAACCTCTCATTTCTAAACCTCTGCCAATCAGAAACACACCCATTCCAGTACCCACAGTTCTGAGGGTTAGTCAGTCAGCAGCAGTCTTACATAAGTAACCACATGTTTGCAGATGATCTTAAATCATTTATCTCTGAAAGTCTGCTCACTCTTTTTTTTTTTTTTAAAGATTTTATTCATTTATTTGACAGAGAGAGACACAGCGAGAGAGGAACACAAGCAGGGGGAGTGGGAGAGGGAGAAGCAGGCTTCCTGCAGAGCAGGGAGCCCGATGCGGGGCTCGATCCCAGGACCCTGGGACCATGACCTGAGCCGAAGGCAGACGCTTAACGACTGAGCCACCCAGGCGCCCCACGTCTGCTCACTCTTATGCTTCTCAAAATCCCCATATAATAGTACCATCTGAGATTAGAATAAAAATGAGTGTGTGTGTGTGTGTGTGTGTACTCAGATATGCATGCTGGATCTTTGATTTAAGAAAAATAAATTTTTAAATAGTATTTTTTTATTCATTAGTAAAATGAAGGTATTGAACTATGTCATTTTTAGGTTTTGTTATAGCTCAGGATTCTATAATCTTGCACATGCATGTGTCATTGAATTTCAGTGTAGTGAATAATTTAGAAATCAATAAAGTCTTACATAATTTGCATATTAAATAAATTTTAAATGAGTCATGTTTGTAGTTCAATTTAGAGATTAGTATTTACGGAAGTGGTAAGTAAACCTGAAGGAAAGAATATTGATTAACAACATTTATGAAAATTATTATTCTGGTAAGCATTTAATTTCCAAATTACTTAATAGCTTACTTTCAGGAAAATTTATTTGATGGTATGAAAGAAACCATGAGCATTTTAAATGGAACCTGAAAAATTTATTTGCATGTTCCAGTCTTTTTTGTTAACCAGATAACAAGCAAGAAAGCTGGAGTAGTTCATTATATCTCTTTGAATCTGAGTTTCTACATTGGTATAAATGAAATAAAAATATAAGTTATTTGGAGATTAAATGGGAAAAAATTCTGTCTACACATGGTACTTAATACAAAATATCTACTACCACTTTTCTATAGTCTCAAGACATAGATTTGTACATTGATTTTCTCATTTTAGTGTATGTGTTTTTATCCATTCTTCAGATTGACTATCCAAATATGTTTATTTTTCCAATTTAGTCTATGTGCAAAGGGGAGCATGTCTGTTAAAGCCACTTTATTGACATAATCCGCCCTAAAACCTTCAACACACATCTCTTTCATGAGAGAACTGGCAGAGTTTGGTTCAGCTAAATCAGCCTCTGTACTGTATTTAATGAGTCTTATGATGTATTTTCATTCAAAACTTTGTTTCATCGGAGGGGTAGACGAACCATGAGAGACGATGGACTCTGAAAAACAAACAGGGTTCTAGAGGGGAGGGGGGTGGGAGGATGGGTTAGCCTGGTGGTGGGTATTGAGGAGGGCACATTCTGCATGGAGCACTGGGTGTTATGCACAAACAATGAATCATGGAACACTTCATCTAAAACTAATGACGTAATGTATGGGGATTAACATAAGAATAAAAAAAATAAAAATAAATAAAAATAAATCTCCTAACTTGAAAAAAACAAAAAAACTTTGTTTCATTCACCCAACTTTAAATTGTAACTATGCTATTTAGCTTTTAAATAAGAAGAGATATAGATGCTGACAGTAATGACAATTTACTAAATGCTAGCAAACATTAGTATTATCATTTAAATATTTTTATTTTGAATTTCGTAAATTAAATAAGCACAAATGGTGTTTTTAAATATTTTAATTAAAAATGAAACGATTCTTATGGAATTTGGAGTATCAAGGCATAGAAAACAATAAAAAAAGTAGAAAAGCCGAATATTAAAGTAGAGGCAGTGATGTGCTACTTTTCACAAATGATTGGAATTATTGCATCATCTTTATGATATACCTACCTTTTTCAGATCATATGGAGGATTTTCTCCCTTAAAACCTGAAAGTGGTTCATGAATACAGATATTTTATCTTTTTACTTTCGAATTATATGTATTTATGGGTCCATCCAACGGGATAAACACACACACACGAAACTCCATAAACTGATTTGTAACATAAGAATCCTTAAAAACCTGTGGAGCTTCTCTAGGAAAATGATGGATCTAGATATGGAACAATGAAGGGAAAGTAGTAACCAAAATTCAAGTATTTTCCTGGGTTAAGAAAAGGTCAACTATGCTAACACTGCTGTTGAGGAAAGAAAGGTTGTATTTAAGTATCAAATGTCTATTTAAGAAAACAAACAAAACACTGCATTGGGTCTTTTAGAACAATAGAAGAGGACATATTTTTTTATTTTGCTTAATATTGTCTTCATAATCCTAGTCCTATCAACCTGACCAAGGCATTTCAAGAAAAGTATAGACATAAAAATTCTTACCAAAATAAATTAGCAAATCAAATTAAAGAGTACATTAAAAGGATAGCACCTGAATCTAAATGAGGATTCACACAATGAGTATCGGTTTAGTTAAAAATTGAAACAAATATGCAAACAATAAAACATGGAACACTACATCAAAAACTAATGATGTTATATATGGTGATTAACATAACATAATAAAAAATAAAATAAAAATAAAAATTCCTTCAGCTACAAAAAAAAATTGAAACAAATAATTTATGTACTATGTTTACAGAAGGTATTTGAGAAAATCATAATCTTAATAGAGGCACAAAAAGTGTTTAACAAAACTCAATACCTGTTCATGGTAAACAAAACAAAACAAACCTCTCTGCAAATAAAATGAGAAAAACTTCCTTAGAAGTCTTCTACAACAACCTATAGCTAACATCATACATAATAGTGGAAGACATAATGCTTTCCCCTCAATGTTAGAGGAAAATACATATAATGTTCATCATCACTGGATATACTAGAAAATAAAAAATGAATTAAAAATATAAATAACAAGGAGAAAATGTGTCACCATTTGCAAATAAAACAATTATCTACTTAGAAAATCCTAAGTAATATACAACAAAACTATCTGATATAATACTTAAATTCAGTGAGTGTTCAGTAATAAAGATCAAGCTCAACATTGCTCGGCATCAGGGAAATACAAATCAAAACCTCAATGAGATACCACCTCACACCAGTCAGAATGGCTAAAATTAACAAGTCAGTAAATGACAGATGTTGGCGGGGATGCGGAGAAAGGGGAACCCTCCTACACTGTTGGTGGGAATGCAAGCTGGTGCAACCACTCTGGAAAACAGTATGGAGCTTCCTCAAAAAGTTGAAAATAGAGCTACCATACGATCCAGCAATTGCACTACTGGGTATTTACCCCAAAGATACAAATGTAGGGATCTGAAGGGGTACGTGCACCCTGATGTTTATAGCAGCAATGTCCACAATAGCCAAACTTTGGAAAGAGCCAAGATGTCCTTCGACAGATGAATGGATAAAGAAGAGGTGGTATATATATACAATGGAATATTATGCAGCCATCAAAAGGAATGAGATCTTGCCCTTCGCAACGATGTGGGTGGAACTGGAGGGTATTATGCTGAGCGAAATAAGTCAATCAGAGAAAGACATGTATCATATGACCTCACTGATAAGAAGAGTTCTTAATCTCAGGAAACAAAGTGAGGATTGCTGGAGTGGTGGGGTGTGGAAGGGATGAGGTGGCTAGGTGATAGATATTGGGGAGGGTATGTGCTATGGTGAGCACTGTGAATTGTGCAAGACTGTTGAATCACAGATCAGTACCTCTGAAACAAATAATGCAATATATGTTAAGAAAAAAAAAAAAAAGATAGCAGGAGGGGAAGAATGAAGGGGGTGGAAATTGGAGGGGGAGACGAACCATGAGAGACGATGGACTCTGAAAAACAAACTGAGGGTTCTAGAGGGGAGGGGGTTGGGAGGATGGGTTAGCCTGGTGATGGGTATTAAAGAGGGCATGTTCTGGGCACCTGGGTGGCTCAGTCATTAAGCGTCTTCCTTCGGCTCAGGTCATGATCCCGGGGTCCTGGGATCGAGTCCCACATCGGGCTCCCTGCTCCCTGCTTCTCCCTCTCCCGCTCCCCCTGCTTGTTCCTGCTCTCACTATGTCTCTCTCTGTCAAATAAATAAATAAAATCTTAAAAAAAAAAAAAAAGAGGGCATGTTCTGCATAGAGCACTGGGTGTTATGCACAAACAATGAATTGTGGAACACTACATCAAAAACTAATGATGTAATGTATGGGGATTAACATAAGAATAAAAAAAAACTAATGATGTAATGTATGGTGATTAACATAACAATAAAAATTTAAAAAAATTAAAAAAAAGATCAAGGTACATAAAGGAGACATACTTATATAATAAAACACTGGAAGATAAAATGAAAATACCAACATCATTTACAATAGCATATAATACAAAAAGGTCAGTTTAGCAAAAGGTTTACAGACCTCTGCACTGAAAAAACAAAATATTGCTGAGAAAATTCAAATAAAAGAAGTTGTGCTGTTTCTTACAAGTAAATGATGTAATATGCCATATGGGTGTTTCTTACAAGTAAATGATGTAATATGCCACACACAGTAGGAAGACTTAACTTAGTAAAATGTCAGTTTTCCTTACATTGTTCTATAGATTCAATGTAATTTCAGTGAAATCCCAGAAGGTTTTCTTTTTTATTTTTTTAGAAATTGTTATGCTGGTGCTAAAATTTATGTAGAAATATAAAGTACCTAGAATAGCCAAAATAAATAAGTTAAACTTGAAGGTCTTTCATTATATGATTTTAAAAATTACTACAGACCTCACATAGTTGAGAAAATATACTTTTGTTTTGAAAATAAAATTCAGTGGAACACAGGAGAATTCAGAAATAGACCTTTTTTCCAAACAAATGATTCTTTAAAGTGTGCCAATTTAATTCAATAGGGGAAAGGAATGTATTTTCAACAAATGGTACTGGAAACTAGATGACCATTTGGAAAAGTAAGGAAACTTGACACAGCAAACCATATAAAGATGATAGCTTGAGATTGGTTATAGGCCTAAATGTAAAAGCTAAAAATATGAAGCTCCTAGAATAAAACAAGAAAATATCTTTGTAATATTTGGCTGGGCAGAAGTTTCCTATCAATAAAGAAAATATTTGCAAAAACAAATACTTGACTAAGGATAATATATTTCCCTAATATTTCTGAAATGTTTATAATACTTTAATGAAAAATAACCCATTTATTAAAGTTTTATTTTAATTCCAGTATAGTTAATATACAGTGTTATATTAATTTTCAGGTGTATAATATAGTCATTCAACAATTCTGTACATTATTCAGTGCCCATCATGATAAATATACTCTTTAATCCTCATCACTTATTTTGCCCATCCTCCCACCCCCACTCCCCTCTGGTAACTATCAGTTTGTTCTCTACAGTTAAGAGTCTATTTCTTGGTTTGTCTCTTTTCTTTTCCTTTGTTTATTTTGTTTCTTAAGTTCCACATGAGTGAAATTATATGTTATTTATCTTTCTCTGACTTACTTCACTTAGTGTTATATTCTCTAGCTATGTGCATGTTGTTGCAAATGACAAGATTTCATTCTTTTTTATGGCTGAATGATATTCCATTACACACACACACACAATCTTTTTTTAATTTAAATTCAATTAATTAACATACAGTGTATTATTAGTTTTAAAGGTACGTTTCAGTGATTTATCAGTTTTATGTAATACCAGCGCTCATTACATCACATGCCCTCCTTAATGCCCATCACCCAATTACCTCATCCCCTCACCCCAACCCCTCCAGCAACCCTCAGGTTGTTTCCTATGATTAAGAGACTTTTATGGTTTGACTCCCTCTCTGATTTTGTCTTGTTTTATTTTTAACTACCATCCCCTATGATCCTCTGTTTTGTTTCTTAAATTCCACATATCAGTGAGATCATACGATAGTTGTTTTTTTTTCTCTGATTCTCTGATTGACTTATTTTACTTAGCATAATACCCTCTAGTTCCATCCACATCATTGCAAATGGCAAGATTTTGGGTCTTTTTGATGGCTGAGTAGTATTCCATCATACATATATACCACATCTTATCCATTTATCTGTTGATAAACATCTGGCCTCTTTCCATAGTTTGGATACTGTGGACATTGCTGTATAAACATTGGGGTGCAGGTGCTCCTTCGGATCACTACATTTGTATCTTTGGGGTAAATACCCAGTAGTGCAATTGCTGGATCATATGGTAGCTCTATTTTCAACTTTTTGGGGAACTTCCCTCCATACTGTTTTCCAGAGTGGCTGCACCAGCTTGAATTCCCACCAACAGTGTAAGAGGTTTCCCCTTTCTCCACATCCTCCCCAACATCTGCCCTTTCCTTACTTGTTAATTTTAGCCATTCTGACTTGTGTGAGGGTATCTCATTGTGGTTTTGATTTGTATTTCCCTGATGCCCAGTAATGTTGAGCATTTTTTCATGTGTCTGTTGATCATTTGGATGTCTTTGCAGAAATGTTTGTCCATGTCTTCTGCTCATTTCTTGATTGGATTATTTGTTCTTTGGGTGTTGAGTTTGATAAGTTCTTTATAGGTTTGGAATACTAGCCCTTTATCTGATAAGACATTTGCAGATATCTTCTCTGATTCTGTTGGTTGTATTTTGGTTTTATTGACTGTTTCCTTTGTTGTGCAAAAGATTTTAGCTTGATGAAGTCCCAATAGTTCATTTTTGCCTTTGTTTCCCTTGCCTTTGGAGATGTGTCTAGCAAGAAGTTGCTGTGGCTGAGGTCACAGAGATTGCTGCCTGTGTTTTCCTTTAGGATTTTGATGGATTCCTGTCTCACATTTAGGTCTTTTGTCCATTTTTGAGTCTATTTTTGTATATGGTTTCATTCTTCTGCATGTAGCTGTCCAATTTTCCCAATACCATTTGTTGAAGACTGTCTTTTTTCCATTGGCTATTCTTTCCTGCTTTGTTGAAGATTAGTTGACCATAGAGTTGAGGGTCAATTTCTGGGTTCTCTATTCTGTTCCATTGATCTAGGTGTCTGTTTTTGTGCTAGTACCATACTGTCTTGATGATGACAGCTTTGTGATATAGCTTGAAGTCAGGCATTGTGATGCCACCAGCTTTGGTTTTCTTTTTTAACATTCCCCTGGCTATTTGGGGTCTTTTCTGGTGCCGTACAAATTTTAGGATTGTTTGTTCCAGCTCTGTGAAAAAAGTTGATGGTATTTTGATAGGGCTTGCCTTGAATGCATGGATTGCTCTAGGTAGCATGGGCAGTTTAACAATATTTGTTCTTCCAATCCATGAGCATGGAACAGTTTTCCATTTCTCTGTGTCTTCCTCAATTTCTTTTATGAGTGTTCTATAGTTTTCTGAGTACAGATCTTTTGCCTCTTTCGTTAGGTTTATTCCTAGGTATCTTATGGTTTTGAGGGCAATTGTAAATAAGATTAATTCCTTAATTTCTCTTTCTTCTGTCTCATAGAAATACAACTGATTTCTGTGCATTGATTTTATATCCTGCCACTTTGCTGAATTCCTGTATGATTCTAGCAATTTTGGGAGCAGTCTTTTGGATTTTTCACATAGAGTATCATGTCATCTGTGAAGAGTGAGAATTTAACTTCTTCTTTGCTGATTCGGATACCTTTTATTTCTTTTTGTTGTCTGATTGCTGAGGCTAAGAATTCTAGTGCCATGTTTAATAGCAGTGGTGATAGTGGATATCTCTGTCATGTTCCTGACCTTAGGGGAAAAGCTCTTAGTTTTTCCCCATTGAGAATGATATTCACTGCACACCATGTCTTCTTTATTCATTCATCTATTGATTGACACTTGGACAGCTTCCATAATTTGGCTATTGTAAATAATGCTGCCCTAAACATAGGGGTGCATATATCATTTTGAGTTAGTGTTTTTGTATTTTTCGGGTAAATACCCAGCAGTGTGATTGCTGGATCATAGGACAGTTCTATTTTTAATCTTTTGAGCAACCTCCATACTGTTTTCCACAGTGGCTGCATGAAAACCCAATTTTAAAAAGAGATTTTAGTCACTTCTGGTTTTTCCTCCAATGCATACAGGATTGGAAGTAATCATTTCTGCTCTTACAATGAAGAAAAAGCTGCAGGAACTGAAAATCAATAATTTTTCTAGGACTTAAGAGAATTGAATTCACAGGGTAAGCTGTTACCCCAAAATATGGAGAGAGAGGTGAATATAGAGAATCATAACTGAAATGTGCTCACCTACAGGAGAAGCTGCTGGAGTCATAAACTGGTGGTGTAAATAGTGAAGAATAACACTTGTTAATGCTGAAGGTAAAATGTAGATTACTGTGAAAGTATAAAACTCATGATGGTCACAGTCTTAGAGAGTTCCCACACTTCTCTGAGTTTTAACTTTAGGAACCCCGCAAGTTTCTCACTGAAAACAGCCAGAAAAACCCTTATGTTTCTAGCAAGGGGAGGGCATTGATGATTATTTTGAAATATGTCCAGAATGTTCTTTATTGTGAAGGCCTCCTAAGCAGGAGAGAGTTTACCAGATTCTTAAACTACAGGAGGAAAGAGAAATAACCCAACTCCATACACTACTAGCTTTTCTGTCTCACCTGAGGGGTGAAAGAGGCTGAGTAACAACAGCTGAAGGACACAGCCCCAATACAGGACTGAGACTAAATCATAGGGATATGACATACTTCCCACATCAGCAGGACAGCAATAAAATAACAGTGTGTTTTAGCTGGAAAATTTTAAGGCTCAAACTCTAAGGAAGGGTTTTTAGAGAAATTTAGACAGGAGAGAAAAAAAAAAGCTAGAGGAAATTGAAGCCTGTGACACCTGTAACTGTAATAAATGCTAAACACAGACCCATTCTTAGCCAGATTAAGATAAAAACTAACACTAAAGACCTATATACCTCCATTCCTATTAGCTGATACCTTGCTTCTAGCTTTCAAAAAATTATAGGCATGCTAAAAGGCAAGTAGTAACACAGCTTGAAGAAACAAAGCAACCATTAAATCCAGACTCAGATATGGCAGGAGTTCTGGAACTATCAGACCAGGAATTAAAAACAAAAACAAAAACAAAAACAAAAACAAAAACACCTGTAAATAATATGTGAGGGGGTTCTTTTGGGAAAATTAGGCAATATGCAATAATAGATGGGGAATGCAAGTAAAGAGACACTCTAAGAATAAATGAAAAGAAAATTCTATAAATCAGAAACTCTATAATAGAAATGAAGAGTGATCCTGATGGACTCATCAGTAGATTGCACATGCCAAAGGATAGCATCAGTGAGCATGAAAATGTTATCAATAGAAATTTCACAAACTGAAATGTAAAAAAAAAAAAAAAAAATTTAACAAAAAGGAATAGAATATCCAAAAACTGTGGGATGATTACAAATGGTGTTAACATATGCATTATTAGAATACCAGAAGAAAGAGATTGGGAGCATAAATAATGTCTGAAATAGGGGCTCCTGAGTGGCTCAGTAGGTTGAGTGTCTGCCTTCAGCTTGGGTTATGATCTCAGGGCCCTGGGATGGAGCCCCACATCGGCTCCCTGCTCAGCGGGGAGTCTGCTTCTCCCTCTCCTGCTGCCCCTCCCCCTGGCCTGTGCTCTCTTTCAAATGAATAAATAAAATCTTAAAAAAAAGGAATATCTGAAATAGCAATGGCCAAGAGGAAACTCCAAGAACACAAAGCAAGTTAAATACCCAGAGAAAAAAATCTTCATGTAAGCATATCATATTCAAACACCAAGCATGAAGGGAAAATTTTGAAATTAGCCACAGAAAAAGAATTCTATTTCTTAATTTTGGTGGTTTTCATCAGTGTATTCACTTTTTTGGTAATGCTTAAGTGTTGTATATTTGTGAATTTTTCTGTAAGCATATCATAGCATCAATTTAAATACTTTTATTTAAAGTTCTGAAAGTCACTTAAACAACGTAGCCATATATTCAGTCAAAAGAGAATACCTTCTACTTTTACGCCCAATCTGTGGCTTAGGACTTGTGATTGGGCCAAGATCATGTAAGTGAATGGGACCAACCCATATAACAGATGCTCTCTGAGTACTGCTATTGTGAACATCTTGTAGGATTAGTGTCCATGCTGCCAAAGAATTATTCTCAAATCACCGAATCAGCATAAATCACATTATAAAAATTACAGAAAGCTGTAGATTCTAATAGCATATGACTTGATACAATTTTCACTTTCCATTAGAAAATAATAATATGGAATCTTTCTTCTGAAATATAAGAACATTTTTTTGATTTATATACATACACATGCAATAATTAGTACTTTTTCACAGTTGCCTTAAACAAAATATTCTGAAGTCTCCCACCTTCCATCCCCACTGTCAGTTATGAACCAAGAATGCAATTTTTATATATTCAATATTCATTAATATTGAAACATTGTTTCTTTGATATGATTTTGACCTGAATAATCTGTTCAATTCTGTAAACTCATAAACCAGTCATGTAACAAAACAAGCCATTTTAATTATCACTCTTCTAACTCTATAATAGGCCTTAACATGTGCAAATTCAAATAAAATAGTCAATTTAAACCCATTTTATCTCACAGTCACTCTAATTTTTCAACTATGGAGTTTGATCTCTAGTTTTGTCCATAGCTTCAAATGACATTTAGGTAAAAACTTAGAAGAAACTGTAGTATTTATTGAATTCAAGGAATTCATCTCTGTTCCATTGATTTCTTTTCTCTTACATTATATTCAAGAAGATATGAGCATAAATTCTGGTTTATTCATGTGTAATAGCCTATGTGGTAAATGAGAGAAATCTATAAGTTCAGTCTCTATGTTTGTTTAAAATGTGTCAACAGGCTTAATATTCCTTCCTCAGTTTTGAATGCTTTCAAAAGCTGGGAAAGAATAATGTCAATCAAATTTCTCAAGCTTTATGTCCTCCGGACTAAGTTTGTGTTTCTGCTTTGACGTGCTCCTACTGCATATTAAAAGTGAGCTTATTTTTTTTTTTTTGAAACCCTAAGATGAATTATTCTGCTTGAACAGACCAAGCTGTTGTAAACAGCCTACTGCTGACAGTGCTTAACTAAAGTCAACAAAGAGAAGATAAGGCTTACTGGTATTGTTTGTTGAAATATTAATACCAATTCCAGCTGTAAAAATGATAAATACTTTAATAAAGATAGCTTGTTCCTCACCAAAGTTTGCAGTACTCTTTATTCTATCCATGCAGGAATATTCCCAGCAGACAGATTTAATCTCATAAAAGATATGGGTTACTAAAATGTGGCTATCTTACAAATGTCCCCAAAGCTTTTAAAATAAACAGCCAAAGTGTTAGTTCTATTACACATCCTTTAAAATTCTACATATCTTTCCTAATTAGTAATTTTTAAAAGAAGTCCATTAATTTTGTTTAAGATACTTACTTCACATGTGTACCTATTAGGTGTTTATTTGTACATCAATTGTGTGGAACTTTTTTTGTTTGCCTTTTAAAAATTTGTTTGTTTTGTTTCTGTCCTGTTGTGGTTTTTTTTGGAAAATACATTAAAATGAACTACGTGGATTCAAGCAGCAGCATAAATTATGGAGGATTACAGAGTTAAACTGTTGAATTGAACTTGGATGGTAGAAACATTAGGTGCTAATTTGTTGGCAGAGAGGCTCTGTGCCATGTGCTGTGTGTATGCCGATAATAAAAGCGTTATATGAGGCCAGTGCCACTTCAGTTTCATGAGCTTTTTATGTGACGTGGCATATCAAATCTGCCAAACACAGGACCATCTGGAAAGAGAGTACCAGTCAGGAATCTGATCTTATTTGGAAGAAAATAACGTCGGTGAATATTAGGTGTAACTGAAGGTCAAATGAAGATCCATACCAGAAACATACACAGTTGCAATGTTTCCATGTGTGGCTCTTTGCTTGAGTACATCTATGTATTACTATTAATAATAAAAATATCCACAAGTGAATTATTAAGTATTGTCCTTGGCAAATCATTGAAGACAGTTTTTAAAGCCCTAGTGACTATGGGTCACAAGTTAGTGGAAGGAGAAATTACTCAATAGATGTTACTGGGATATTGAAGCCATTTTGAAAAAAAGAAAAAAATTTACTTTACTTCAAAACAAAGTAGACTACAGATGTACTTAAGACTTAGAGAAACTTAAACCTTATGAGGTATATATTATCAGTATAGTGAGTAAATGTAAGAGTATTTTCACTGTTCTAAAAATGGTCTTTATTTTACCTATTCATCCTTTCCCTTAACCCCTGGCAACTCCTGATCTTTTCACTCTCTCCATAGTTTTACTTTTCCAGAATGTCACATAGTTGGAATTGTGCAGTATGTAGTTTTCAAATGGACTTCTTTCACTTAGTAATGAGCATCTAAGTTTCCTACATGTCTTTTCATGGTGTCATAGCTCATTTCTTTTTATCACTAAGTAATACTCCGTTGTCTGGTTGTGCCACAGTTTATTTAACCATTCACCTACCAAAGGACATCTTGGTTGCTTCCAAGTTTTGGCAATTATGAATAAAGCTGCTATAAACATTTGTATGCAGTTTTTGTGTTAACATAGGTTTCCAGCTCCTTTGGGACCACTATTGGAGTATTATTCGGTAAGCATATGTTTTGTATTGTGAGAAACCACTAAATTGTCTTCCAAAGTGGCTGTTCCATTTTCCTTGCTTCTTTGCTCTTGGTTTTAGTGTTCAGGTCTTCATTGTTTTGGCAACCTTGTGATACGGTGTGTCTGTGGTTTCTGAAGAAAACCCCTGGATTAGTCCACTAATGATCCCTCTTTTCTTTCTTTTTTTTTTAAGATTTTATTTATTTGAGAGAGAGAGAGTGAGAGAGAGAGCACAAGAGCGGGGAGCGGGAGAGGGAGAAGCAGACTCCCCGCGGAGCAGGGAGCCCAGTGTGGGACTCCATCCCGGGACTCCAGACTCATGACCTGAGCCGAAGGCAGTCGCTTAACCAACTGAGCCACCCAGGCGCCCCGATCCCCCTTTTCTTAAGATAGTTCAAGGGATGCCTTTTGTTATATTAAAAATGTCATTGATTACTTATGAAATGTTTTAGAATAGACATTTCTTCATCTTTTTTCCTTTATGTGGGATGATTTAAGAAGACAGTATCTAGATTCAGTGTAAATATTTTGCAATGTACAGCTAAATTATTTTGTACGTTCTGTATAGCAGAACTTTTATGGCATAGTTTTCTGTGTGGTAAAATGATGCTGGCTTAAAGGTAAGTAGGTTTTGTGATCTTAGCTACTGGTAGAACCAAACTGTTACTTTTTAAAGTATCGCTGCTTTATCCATCTTCAATATTTGGCACCAGAAATGCAATTATAAGAAGTTTCTTAACTTGGGCACCTGGGTGGCTCAGTTGGTTAAGCGACTGCCTTCGGCTCAGGTCATGATCCTGGAGTCCCTGGATCGAGTCCCGCATTGGGCTCCCTGCTCGGCAGGGAGTCTGCTTCTCCCTCTGACCCTCCCAACCCTCCCCCCTCTCATGTCCTCTCTCTCTCAGTCTCTTTCTCTCAAATAAATAAATAAAATCTTAAAAAAAAAAAAAAGTTCCTTAACTTGGAGGATTGGCAAACACTAGCAGAGCCCTTTTGAAAGAACAAAGTGAAATGGTCAACATTTCCCAAACTTTAAAAATCCTAAGAATATATTGCCTTATTACCAACATTTCTTGGAATTTTCTCCATATTGTAACCATAATTTGTTAGCTCATTCCTTTTGGCTCAATTTAAAAGGAAAAGAACATGTGAACTAATGTTTCCCAGAAAGGTTACATTATAGGCACAGAGGACTAGAACTAGTTAGTGATAGAGTATCATTCCTTATTTACCAAGTAATACTCTTCATGGGTTTACTGAAAGACAAGATTTCTAAATGTTCAATGTAAGTCCAACTCAAAGTGTAGTGGGAATGTGGGGACATATGCAAGCCCAAACCTGGCTTATCCAAGCAACTAAGAATATATTTGCAGCTATTTCCACACAATTTATTGTGCAATTACAATTCTTTGAGCTCTGCCCTTGTCTTTCTTTCTTTTGATTTTCCTGCTACCCTGACTTACGTTAATAAAATCTTTTCATCTTACGTTAGTTCTGCACTGAGTGTAAATCTCTTGCACCAATATAATAGAATAGAATTCATTAATTTTAAAATGGATTAGTCATTTTAGTCACTCTGGCCTGGAAATCATTCATACTTGTCAGACAATTGGGATAAAACTCATGATCTGTTATCCAGAAAATGCTCAGTTGAGGTAGTAATACTTAAGATTCAAATTATCTCAATCATGTCATTTAATATGTTGGTATTAATTCATTAATACATGAAACATTAAATTAATATAATCACCCAAAACTGCACAAGATATTCATCAATATAGGTAGTTGTAATTTAAAATATGTCTGCTTTTGAGAGAAAAAATTGCTGTACTTCATGCAAAGTAGAATTTGTCATATTGGTGTGTGGCATTATTTCAGCAAGTCTATTTCCATCCTGTTCTTAGCTCTGTAACTTCAGGAGATTTATTGTTTCAGTGATGATTAGGTAGAAATGGTAATGTTTCCACAGAAAATGTAAGAGAGTATATTAGCTTATGTAAGGTATGGTTTTGACAGAAAATTAGAGCTGCTTAAGAGAATGTCACTTCAGTTTCCCAGATCATCAAGGAAAGAAAAGTAAAGTAGTATGATTATTAGGTGATAGAATACTTTTGTATGTGCATAATTTTATGGGATAGCTATATTCTGTGCTTTATATTTTCACATAAATGCTTCATAGACACTAATTTTAGATTGTTAAAAATAGCATGTTGAAGGATAGAGACACCTGGGTGGCTCAGTTTGTTAAGCATTTGAGTTGATTTTGGCTCAGGTCAGGATCCCAGGGTCCTGAGATTGAGCCCTGTGTTGGGCTCCATGCTCAGTGGGGAGTCTGCTTGAGACTGTCGCTCTCCTTCTCCCTCTGCCCCTCCCCACTATATTTGTGTGCGCACTCTCTCTCTCAAATAAATAAATCTTTAAAAAAATAGAATTTTGTATTATGATGTTTCATAAGTGTAGGCAGAACAGTTCTGTGACTTCCTCATGTGAAACTGTGTTTGAACATAGAACATAAACTTGTTTTTATATTGAAATTTGTGTTCATAGAATGTGTAGCATCATACTGAAATATAAATATCTTTCTTCCAGTAAGGAATAGGCTGTAGAGGGAATGACTTTTCTGTGAAAAGGAAAGCAATAAAACAATGTTAAGAATATATTAAGTGCATAAAAATTGTAATATACTGTAAATGATTTGCCTTGTATCTGAACAAGACTTATGAGTCCTAAAGAAAATTAAAAGAAAGATTCACTTAGTTTTAAAATTAACAGGTCAGCATAGTATTTGGTTTTCCAAATTATCATCAGATTTTAGGCTACCATTTTGCTACCTTGAGAGAATAAATCACACTTATCACTCAAATTTTAGGGTTCTTTAAAATAACTAATAGAATAAAAATTCAATAATAATGTGGAATTTAACATACTATAAACATAACATTTGAATCCTAACACACCTACGTTTCTTACAGACAGAGGCACTTTGTAGTTAAATTTTGGTTACTTAGCTTTGTTTTGGAAGTCTACGAATGTTGATACTTTTCTTTGTCTATCAAAAAAGCTAAGGTGTAAGAAATAGGGTGCATGTGTGTGTGTGTGTGTAGGTCTGTAAAATATAAAGTGTGTATGTGTGTGTGTATAATTTTCTAAACATTACAAGTATGAAAAGCCCATGCCTGACTTTAAATCAATGCAGTTCTGAAAATGCAAGAAGAGAAAAATTCTTTTGTGAACAAAAATTTATTTGTGTGTGTGATGGTTAATTTTATGTGTCAACTTGACTGGGTCACAGTGTGCCCACATATTTGTTCAAACATTATTCTGGGTGTTTCTTAGGATGTTTTTGGATGAGATTAACATTTGAATCAGTAGACTGAGTAAAGCAAATGCCCTCCTTAATGTGGTGGCCTTCCATCTAATCAGTTGAAAGACTGAATAGAATAAAAAGGCTAACTCTCCCTTGAGTATAGGAATTCCTTCTGCCTGATTATTTGAGGTAGGACAATAGCTTCTTCCTGCCTTTGAATTCAGATTCAGTCATTGGTTTTCCTAAGTGTCAAGCCTGTTGGTTTCAGACTGGAACTACACTGTTGGCTCTCCTGGGCTCCAGCTTGTCAGTTGCAGTTCTTGAGAATTCTCAGCCTTTATAATTTCATGAATCAATTCCTTATAGTAAATATCTCTCTACATAGGTAGATAGACAGATCTATTGGTTCTGCTTCTCTGAGAACCGTAATTGACTACACAACAGTAATATCAGTGTAGATTCTCATCTGTCAAGATGAAGTGTTGGAGAATGTTCATCTCTCTTAAAAGTTTTTAAGGGGAAAAAGGCCTCATCCAGCGTATACATCATGTATGGCCATGTTAGCTCTCTCCCTAAAGCTTTTCAAACTGAAAAGGGACAGAAAAGTAGGGAAATTACTTATAAGGAAAATAGCAAGGGCAGTCTGAGGAATGAGTATACAAAATTCTTCTTCATGGCACTAGGTTTATTTGGCTACTTAAATGAGTGAAAACATAGCCAAAGAGTTAGAAAACAACCATAAGAGAATGCTAGCCCCAGACCAATGCAAGGGGATATTTTAAACCTTAGGGCAACCAACTCTATATTGAGTCTGTGAGTATACTTTCTTTCTTTGCTTTGTAGGCATTCATTGTAGGCATCCATTTGTACTACAGATATTTATTGAATATTTATTGGCTGTCAGGCACTCTTGTATGTTTTGTGGATAACTGGCCAGAAAAGGAAGACAAAAACCCCTGCTCTTATGCAGTTTTTGTTTCATAAAGGAAAACTGTCAATAAATAAAACAACTGCATTTATTAAAAAAAATAAAGATAACCAAAACTGACTTAAATTGTGTTATTTGGGAAAATAGTGAATGAAGAACATTTCTCAATGAAAGAACAGCAAGTACAAATGTCATTAGGATGATAATCCACATGTATCAAGGAGAAAGTAGGCACGATTAAGTGTAGTGAGTGTCAGTGTCTTAGGTCAGGTTCATAGGAGCAGGTTTTTATATGAATTTTTGAGGAAATACTGTAGAGGGGAGAGAAATAACCTATAAAGGTGAAGGTGAAATAGAACGGTGGTGGGGGGGGATTCTCAGTAAAGATGTAGGCTCAAAGTATTAACTGGGTGGTATAGTTTCATATACCCTTGAAGCAATGAAGCTGGCCAGTTATGCCCAGTTTCAGCTGGTCAATGGTTGGGGGTACCATCCATCAGGAGGGCCTGACTTTTCTACTAAAATGGCTTCTGTCACCTGAGGGTAATTATATGGAGGAATGTAGATCTGTAAATCTTTAGCAGTCAACACTTGCATGAACTGGGGGGTAAGTTGGGACAAGGAATTTGGGTAGGACACAGCTTTGATTATGGTGGGAGGAATTCAGAAAGTAGAGAGGCTAGAATCCTGTTCAGCTTTAACTCAGGGCAAATAATTTAGGTCTTGCTCTAAGGGCAATAGAAACCTTTGGGAGTTATTAAACAAGAGAATGGCATGACCTGGTTTACATTTTTAAAATTTACTTTGAATGATAAGTGGAAAATGGAATTGGTAAGAGTGCATGCATACATATAAATTATGAAGTAATTGCAGGATTTTTGCCAAGTGATAGTGGTGGCTTGAATGAGTTGGTATTAGTGGGAATGGAAAAAAAAAAAAATGTCAGTAAGTTTCCTTGAAGAGGAGCAAAGAAATGAGTCAATAAATGAAAGGGTATATGGAATCAAGTAAATTTTTAAAAATTAATGTGAATTACTAGAGTATATTTTTTATGAGAATAATCCAGTTATGAAGAATAAATTAATGTTTTTGGAAAAAGGGAATGATTAAATAAACTATATCCTTGATAAGGCAAGAGGCAATGAAATACAAAATACAAGTGGAGCTGTTGAAATTTCCAGTAGAGTCAGAGTTCTGTGTAGGTGAATGATATGACAGACTTCTGACTATTCGTTCAAGGTCCAAAGATTCCTGTTTGTTTGTTTGTTTGTTTTTATCTACACCTAAAATGCCATTTAAAATTAATTAGTGGATGAATGGATGGATGGACGCATATTTATTTTTTTTAAATATTTCAATTTTTTTGAAACCAAGTTATCCACCATTTTACTTTGCTTGAAAGATGGACATCTCAAGTACAAGTTTAATTGGAAAAAGAAAAGGGAAAACAATCATTCATTGATCACACTATTAGAAGCCAGGGGTTGGAATAACAGATACAAAAAGGATATCATTGCTTTCAAGAATTCTCAATGTAGCAGAAAAGAGGGACAGATCCACTGGTGATTTCGAAGGGATAAGTAACATAAGTACCAATACTATAGAAATCATCTGAAGGTCTTGTAAATTGACCTAAGTATTATGGTAAAGTCTGAGAAATAGAGCAGTGATGTATTATCTTCTTGGAACTACAATTTAGTTTTGCCCAAACATGTAATGAGTAATGAGCAGTGGCAGAAAGTAAAGTTAAAGAGGTAGGCAGGTACCAGGTTGTAGTGAGCCTCATAAGCCATGCTTTAAAGTTTGACTTTAAATTGTCTAAGGAGTGGGTCTAGGCTGAGACAGCCCTGGAGAAAATCCTAGCAAATGCTAATAGAGGTGGATTAAAGTGTAAAAATGTGGAGCATTTTATTTGTCTAGGAACTCCATAATTTTGTCTATACTACCAGATGCATTATCTTGCAAGAAGTAATGAATGGTTCTGTTACTCCATGGAGTATACACAAGAGTCGATGAAGAAAAAGAGGACAACTAACCTAAAGCTGTAGGTATTTAATAGTGATCCAAGAGAGAAGATACTGAATAAAACACATAGGAGCTATTGTGAAACTAAGGCTTCTTGTTTGCTTGTTTTTTTGTTTTTTTTTTTTTTTTATTACCTCAACTGCCTTAAGAACTATATTTTTTGCGGTTAGGCATTCCTTATGGCTGTATATAACAATGTTCATCAATAAGCTAATGAGTCAGAGAGAAAAAGAAACTTAACAATATTCTTTATACCTTTGGTGATTGAGAGTAGATTGTGAAACAGATGTTTTTCATTAAGGTGCATCATGAGAGTGTGATCTTAACATAACCGCTAGAATTTTAGTATGAAAACAACAGCAGTTTATTTACCAACCAAGCATAATGTAGGCAGTAGTCCAACACCTGGCAAGGAGATTATAGACGAGGAAAAACAATTCTATCCTCTAAACAATACTAACCCAACTCTTTCTAAATACATTTATTTAGACAAGGTAGTTTTCATTCTGTATGTTGAAGAGGACTGACATTTGCAGCCCTAAGAGGAACACATACTCTGCTAATGTGTATGTCCAACACAGTTGTTGGGCAAAGGCAAGTTGGATTAGAATTCAGAAATTACACATGGTGATAGAAGTGCTTGTATATTCCTCAGTGATCTATAAAATCAAATGCAACAATAGATCAAGCAGAATCAAAGTTGCCTGAAAATCTCAGCACAAGTAACAAGTCATTACAAACCCTATTGAAAATCCCTTTGGCACAATGACTAGGCCTAAGCCCAGATTGAAAATTTAAAAATAATTGACTCCAAGGGAGATGGGTGATCAGCTGTGCAGCAACTTTCATATAAAACTCTTGCTGAGGCAAGTATAGTTTACATGGTAACACTGGAGTGGAATTGTTCTTTAAAAGGCAGAGGGTATACTTTTCTCTTACCACAAAGTCAGGAATTACATAATTTGTATTTCAAATAAGTCTAGAAATGTTGGAGTATCAAACATAGTAGTAGTAGGCCTTTGGAATTCCATATCCCACATGAAGTTTTTCAATAGGAAATGGAAATTCAATAGAAAAATCCCAATATCCCATAATACCCCACATATGTAAACACACACTATATACATTTTAATTTATCCCAAATATCTAGGACTTGAGTTTACATAAATTGTATGCATTCTAAGATAATCACCTAGTCATTTATGCATCTTCTTTCCTAATTTAGGCAAAATAATGATCTTTTTTCCTTCCTTCCCTCCTTTCCCCCTTCTTCCCCCCTTCTCCCTCCCTTCCTTCCTTCCATCATCTTTAATATATAAGCTCTTTTAAGCAAATTAGTGTTTCACTTTTCTTGGTTTTTTTTTGAAAGCTTTCAGTTGTTTTACTTTTTTAAAAATATTTTTTAAAGATTTTATTTATTTGTGAGAGAGAGAGAGAGAGAGAGAGCACAAGCAGGGGGAGTGGCAAAGGGAGAAGGAGAAGCAGACTCCCCACTGAGCAGGGAGCCCAATGTGGGGCTTGATCCCAGAACTCTGGGATCATGACCTAAGCCAAAGGCAGACGTTTAACTGACTGAGCCACCCAGGCGTCCCAGTTATTTTACTTTTTGACAATGAAAATGTTGACAATGAGTTTATGTGCGATATCTCACTTATCTTAGAAAAGGGAAATCGGATCTATAAAGTTTGGCCCATGGGCTTAATGTTTGATAGGTCAAAGCAAAAATATAAGATCAATATTACAGAGATAAGATGGCAGAACAGGACTAGATTGAACATATTATACACCTAAAGAAAGACTTGGAATTTGCTAGCCACAAGAGGGGTTAGGCAGTTTTAAGAAGATATAAAAATGAGAGTAAAAAAGACAAATCTCTGAAATGTCTACCTAAATTATATACAGTATTGAGGCAATCATGTTCAATGGGCTAAAAGTATGTAGAGCCACTAACAAGATAATTCATGTTTTGTTAGAAATGGGTACAGGGGTGCTTGGGTGGCTCAGTTGGTTGAACGACAGCCTTTAGCTTGGGTCGTGATCCTGGAGTCCCAAGATTGAGTCCCGCATAGGGCTCCCTTTTCAGTGGGAGTCTGCTTCTCCCTCTGACCCTCCCCCCTCTCACTCTCTCTCTCTCAAATAAATAAAAATCTTAAAAAAAAAAAAAAAAAGAAATGGCTACCCCAATCTAAAGTGACTGTATTTTAAATCATGTAAATAGCACAGTTCCTGGCCTGTGATTAATTAAATGAATTCAATGAATTTTCTGTTCTGATTTTATGCTCATTTGATGAATGTACCCTTATACATTGGTTTGCCATGAGTCTATCTAAGAGAGGGAATCAAGTATATATTCCAATATGAGTGCTTCAATTTGACTCTAGTTATATATATATTCTTTGTAAATCGACTGGAGTCGGTTTTTGTTTTATTCCCCAAACTCATGAACTTGGACAATATCTACTGTCTTTGATAAATGGATCTGTTCTTGGACCTCTGGAACAATCATGCTCGAGGATGGCAAATTCCCATATGGGTAATAATATCCTTAAAATCTCTTGTAAGCCAGATTGCTTCTCATGATTCTTGTTTTTCATATTAGGCTTTCAGGATTTTTATAGGAGATTTTTGTCATTAAGAAATGAAGGGAAACTTTACTATAACATAAGATACACTGCAAAGGGCCTTAAACCCATTTTCATTGTATCATCTCAATATTTCTGTTGATTTACTGCCTTTATTTTAGGAATGTAGAAATTGAAGACTGAAGTAGGATTTGAACCATGATTCTGAGTCTTGTCTTCTTAAAATTTGCTACACACATAAACACCAAACACTACCTCATTAATGGTTCTCACCCTATTTGCTAGTATTATAATACTTTTGAGAGTATTTTCCAAAATTTTGAGGAACGTTTGGTATGAGGAAAATAATACTGAAGAATTCTTATTTAAACAAAATATCCCATAGGATTTCTCAGAGCCTTTAATATGCATTATGGATATTTGAATCAACGAGAGAAGGATACAGTACATGTATTGGGAAAATGATGACTTTTAAAATGTAGCAGTGAAAAACAAGGGAAGGTCATTAATCCTGCAAATGTGTAATTTAAGTAAAAAATAAGCACTCATGTAAATAGAAATTGCTGTCAAATCAGTATCATTAAATCTGTGCACTATGACCCACAGTCTTCCAACAGTTCCCTCACCTCAGAATTTACATTTCTATTTATATAAAAGAGCTTTAGTTTCACAAAGAAGCTATGATAATTTTCCTTTCTGTCTAAAAAAATAATTTACTTATAAACAGTTTGCATTTTTTCAACCACATTCATATATACTATCTAATTTGGTCCTCAAAGAATTATGAAAGAAATCTGAAAAGGTTGTCATAGTAGATATTCACATAACAAAAGATTTGCCAGCATAACATATGCAATAGACATTTTTTTAAGATTTTATTTTATTTATTTATTTGACAGAGAGAGAGAGCACAAGTAGGGGGAGTGGCAGGCAGAGGCAGAGGGAGACACAGGGTCCTCGCTGAACGGGGAGCTTGATGTGGGGCTCGATCCCAGGACCCTAGGATCATGACCCGAGCCAAAGGCAGATGCTTAATGACTGAGCCACCCAGGCGCCCCTGTAATAGACATTTTTTAAGATTTTATTTGTTTATTTATTTGAGAGAGAGAGCGAGCAAATGAATGTGGGGGGAGGGGCAGAGGGAGAGGGAGAGAAAGAATCTCTAGCAGACTCCCCACTGAGATTAGAGCCTGATGCAGGGCTTGATCTCAGGTCACTGAGATCATGACCTGAGCTGAAATCAATAGTCCATTGCTTAAACGACTGAGACACTCAGGCTCCCCTATGATAGACATTAAAGACACATTTTACATTATAGAAACATTCATGGAAAATGTTAATGGTTTGTCAAATATTTTTAAAGTTTTTGTAAAAACTGGGGGAAATTTATACTATATGAATTTCTTGAATACAGTAATAAGTCGTTAAGTTCTTTATTGGGAGGAAATACCTACTAACCCTGAGCCAAACATCACATGGTTAGCAATAAACATGGTATTCTAATGATTACTGTATATAGGTAGGAAGAATATAAAGCAGTATTTTTTCCTTTTTTTTTTTTTAGAGAGAGAATCTTTTTTTTTTTTTAAGATTTTATTTATTTGAGAGAGAGCACGAGCAGGGGGAGGGGCAAAAGCAGAGGTAGAGGGACCAAGGGGCTCGACAAGGGGCTCGATCCCAGGACCTCGAGATCATGACCTGAGCTAAAATCAAGAGTCAGTTGCTTAACTGACTGAGACACCCAGGTACTGCTAAAGCACTACCTTTTTAAAGATACATGCAGATATTAATATCTTAGTAAACAATTAAGAAAGTATTAAAATGATAAGATTAATTTGAATAAGTTAATTATGTTATAAACAATTATATGCACTTTAGTTATCTATTGTTCATTAATTTTTTTTGCACTGTAGGCATCTACATAGGATACAAGCAGAGCATTCAAATAAACTTGATATAATGTTTATACAGGTAGATAGGGTAGCACAAGGTAAATATTTCATCAAAATTGATAGAAAATTTCACATTTGAAAATATTCCAAAGCCATTTTTCTGCATTTAGTAAAAGCATGTTTCATTGAATGTACAGAGTAAGCAACAAGAAAGGTTTATTTAAAACAGCTGTTTCAGGAATTGTCATAGTCACCTAACTGGTAGTAAATAATTCAAAAAATTATAAATGCCTTATCCTCTTGTCTTAAAAGCTAAGAAAGATCACCATCTTCTTTTTTTTTGAATGTCAGATGTTTCTATATTCTTTTTCCTTTTTTTTTTATTATGTTATGTTAATCACCATACATTACATCATTAGTTTTTGATGTAGTGTTCCATGATTCATTGTTTGCGTATAACACCAGTGCTCCATGCAGAACGTGCCCTCTTTAATACCCATCACCAGGCTAACCCATCCTCCCACCCCCTCCCCTCTAGAACCCTCAGTTTGTTTTTCAGAGTCCATAATCTCTCATGGTTCGTCTCCCCCTCCAATTTCCCCCCCTTCATTCTTCCCCTCCTGCTATCTTCTTCTTTTTTTTTTTTTTTTTTAACATTTAATGTATTATTTGTTTCAGAGGCACAGATCTGTGATTCAACAGTCTTACACAATTCACAGTGCTCACCATAGCACATACCCTCCCCAGTGTCTATCACCCAGCCACCCCATCCCTCCAACCCCCCACCACTCTAGCAACCCTCACTTTGTTTCCTGAGATTAAGAATTCCTCATATCAGCGAGATCATATGATACATGTCTTTCTCTGATTGACTTATTTTGCTCAGCATAACACCCTCCAGTTCCATCCGCGTCATTGCAAATGGCAAGATTTCATTCCTTTTGATGGCTGCATAATATTCCATTGCATATATATATATATATATATATATATATATATATATATATATATACCACTTCTTCTTTATCCATTCATCTGTCGATGGACATCTTGGCTCTTTCCACAGTTTGTCTATTGTGGATATTGCTGCTATAAACATTGGGGTGCACATACCCCTTCGGATCCCTACATTTGTATCTTTGGGGTAAATACCCAGTAGTGCAATTGCTGGATCGTATGGTAGCTCTATTTTCAACTTTTTGAGGAAGCTCCATACTGTTTTCCACAGTGGCTGCACCAGCTTGCATTCCCACCAACAGTGTAGGAGGGTTCCCCTTTCTCCACATCCCTGCCAACATCTGTCATTTACTGACTTGTTAATTTTAGCCATTCTGACTGGTGTGAGGTGATATCTCATTGAGGTTTTGATTTGGATTTCCCTGATGCCAAGTGACGTTGAGCACTTTTTCATGTGTCTGTTGGCCATTTGGATGTCTTCTTTGGAAAAATGTCTGTTCATGTCTTCTGCCCATTTCTTGATTGGTTCATTTGTTCTTTGGGTGTTGAGTTTAAGAAGTTCTTTATAGATTTTGGATACTAGCCCTTTATCTGATATGTCATTTGCAAATATCTTCTCCCATCCTGTCAGTTGTCTTTTGGTTTTGCTGACTCTTTCTTTTGCTGTGCAAAAGCTTTTTATCTTGATGAAGTCCCATAGTTCATTTTTGCCCTTGCATCCCTTACCTTTGGCAATGTTTCTAGGAAGAAGTTGCTGTGCCTGAAGTCGAAGAGGTTGCTGCCTGTGTTCTCCTTTAGGATTTTGATGGATTCCTCTCTGACATTTAGGTCTTTCAACCATTTTGAGTCTATTTTTGTGTGTGGTGTAAGGAAATGGCCCAGTTTCATTCTTCTGCCTGAATATCATTCTCAATGGGGAAAAACTGAGAGCTTTCCCCCTAAGGTCAGGAACACGGCAGGGATGTCCACTATCACCACTGCTATTCAACATAGTATTAGAAGTCCTAGCCACAGCAATCAGACAACAAAAAGAAATAAAAGGCATCCAAATCAGCAAAGAAGAAGTCAAACTCTCACTCTTTGCAGATGATTTGATACTTTATGTGGAAAACCCAAAAGACTCCACCCCAAAACTGCTAGAACTCACACAGGAATTCAGTAAAGTGACAGGATACAAAATCAATGCACAGAAATCAGTGGCATTCCTATACACCAACAACAAGACAGAAGAAAGAGGAATTAAGGAGTCGATCCCATTTACAATTGCACCTAAAACCGTAAGATACCTGGGAATTAATCTAACAAAGAGGCAAAGAATCTATACTCAGAAAACTATAAAATACTCATGAAAGAAATTGAAGAAGACACAAAGAAATGGAAAAACGTTCCATGTTCATGGATTGGAAGAACAAATATTGTGAAGATGTCAATGCTACCTAGAGCAATCTACACATTCAGTGCAATCCCTATCAAAATACCATCCACTTTTTTCAAAGAAATGGAACAAATCATCCTAAAATTTGTATGGAACCAGAAAAGACCCCGAATAGCCAGAGGAATGTTGAAAAAGAAAACCAAACCTGGTGACATCACAATTCTGGACTTCAAGCTCTGTTACAAAGGTGTCATCATCAAGACAGTATGGTACTGCCACAAAAACAGACACATAGATCAATGGAACAGAATAGAGAGCCCAGAAATGGACCCTCAACTCTATGGTCAACTAATCTTTGACAAAGCAGGAAAGAACGTCCAATGGAAAAAGGACAGTCTCTTCAATAAATGTTGTTGGGAAAATCGGACAGCCACGTGCAGATCACCGTTTTCAATGGTAGGGCAAGCATTATCACCAGAGCTTACAAAACATCACTAAAGGAATCCATGATGATACCCCTCATCGCTATTATTTGATTATTAATAATGGTATTTTGTATATTAGAAACTGTACCACCACTAGTCTTCAAAAAATAAATTATCCTCAACAAAATAAAAGGCTTTACACACTAGGAAAATAAATGATACTGTAGAAAAAAGAGCATTTCAGAGGAAGGGAGGACTCAGGCACTGCAGTTCAGTCATATTGAGGATGAAGCCTGCACGCCATAGTTCTGTGTGTGGTACATTTATCACAGGAACCGCTCTACCCACTCATCTCCCCAAATATTGGCTAATGAGGAGGACTAAGAGTGAAAATTATTACATTTGGTGAGTCCCATGGCTCATGTGCCCAAATCTAAGGGTATATGTATAAACTGGCAAAGAAGGCCAATGATGGGAGTGAACGAGGTCCGGTCCCTATGATGTGATCAACTATCTGCAATATGGGCACACTGGACACACATTTTTTTAAAAAAATTTTAAAGATTTTATGTATTTGTCAGAGAGAGAAAGAGAGAGAATGAGCACAACCAGGGGGAGTAGCAGGCAGAGGGAGAAGCAGGCTCCCCGCTGAGCAGGGAGCCCAATGCAGGACTCAGTCCCAGGACCCTGAGATCATGACCTGAGGCGAAGGCAGATGCTTAACTGACTGAGCCATCCAGGTGCACTGGACACACTTTTAAATCAGAAAATTTTGCCATATGTTGACAATTATTGATTTTCATCATGAAACCCAAAAAAGTTTCCTTTGACATTGTATATAAATATTATACCAGTATATTTGTTTTTGTTTTACCTCTGTTGTTCTCTTCTATGAATATGCATTATAATACATGAATCTGTGGTGAGTTGGGATAAATATATTTTGTGCAATATATTACATTTTGCACAGTTTAATTCCAGGCAAGTTCAAGATGTTTTAAATGACTCTATCCTATTAAAGTTTATCAGTTTCTGGGAGAGAATTCTTTTAATCCTCTTTATCCCCCAGCTAGTATTTTGCTGATTTATCCTTTTCAGTTTTCAAACTCTAGCTTCAAATCTGCCTTCCTCTTCACTGGTATAACTGTCTGGTTTTGAGAACCAAATAAGCTTTGTTCAATAGCAACTTACTGAAAGTTAACTTGGAGTTATGCATGTTGCTAACTGTTGGGTGCAAATATGTAATGAAATAATTTGTGAGGAAATATTAAGAGTAAAATGACAATCGTGCAGGTGACTAGTCTTCTTCAAGAGAGATAGTATAACTTTTTTCTCTGGGTCAGAGATGAGGAAATACAGCAGGAAGTAGTTGGACAAGATATTGAAAGAATTTGTGCCTGATTTTCTCTTCTTTCCCCATAAGTCATGGAAACATCAAGTGCAGCGAATAAAAGGTAGAGATTTGTAGGAAATTTGAGTGGAGTGAAAAAGTTCTAGTTTGGTATGTTTTTAATCTTAGTCCCATTTTCACATTTAAAAGAAATTATTTTTGCTCCAATGCAATTAATTTTCATTTTTAACCAAAAATTTTATATGCATATCTTAAATAGATCAGTATACATTTTAAATATAGATTTCCTTAACACCATCTATTTTAGCTTCTCCTTTGAAAACTTGCTTCTTGAATCCCTCTTCTTTAATTTTCCCATTTCCTGGATGGAAATAGAATGAGAATGAGAAATAGATTTCCACTCCTTAATCATCTTCTTTTATCTTATTTTTATACTTCTTACTACTCAAACAGGAATTCATTCATTCTGTAAGTAATTCTGAAAAATTTCCCAGTTTTTAATAAATTAATTTTTTCTGTTATTGGAATAAGAACAAGAAGAATGGAGTCTTCATCTTTAGATATGAAAATTCATATTTACATTTGCTTTAGCTGAGTTGACAAGAGGTATCATAAGGGAATCTCTTTTTGCATTTATTATCTGTCTTGGAGATTTTATAATATTATGTCATACAAATTCTAATTTCAAACCTGCATTAGGACAGTACAGTGGTATAAGTACCCAGAAAAGCCTGGCAGAGACACACGTGGTTTCTTATATGTCCCTTTTATAGTGAGCAGATTTTTGGCCTAGTCCTACTTTTCATATAATGTGTACCTATCATGGTCACAGCATTATGTGATTATTTAAATTCCAGTGTTACTCCTCTGGTCTCCATGTGGCAGTTAATATGCAATACTCCTACTCAGGTCAGTGGATAGGAGTATAAGCTCCCAATTACTTGTTTACTTTTCATCTCCCTCTTCATTGTTGGCATTCCTTGATTTGGGGCTTGCTCAGCTATGCCCTGGCTAATTACCTAGGCTAGACTTTTTAGGAATTTCATAGCAAAAGGAGGTAAAATAATTTGACCCAAGTCATGATCATGTCATAACTGAAGTAGAATCATTACTCTCTTGAGTCATTGTTTTTTGAGATATTTTCCCATACACAATTTTTTAAAAAAGAAAATGTGACTATTCTTATCCATATACATTCACCTTCATCTTATTCCATGCTAACATTCACAAACATAAAATCATTTATGCTTTATCGTACTTATTAATATTTGGTTCTTTTTAAAAAAGTGGGATCATACAATAATCTTTATTGCCTACTTTGCTTTTTTCCCCTAAAAATGTATCCTATACAACTATTCAAATCAATAAATATATATTAAACTGAACATTTTTCATATCTGCAAAATATCATATAGCATACACATGCCAAAATTATTTTGCTATTGCCCTACTCCTGAACATTTACATTGTTTCTGGTTTTAGCCACAATAGACTTGCAAGAAGGAGTATCTTGTGCATTTATTATTTTATCATTGTACTTTTATATGAGTATATGAATTGAATAGCCAATGAAATATTTTTTAAGAGTAACGTTTATTTTTATGACAAAAGAGCACCAGCTGTTTCAAAAAAGTGTGCAGCATCTCACATTTCCACTAGTAATATGTGAGAGTTTCTATTTTCCTGCATTTCTGTAAAGTTTGGATGGTGCTTAAATGTTTGCCAGTCAGGTGGATGAAACTAACCTATCGTTTTTGCTTAACTTACAGTTAATCTGAAAACTACCAAAATTGAATACTTTATGTATGTTAATGAGACATGCATTTTCTTTCTCATGGCTTGTGTATTTTTAATATTTATTTTTGTATCTGTTTTTATTGATAAGTTCTACATTATCTATACTGGGAATATTCACATTTGTCTGACTTGCATATTGCTCTTTTTAAAAATGTTTCTTTCTTGTTTTGGATTTCTTCTCTTGCTTATTACATTTGATGTTTGGATTAGATAATTTCTATGTCCTAAAATTCTATGGTTAAAATTTTAAATTCTTGAATCAATAACAAAGAATACTTTGACATGGTAACAAGAACCATGGTAACGAAGGTAACTCAAGTAGGGTGTGTTGAGTGATGGGCAGGAATTCCTGCAAGGCTAAGCAACAGGAAGTCAACAAGAACTCCTCCTGAAAATCCCATCTCTTTAAGTCATTTTAAAGTTTGATAATAGCAATTCATTTTCTAGATTTTTTCAGAAATGATTAATCACCTGTATATACATTCCTTTATGATTACATTGTAAACCACATTAGTAACTATAAAATTGAATTAGGAATACCATATTTATATTAAATTTGCATCATCTAAACCAATTAATACTTTTCTTATTGTTAATACTCAGGTTTTACACACACACACACTCACATTTCATAAACACCTGTACTAAGCCCATTTTAAAAAAATAATTACAGAATCAGATAATGTAAAATTCTCAAAATCTCTTTTAAATTTTCATAAATTGCATGGATTACTCTTCCATGATCTTGTTAACTGAGTATGGGTCTAATAATTAGTACTACTTAAGGATAAATATTTTAAAGTTTATTAGAAATTTCCTGATATTAATAAATGAATCACACTCTATCAAGGAAATATGAAATTTTTCATTGGAATATTTTAGAAATTATGAACACAGTTTAGCTACAGATTTTCTGTAGGAAATGTTTGGCATTTTATGCAAGTTATATGGTGCAAATGCTATTATCTTTATTTTTTGCCATATTAGATACGGTTTTTCTAAGTTGAGTAAAGAATATAGCAATTTTCCCTATTCATTTTTTATATATGGATTTGAAATTCTGCTTAGGTTCCTAAAATAAACAATTGAGCATATTATAAAAATTGGTAATATTTTAATGTTTTATATTTTATTTTGAGATACATGGTATATTTGGACATATATCAGTTTTTTCCTTATTATTTTCTTTCTACCCATATAAAAGTAAACATTAATTAAATAAATATATGTTAAAAAAGAACCACCAAAGTATTGCTATGTAAACTATCTGAAGTGCAAGAAGAAAATATCAAGTATTCATTCAGGGGCGCCTGGGTGGCTCAGTCGTTAAGCGTCTGCCTTCAGCTCGGGTCATGATCCCGGGGTCCTGGGATCGAGCCTCACATCCGGCTCCCTGCTCCGCGGGATGCCTGCTTCTCCTTCTCCCACTCCCCCTTCTTGTGTTCCCTCTCTCACTGTGTCTCTCTCTGTCAAATGAATAAATAAAAAAAAAAAAAATTAAAAAAAGTATTCATTCAGAAAATTTACTTTTATTACATATACTTTTAAGCATAATGGTATTTACTCTAGTTTATAGTTTAGCATTATAAATAATTCTTTGAAATATATTTTTATATACCTTCTTTACTCTTTCACTCCTTTTCTACAGAATACGTTTGTTAAAAAGTAATTGCTGACTCCAAGGTGGGAAGTTTATTTTTGAAGGCTTTTGATACATATTTCTAAATTGTCATTCAAAATATTTTTGCCAATTTACACATCCATCAGCAAATATATGACTGTCTGTTTTCTGACTCATAGCACTGAGTATTATCATTGCCAAAATGAACCAAAAACAAATGCAAATGTACCTTACTGTCTATTAACATGTTACTTACTTTGGAAGTAATGAAAACATCCAGTGAGGTAGTAACTAAATAAATTCTGAAACAGAGTAAAAGCAAATTATACAAATAAAATATATATGTTTCCACTTACTGATATGGCAAGATGTTTAAAAACTGTTAACTTGTATAAAGTTTCAAAACCATATGTCTGTGATTTCATTTTTGTCATATATATTCATATCCAGTTATATATGAAGCTCCAGTTTTTTATTTATTTTTTTTTTTTTAAGATTTTTTTTTTTTTTTTTTTTTTTTGAGACAGAGAGAATGAGAGAGAGAGAGCACATGAGAGGGGGGAGGGGCAGAGGGAGAAGCAGGCTCCCTGCCAAGCAGGGAGCCCGATGCGGGACTCGATCCCGGGACTCCAGGATCATGACCTGAGCCGAAGGCAGTCGCTTAACCAACTGAGCCACCCAGGCGCCCCTGAAGCTCCAGTTTTAAGCAACATAATGTAAGTGGAGTAGAGGCTAAAGATAGGTGGTTGATGGTAAGATTATGGGTAGCTTTGCGTGTGTAATGACGTGGATGGAGCTAGAGAGTATTATGCTAAGTGATATAAGTCAGTCAGAGAAAGACAAATACCGTATGATCTCACTCATATGTGAAATTTAAGAAATAAAACAAATGAACAAAGGGGCAAAAAAAGAGAAAGAGAGGCAAACCAAGAAACAGACTCTTAACTATAAAGAACAAACTGATGGCTATCAGAGGGGAGGCGGGTGGGAGAATGGGTGAAATAGGTGATGGGGATTGAGGGCGCTTGTCCTGATGAGCACTGGGTGATGTATGGAAATGTTGAATCACTATATTGTATACCTGAAGGGGCGCCTGGGTGGCTCAGTCGTTAGACGTCTGCCTTCGGCTCTGGTCATGATCCCAGGGTCCTGGGATCGAGCCCCGCATCGGGCTCCCTGCTCAGCGGGGAACCTGCTTCTCCCTCTCCCACTCCCCCTGCTTGTGTTCCCTCTCTCACTGTGTCTCTCTCTGTCAAATAAATAAAATCTTTAAAAATAAATAAATAAATAAATAAATAAATAAATAAATAAATAAATAAA
>NW_023270807.1:28849871-28889636 GCF_011800145.1 Mirounga leonina | reverse complement strand
AAATAAATAAATAAATAAATAAATAAATAAATAAATAAATAAATAAATAAATTGTATACCTGAAACTAATATTACACTGTATTTTAACTAACTGGAATTTAAATAAAAACTTTAAGTAAATAAATAAAAGCTATATAATACTAACCTGTTCACTATTTCTCCAACATATCTATGTATGATTTAGTAAGGACATAATAAAGGTAGAAAGAGAAAGAGAACCGTATTTACAGTGACATAACCGAAAAACAACACTAGCATGTCATGTAAGCTGTTCATCATAGTTAAAGCATCCTGCCCTTGCATTTTAATAGGATTCAGAATAAGGGTCAGTTCATTCTACTGTTGCTTTAGTGGCAAGGCCATTCTGATACATGGGGCAACCTCTGGTGCCTGGGGGAATCCAGGCTGTCCTAGACACCTAGCCAGGAGAAGAACTTTTGGAAATTTTGTGGAAGGCACTGCTGGCCCCAGGGGCCAAAGCAGCCCCAGATCAAGTCCTCAGGCCACCTGTTTGCTGGTACTTCCAGCTCCAAGATATCAGAGGGGGACTGAGAAAAGTTTGAGCCAGACATCTAAACTACTGAAAGAGCTAACATAGGGAGTCCTGATCAGGGAGGGCCTTGCTTGCCCAGGTCTAAGGGGGATACTTGCACATATGAATGTGATTATGATACCATGTTTGGATATGCTTCCCCCATTTTGTACTCACTGGATAGTTCACAGAATGAGAGAGCCATGAAACCCATAATGTAGGATGTTGTCTCATATCATTGTTAATCAAATTAGCTTTTTTCTCAAATCATAATTATTATGTGAACAGATTTCATTGAGCAGGATGTGTAGTAAATGGCATAGGAAAATCTGGAGTTCGTTAAGAAGCTAGTATGTGACAGATACTGTGGTGAATGTTTTCCAGTTAATTCTCTCTCTCTCTCTCACACACACTCACACATGACACTTACCTACACCTGCCTTCAGTACAGAGATAATTGGCTTCATTATATAGATGAGGATATTCTAGGTTTACAGAAGTCATATAACTCCCTCAAAGCTTAATGGTCTCTATCTTTGTTTGGGTTATAACAACAACAAAAAATAGATTATGTGTCTCGTACATAGCAGAAGTTTATTTCTCACAGTTCTGGAGGCTACCAAGTCCAAGATCAAGGGGCCAACAGGGTCGGTATCCAGTGAGAACCCCTTCCTCATAAATATGGACATCTTTTTCACTGTTCCCTCACTCGGCAGCAGATACACAGTTGCTTCTCAGGCCTTTTTTTATAAGGGACTACTTCCCTTCATAGGGCTCCGCCTTGATGATATGAGCAGTTTCCAAAGGCTCCACCTCCTAGTACTATCAGCTTGGAGGTTAGGATTTCAACATGAATTTTGGGGGGCATTCATAATCATTCAGCCCATAGGATCTCATATGTAGGAGTGAAAAAGATATGATTCTAACTCAGATCTGTCTACCTGTATACCAGTGGTTATTCAAATTATGTGCACATCAAAATTACCTGGAGGATCTGTTAAAGCAGAGAAAGCTGGATCCTGGACCCTACACCCCGAAGCTCTGAAAATAAGTCTGGTCCCTAAGTGATGCGGTCCTGCCTCTACAAGAACCACAGTTTGGCACCATTGTTCTATAGCTATATTCTTTGTCCATATCTAATCTTCCCATCTGCTTTCCTTCTGGTTGGGAGGAAATATTTCTGGATATCAGTTTATTTAAAGTATAAGACTTTGGGGTGCCTGGGTGGCTCAGTTGGTTAAGCATCTGCCTTTTCTCAGGTCACGATCCCAGAGTCCTGGGATCGAGCCCCACATCAGGTTCCCTGCTCAGCAGGAAGCCTGCTTCTCCCTCTCCCGCTCCCCCTGCTTGTGTTCCCTCTCTCACTGTGTATCTCTGTCAAATAAATAAATAAAATCTTAAAAAAAAAGAAATATTGTTACTTTATATCAGCCCCTCTAGAAATGTCATCAAATTTATCAAAGAAATGTAGAAAATGTAATGAGCTAATAAAAATGAGGGACTACAATGTAGGAAATACAAATTTTTATAATTGGGACAGACATTGGAGGATTTGGGCTAGAAATATGGAAAGGGGATCTAATTAAGTAGGTGCCTCATTAGCCTGCAAATTTTCAGTATAGAAAAGTAACAAACATAGGATACCACTGTATGAGAGCAAGGATATATGTGCACATTTGGTACCAGCTTCCACTTCGCTTGGTTAGGTTTTAAATAAGCTGATTTTAATTACAAAATGAAGATAATGAGGGTGATACACTCACTGTCCATTCAGCAGATCTTTGCTGTTCACCTACTGTGCTCAGTACTGTTCTAGGCGTTGAGTCATGGAGGCACCACAGTGAACAACACAAAATAGAATAAAATATCACTCCCCAGTGGAATTTAAAATCCAACAAAAGTGACAAAATAAAGAGTACATATGATAAATATTAACTCCTCTTGGTAGGGAAAATGGGGTTAAGAGTGTTGGCATCAAAGGGCAAGCTATAGTATGAAGTGCGATGTTGAGGGTGAGAGTCTATGGTTTTGCTATAGTTAGGGAGTAGAGCTGGGGAAAGTGTTCCATGTAAGGAATTGTTAACAGTTCCTTATTGGATGTAGTCAGTAATGTAAATAATATTGAGTTTGGGGGACCTTTAATGGGTGAGGTAACCATGTGAAAAGTTATAGGCTACTGATCACATTACAGTGCTTGGACAAAGAAGTATATTCATAAATTTATACTATATGTAAACTTTATCATTAACATAAATATTACATAAATTATTTTAATAGATCAACTATTACATTGAAAAGTGATTCTAAAGCACAATAAAATCTCTCAAATCCTGGTAAATTGTTAATATTCTTGTAGTTCAATAATTTTCTGCTTTATATATTTTGAAATGATATTACTAAGCACACACAAATGTATAATTGTTATAACTTCCTTGTAAATTAAAGCTCTTATCTTTAAGTATCACAGAAAGTAATGATTTTTCCCTAAAATAATTTTGTTTTACTAACATAGCTACATCAGCTTCTTAGTGATATATCTATGTCCTTAGAAAAGTAATATGCGATATTGTAAAGATGTGTTTAAATGGCAAACTCATAAAAATAAAAGTGGGATGAAAATACAGATGAATATAACCTTTCTGGATAGCAACTGTCCAAAATGCATGAGTAGTCCTAAACGTGTGTACACTTGACTGTAGAATTCATTTCTATGATTTTATTCTAAGAAAATAATCAACATGAATAAAATGACAGTTATTAAATTTTTCAGCAGGGGGATGAGCCTAAGAATTACAAATCCTTAGGACAGTTTAAACAGTCAGAAAGACTCTTAAGTCATTGTTTGGAACGTCTATGTTTGAAAACTATGAACACTGGTCATGGGACTCACGTTCAAGAACAGACTAATATTCAGGCAAAAAATCGTATGCAACAGAAATTATTGAACTCGTGCAAGGTTTAAGTTTGAAAAACAAACAGGGTTCTAGAGGGGAGGGGGGTGGGAGGATGGGTTAGCCTGGTGATGGGTAATATAGAGGGCACGTTCTGCATGGAGCACTGGGTGTTATGCACAAACAATGAATCATGGAACACTACATCAAAAACTAATGATGTAATGTATGGTGACTAACAAAACAATAAAAAAAAAAAAAAACTAAAAAAAAAATAACTGACTCAGGAAGAGTATGAGAGCCAGGAGCCATTCCTAAGGAAATGGGTTCTTTGTTCTTGAGTTCTATTAAAGTGAGTCAATAGAAGACTGATTTTAGTGAGTGATGAAGCCAGGAAGAATACAAAGTGTGCTGAAATAGGTTGTAGGGAAGCTCAAGAATGGTTGAAGGTCAGGAATACATATTGATATTACTTATGTGCCATAGAAAACTACAATGTAATAGTCTATATTTAACATCCCAAAATGAGAATCAATGCAACATGTTCTGTTAATATAGCCAGCATTCTCAAAATGATCAGATCAAAATATCATGTTCTTAGTTTAATGTTCTTGTTTGGTTTATTTCCTTCTCAGTGGGATTTGATTCAAGAGCCAATGCCAACAATCTTGTATTTGGGGGACTCTGGAGCCAATGTAATAATCTGAGGGAAGACAAAGCAATGGGAAATGACTTAGCTATTTTGCAGTTGGCTTTTGAAAGTAGTGAAAGAAAATGTATCTATCAGCAGCAAATTCCATCTTAATTGTTACTGCCTATTACTTTTTATTGTTTTCTATCTCCAGCAAAAAAAGACTTGAAGTCCTTACTCTATCCTTGAATCATACAAAAAAACCTAGGGTAGTACTCAGAATTAATTTGCACAGTGTGGGTTACACTGTAGTCCAGCAACAATGTAAACATTATATTTGTCTAAGAAAATAAAATATCCATGTTTTCAATTAAAGCAGACCAAATAAACACAATTATTTAAAAAGACCTGCACAGTATCAAACTGTGGATAATTAGGAATTATATGTTATATTTCTCAATCCCCTGTTTTCCAGTGGGCTATCATTTCTTAGGAAGTTCTAAACGCAATTTGAAGATTTGAAGATTTTGGGACCCATGTATTATCAAAAGGCTGTAAAATAAAAATAAATTTAAACAACTAATGATCTGAACACAAAAAGTTCAAAGTCATAGATAAAACGAGGGCTTTGTCTCAAAATTATAATGTATTACATTAAGAAGTCTTGTGGAGTGTGTCTCAAGGATTTTTTAGTTCTTTCTGCTTTTGTAGATGTGGTAGCTAAATTTGCAATTCAATTTAAAGTCCTATTTCCTAAATCACCTTGCTCAGTCATGTCCTAATCTTCCAACCATTTATTTCTTCCTACCATACTCTTCTTTCTTCTCAGTCTAAATACAAGAGGCACATATAGTCTAATAATCTTAATTCTTGTGGTAGAGATTTTTTTTCTTAGAAAAGACGTTATTAATAATCATTTGATAAAATGTTCTTTTAAAGTTGTGTGAAGCAGTGGATTGAAATGGAAGGTTGGTCAATGATATGACTACTAAACTAAAAATTCCAAACAAAAATATATATTTATTGTGCATCTGTTACATGCCAGGCCTTGTGCTAGATCTGAAAGTTACAAGAAGAAACCTTCATTCAGTTTGTTTCCTCAGAGCTTATTGCAAACAGATAACCAAACACAAAAATACAATGCAGTATGAAGTGAAGTGGCCATAAGGTTGGTAAATGTTCTGTGTATTTGGGGAAGAAGGTATATTAGTAGGTCTTAACAGAAGTTTGGATGGCTGAACTAAATTTTGAAGGATGATTAGGAATTTACCTCTCAGCCAAGTAGGGAAAGACATTGCAAGCAAATAACATACTGTATATCAGATGTAGCAGGAATAAACTGACAGTTTGTTCAGGAATACCCAATAATTTAGCATTGTTTTTCATTGTCAGACACTGCTGGTTGCCTTTCTCAATGCTATGCCTTCTTAGTAGCTGGCACAAGTGTATTTTCTCATGCCTTTTTCTGGTATTCTTTTTATAAGCAGCTATTTTTCCAGAAAGGGAAGTCCTCCCCATCTTTACTGCTAGGACTGGTACAACACTATGGGTTCACTAAATAGTTTCTCTTTCTTCTTGGCTACATTGGACAATCACATTTTTCAGAGCTTTTGCAATGAGGTGGGGCTGCCTATTTACCATGAAGGAATCTTCGGTTACAGGAAGGGCGGTTTCTAGCAGACACAATGTATGTGTTCCCTGCATGGTTTCATTGTCCTTGTGGACTCACAGGAAGATACTTCCTAGCTTCCTCGCTCTGGGTGGGTCATGTGACCAGCAATGCCCACATACTATCTAGCACCCCCAAGCCTGAGATTAAAAACTTCTATTGGTTGTGCAGTTTTCTGTCAGAGAACAGTGTCACCCAATGGCAAGGGTCCAGGTCTCTGAGTCACAATTTTGTGCAAAGCTGCCCAACCAAGAATATTAAAACTGGACTACATAGAAGAAAGAAACAAACTTATGTTTTGTCAAGCCACTGAAATTTCTGGTATATTTTTACTTTCAAGAGTTATGTAACTTACCTAACCCATATAAATCTCTGTTTTATATTCCTGTGTATACCCAATAGAAACAACTTCTAGGACACTGATTTTAATTTAGTTCCTAGAGGAAGGACACATTTATAGGCAGGGTAATACTTAGGTCAAACTGTAAATTAGCTGAGGTCTGAGATTTATCTTTAGAAGTTCCACAGTATTTTTTTTAATCTCCTTCCTTGATGCCCATCTTTCATCATCTAGAGAATTGAGACGGTACCTTGACTGTACTCTTTCCACAGTAACCCATCCTATTGACATTTATTTACTGTTTAAGTCACTTCTGATTGATTTTTAGTTGCTGTGTATGTAGTCTCACCCTAGACAATAAGTACTTATGAAATGGGAAAAATGTTTCCTGCTCTCAGATAGACACAACCACTCTGGGAAGGTAGAAAGAACCTGAGACCATCACCACTACCAAAATCAACCACCATAAATGCAACACTAAAAGGAAGGGAAGAGGAAGTGAAAGAATTGTTTGGCTCTTACTATATACTAGGCATCATGCTGTTGCATTTTTTGTTTTTTTTTAACATGTTTAATTTTTACAAAAACCTGAGAGATAGAGAATATGATTAAAATTTACAGAAAAAGGATATGGAGTTCAATAATACTGAATGACTTTACCAAGTCATGAGGATTCATGTTTATGTTTATGTTTATGAAGTAATTTCTAAAATAAATATAATGCTGTGTAGGTAAAGAGAGAGAATATTGAAAGCATTCACTGGAGAAGGGAACAATTGGATTTCATATGATCTTGCTTTGGAAGTGATAATACACTATATATTTTGTAGTGCTTTCCCATTTACAAACCACCTTTATATAAATAATCTCATCAAATAATTGCATACATTTTTTAAAGATTTATTTATTTTAGAGAGAGAAAGAGCGTGTGGGCATACGCATATGCAAGTGGGGGGAGGGTCAGAGGGAGAGGAAGGGAAGCAGATTCCCCACTGAGCGCAGAGCCCAAGACCCTGAGATCATGACCTGAACTGAAGTCAGGAGTAAGACACTTAACGGACTGAGCCACCCAGGCGCCCCTAAATGCAAATATTTTGAAGTCAATTATATCTTTTTGGTATAGATGAGAAAACTACCACTCAGAAATTTCATAACATACAGGAAGTAAGTGAGCCACCCAGAATGAAAAACTAGTACATTCTGATTACACATACCATGCAGATTCTCTTACCCTACTCTGGGCTTATCTTGGATTGGTGAAAATTTTGCATTAGGTACCAGTATATTTGGGTTCTAGTCTTGTTTCCCCCTCAATATTGTATAAGTGAAAAAAAAAAAATTCCGCTTCTTCATACGGCAGTTTGATTATCTGTAACATTCCCTTCCAACCCCACATATCTTTGTTACTAATTCAAGCTTAGATACTAGGGACTGATAATGTCTTAAATAATTAGCTCTGTCCTATATCACTTACGCTTAAACTTCATTTCCTTAATCCAAATTGAATATTCAGGTGGCGGTTTTAGATGGGGTCAATGAGGGAGCTATTTTGATCTAGATTTGTTTTTTGGAGTCATTCAAATCACATTCTTTTTCACAGCAAAACAGTTCTGCTTGTCGAAAATAAGACATTAAAGAAAAGACAGTGTGTGTTGAATCATATTTTATGAGATTTGAAAACTATGAAGTGCGTATGATGTAACAACTTATGACATGGTAAGCAGTGAACAGAAGTAGCTGTCACTGCTATTATAATTTATTAGCCTCCCTTTTTGGATAGGAAGGATGATGGACTAGCAAGGGAGAAGGAGGAATTCTGCCAAGTCATTGCCCCGCACCTGGGGTTTAGCCTGTTACTAGTCTCTATAGGGTATGCACAGTAATAAATCTATACTGATTAATTAACTAGTGTTGCCCATTGCTCCTCTTGTCAATGAGCAAAAAATAAAATAAAATATTTTGAAATTCACTGTTCCAGACAGGCAAACTAACATCCATTTGTGCTTTTTAGATTTGTCTTTCAACTTTCATTCAACAGTCATTTATTGGGTACCTTCTATGTCACAGGAAAAGCATTAGTTGTAGGAATAAAAAAATAAATAATATCTGTCCTCTGAATGCCTTCATCCTAGTGAAAAGAAGAACAAAGATACACAGTTATAGCAAATTCAGGGAAGGGTTAATAAAGTCATGAGGTGGTGTATGGAGTATTCTTTTGAGAACACAGGAAAAAAAAAAAAAACTGCCTTTAGCTTCATCTAATTTAAGGTCACACCAATAATGGGATACCTAAAATGGGGCAATAAGAATTGTAAATGTGAGTTAGAGCTATTGATTTAGCACTTGTTACCTAAGAACATCCTTTTCTGGATGATATGGGGGGACAGCATTAGTTGCTCTGGGAGGCTACACATCTCTTATCTTTCAGTCAGGTGACTCTGAGATATAGGGCAGGTGAACAGCAACATCAGAGTTTTGGGGACGCTTTCATTCACTCATTCATTCTTATTCATTTATTTATTTACAGGCCTCTAGAATAAAATTGACCATATCACAAGGGCTAAAAAATCCATAATCATAACAAATCACATGTGGAATTGTTTTCATTAAGTTTCACTTATTCCCCATGAGGACCATAAGAAGCAGGACTGAGGGAAAAGAAGAAAGAGACTGGACATCACCAGTGTGATAGCACAGAAAACATGAATCCCTTCAGTTCTATTCCAAATTGAAGCGATGCTTTTTCCAAGATTGTATTTCTCTGCTGAGAAATGAGCTGGCTAAACAGTTCCATCTCTGATCAGCACACCCACTTTGTACATTAAGCTCACGCTTCAGCCAAGCACGTTGCCTCTGCTAGAAATCGGCCCAGCTTGTAGCTGCCTCGCCCTACAGAGAGCCCATTTCTTCTGTGCAGATTGAACTCGGCTGTACTATTGCAGATCACAGCATCGAAACAGCTCCCTCAGCTAATGCCGTTCCCAAGCTCTGCCTTAACAGAGCTTTAACTCAAAGTCTTTTATCTGACAGCCTTGTAGACTACAAAAAAAAAAAAAAAATGTTTTCAGTATGCTTTAATGGTGTCATGTCTCCCACCCTTCTGAGCTCTCTGTCCTGGAATATATCCTTACCAGTTGGAGGGCTTTTGTTGTAGGAACGCACTGTAAAATGGTTCTGCAATCCCTGTTAAATAGAAGAGGGGGTAGTGGGTTCTGAGTGAGTCCATCATTCCTACCAACATTTGGATGATCTTCTCCTGTAACACAATGCATGCTAGCAAAGCACTGCTGAGGGAGCAAAAAGTCAACTTCATTGTTTTGCTGAGGGTCATTGCCTGGAGTTCATGGCTGCAAGTCTGACATTCTTAGAGCAGGTTTATACACAACCTCTGCCTCATTCAAATCAGAGTTCAGTGTCACTTGTGAAACAATCAGATACCAGCTGCATTTCCTCCTGAGCATGTGCATCCAGGGCACCAGTGTCAGCATGTAATAACTCCTGGACGACTAGTTCAAAGCCTGCCATGGAGTTCTACTTTTTGGATGAGCACACGTTAATCTTCGTGTAAGGGTTCAGATTCCTTTGGGCTTCAGCTATGTAGGCTTGTTTGATGGGAGAACTGTAATGGAAGAGGAAATGAAGAGAACTATCAGCACATTTAAAGAGATTCTGAACAGATGCCAAAACCCCTACAAATATGGCAGAGCTGAAATATGCTGGTTTCCAACATGAAAAGGGACCATGCTGCCTGATTGTTCTCACAACTGCTATGAGGGGCCTTTATGTTTGAGGATCTGTTGGCACTGCTGCTGATAGGGTTACTTACTTCACATGTAGAAATAAGTAGCAGGTAAATGTGTGATATGTGACCAGTGCTGCCTTTCAAACTGCAGTTTCTTATAGAAGCTGCCATTTTTAAGCACTGCTGCTAACTATCTGCAAGCATGCTTTTTACTCAGTGTGACTTTTTAATCTTTCCCTTTAATGAATGCAGTCTTTCAGGAAAGTTAGCTATAAGGGACATCTTATTTTCCACTGGTTTCTGTTATATAATCAGAGATGTATTGGTACAGAATACAAAGAAATGGCATCTTTCCTAAGGAAGGAGTTAAGACCTTGCCCGTCCTTTGACACTCTTGACCCTGCAGCGTACTGGTGGCATTATGCCAGAAGGGTGTTGTAATCTAAAATACACATTTTGCCCTTTTTTTCATCTTTAGTCCTTCTTTAGAACTTTCTTAATTCTAAATCTCAACTATGGATTCCGCTCTCCTCAACAGGAATCTCTATAGCCTCTGAAGTGTAAGCTCCCCGCCCCCCCCACCGACTTTAACACTGCTCACTTTAAACACACTTTAAATACAAAGCTTTAAATTTGCTCCTTTTTTTTTTTGGAAATGCAAATTTTGGGGGGATTTCAGTTGCTGTATCTTTTTTTTCCCCTTTATCACTGCATATTTATTTTTTTAAAAAAAATTTTATTCTTATGTTAATCCCCATACATTACATCATTAGTTTTAGATATAGTGTTCCATGATTCATTGTTTGTGCATAACACCCAGTGCTCCATGCAGAACGTGCCCTCCTCAATACCCGTCACCAGGCTAACCCATCCTCCCACCCCCCTCCCCTCTAGAACCCTCAGTTTCTTTCTCAGAGTCCATCGTCTCTCATGGTTTGTCTCCCCCTCCAAATCCTCCCCTTCATTCTTCCCCTCCTGCTATCTTCTTCTTCTTTTTTTTTTTTCTTAACATACATTGCATTATTTGTTTCAGAGGTACAGATCTGAAATTCAACAGTCTTGCACAATTCACAGCACTTACCAGAGCACATACCCTCCCCAGTGTCTATCATCCAGTCACCCCATCCCTCCCACCCCACCCCCCACTCCAGCTCAGTTGCTGTATCTTTTGCCATACCCATAGTTGACTGAACTCAAGATTTCTTATTTTTCATGTTTTAGGATCTATAAAAAAATTTTTGAAGAGATGGCAGGGGGTATAGTGAATCATCATGGCTTCTAGTTGCCAGCCATTTTTCACCAGAGTCAAGTGTGAAAAGATGTATAATTCACGTGCCTACATTAAGATGTAGTCCAAATACACATGGTCTTGGTTGACTTAAACTAAAATGTCCCGAGCTCCTCAAGCCATAGAACGTTTTTGATGATTTGAGAAAGTGATAACATTAATAACCAAGGATGCTGAAGATACTTTCTCAGTAAGCATCTCAATTTCATTTTCTTAGTTCCCAAAGCATATATACCTCTTTTGACCCTTATCATACAACCACTAAAAAAGCCATTTGTGAGGAAAGGTTATATAGAAGGAGTTTTTCCGTAGTTGACTAAATATTCAGATCTGTGCAGAAATTTCTAGGAAAGTGGACAACTTTAGAAGTAAAGGGTGAAGTCTCTGAAGTAAAATAGCAAATATATTAAGAATTATATGTATTAGGAAATCAAAGTTTCTCTGAGGAGTATAATAATCTTAATCAAAAAACATGATCATTCCACCATAGACAATTTGGGGATATAGGGCATAATGGCATTCAAGCAAGAATCAGAGACGAGTATACAACCAGAATGACAAAATCAGATATTCCAGAAAAGTCCAGCTCAAAGACTATTTTGAATCATTAAATTTACTAATGGAAAATGTTTATTTTCAATGTAACAAATGCATCCACTTGGATGTTCACATGTACCCATATTCCATTATATACTTGAAGACTGCATTAATACGTAATATATCCCATAGGATTCTGTGATCATTAAAAGGTGCTTAATTAAATTTTTTCCACAAATTATTAAATGGAATTTTCCAGACTTCAGCACATAGAAATTGTTACAAATTTATTTTATAACAGTATTTAAACAAGACTTTGTTCTGTATTTTTTACTTTAATTTTATTATGTTAGTCACCATACAATACATCATTAGTTTTTGATGTAGTGATCCACGATTCACTGTTTTCATATAACAACCAGTGCTCCATGCAGTATGTGCCCTCCTTAATACCCATCAGCAGTCTAACCCATCCCCCCCAAAAAAACCCTCAGTTTGTTTCTCAAAGTCCATAGTCTCTCATGGTTCATCTCTCCTTCTGATTCCCCCCCTTCATTTTTCCCTTCCTTCTCCTAATGTCTTCCATGCTATTCATTATGTCCCACAAATAAGTGAAACCATATGATAATTGACTTTCTCTGCTTGACTTATTTCACTTAGTATAATCTCCTTCAGTGCCATTCATGTTGATGTAAAAGTTGGGTATTCATCCTTTCTGATGGCTGAGTAATATTCCATTGTATATATGGACCACATCTTCTTACACCAGTTAGAATGGCAAAAATGGACAAGGCAAGAAACAACAAATGTCGGAGAGGTTGTGGAGAAAGGGGAACCCTCTTATACTGTTGGTGGGAATGCAAGTTGGTACAGCCACTTTGGAAAACAGTGTGGAGGTGCCTCAGAAAATTAAAAATAGAGTTACCCTGTGACCCAGAAATTGCACTACTTGGTATTTACCCCAAAGACACAGATGTAGTGAAAAGAAGGGCTATATGCACCGCAATGTTCTTAGCAGCAATGTCCGCAATAGCCAAACTGTGGAAAGAGCCGAGATGCCCTTCAACAGATGAATGGACTTTGTTCTGTATTTTAAATTACAAAAGCACCCCACTATTATAATTTAATAAATAATTTAAGAAATTTACTTAAAATGGCTACCTATCAATTACTCCTAATATAAATATTAGGTTTCATTTCATATGTATGTCAATTAAAACACAGCACTATTTCTACTTATATGTTCTGGCAGTTGATGCATGAACATAATAATACATTTCAGCCTATGAAAGTATAATTGTTGTAGGATACATGGTGATATAATAGATTTCAAATTTTATATGACAGAATGATTGAGTTTAATTTGTTATTAACATAGCTTGAAGTTTTATTTACCCCCTTTTGCTACATTGAAATTAAACACAGGCCATGAAATGATAAGATTTTAGCTCCCAAAACTCAGATTTGAGAATTAAATGTTTCGTAAATAGTCTGCACAAATATTAAAAAGGAAACTGACTTTTAGCTTTCAGAAATGAAAAATTTATTGACTAAACAGAACCTCTTTTTGTCCTACCCAAAGTGTATGTAATATTCCAGAGTAAGGACACACCAAACTCCTTGATTTGCAGTGATAAACATGCCAAATACTGCCATTTGTCTTGAGTAATTTATATTAGAGTTAATGGGAACCAAGCATCTGAAAACCAACATTTGTCATTTTATACAAATGTCTGGCAAATTTTCATTATACCTAATCTTCATGCTGTTAGGCTATAGGATTTTTTTCTTTTCAATTTACTAGTTATATAAATGAGGGAGGATTACCTCTACTGGAAATTTCACTGAGGATGATTTGGCTCCCTGATATTACTGAATAGCAGCCTGCAAGAAGCTAATGCTCTCCTAAAACCCATAGTAGTGGGAAATTATACCTATAAATTCAGTATAAAAATATTAGAAAAGGAATGAGTCTCTGATTATGAAGCTATATATGTATGGGCAACATAATGCAAATAGAGAAAATAAAAACATCTATTTAAAGATAATTTCTGTTCTATCTTCAAGTGATTTACTATTCATATTTATGGTATATGAACCTTAATTTTGAAAGCTAAATGGAAACATGAAATACAATTTTTCAATATGAATTGCCCCTTTATGATTATCACTAAAGGACATGAATCTATTATCAGTTTTTCACTTTCAGAGCACTTTCAGAATTGACTTGATTTTAGTTGAGGGAATTCTGTCAGAGGATCATCACCAAAACTATCATACTTGAGAAGGAAATTCAAAATGGTAGACTGACCATTACTTAATTTTTTTTCTAAAATAAATTAACCATAACACCATTATACTCCATTGAAGGGTCAGGGCTAATTTCTATAGTACAAGTTACATAATGGTTTTTCTTGACAACAGTTTGCAAAACTAAATCTCTAGACTCCATTTCAGACATATTGTATTAGGGAATCAGAAGGTAGGTCCTAGGGATTTATGTTTTAAAACTGCTATTGAACTATGGAAGATTAGTTGCCCTCTACAATTCTTTATTCCTTTATTCCTTCAAGAATTGCTGCTGAGTCTTTTATATGAGATTTAATTGTAGCTTCTCAGCTCCTTTGACCTTTATTTCCTGCATGAACATAAGCCAGATGTCAGTTGAGGTGCTCCCTGTTGCCTGACATCTTAGTGAAACTGCATATAAACCCACAATGAAGGGTCTATAGAATTTTGACATCTTCAAAGATGTTTGCTAAGTTTTAGGGGTCTTAAAATTTCTAAGCTTTTCATTACCCTGGTCTAGTGTTTTTCAGTCCCTGTCTCCTTAATATAACAATTCTTCCCCATCTGCCACATGATTACACCATCTCACACTTATACTACCATCAAGGATGTCACTCACACAGGCATATGTGAGTTTAGCACCACGTGCTGAGAGGATTGAGGACTCTGGGAATTCACCACATTCGATGCATCTCAACATCCACCTTTTGTTTACTTCTTTCTCTCTCGCTACTATAACTGTTACCCAAATGCCCCCTTTGATATTCTTCTGTAGCTTTGGTACATTATAATACCACATTCTGAAAATAAAGGAGAGAATAGTAAATTTTACCTTCTGAAATGACTACTTTTCAAAATGTTGTTTCATGATATGTAATTCTTCCTGAGAAATCCTTATGCTTGGCTATTAAGATGATTACATTTTATTGTGGCTATTTGCAAGTTAAACCACCATCACTAGGCCTTTTCCTATTAGAGTAAGCACACAGTACTCAGAGAAAATCAAAGACTCCTTCACAATTAAGGAAAAACATAAAAGCTAAATTTTAATTATCCATATTATTATAGTCTACACTGTTAATATTGTGAATGAAAACATTTAAGTCTTTGTAGAAAGAAACCCATAGTATTTTCAAATGACTCCAGTTTTCATTAATTCATTCAACAAGGCTTTCATAATACTGAATATGTGCCAAGTAATATTTTAGGCTCTAAAGATCTGGCAATAAAAGAAAGGCAAAAATGTGGGGAAGAGAGACAAAAAGCAAAGTAACAAACTGTATATTACATTCCATGGTAATAAATAAAAGGGAGAAAAATTAAGCTTACAGAGCTATAGAAAGAGATTTAAGTTAGAAGAAGGGTGAGATTTTAAATGGGGTGGTCAGGAAAAAGATGCTAGTTGAGGACAAGAGAACAATTACCTACTCCCACCACAGGCCTGGAAATAATGAAAATCTACTCTGAGGGAGGGAGAAGATTGTGGAGAAATACTCCCTCCATGATGCAGGCAAGCAGGAATAACTGAAATCTGAGGATGAAGTACAAAGACTAAGAAAAATTATTTGCCATATCAAGTATCATCCTAAATACAAGGCAATAGCATCCCACTATTAGAAGAACATAAAAACTGTGATGCTTTGAAGGTAGAAATACCAGCAAGAAAACCCAAACCCAGCTCAACTACTTACTGTATTAACACTGTGCTGAGTGACAAAAGAAGCTTATTTATTTCCAAACATAAATATTCCTGGTTTCAGTGTCTAATATTCCTCCTACAATGTTGACTTTAAGCAACAAGCAAGCAAACAAACATACAGAAAGCAAGAAGACCTGAGGAGTACACTGAACCACACTCAGCTAATCCAAATTTTTGAACTATAAAACAGGTAATTTAAAATAACTATGATTGTATGTTTAAAAATTTAAGGGAAAGGTAGACAACATGTATGAAAAGTTAGAGGGGTTCATTAGAAAGAATGAATCTATTAAAGAGCTAAGTAAATAATTCTGAAATAAAAAAAATACAATAGAGGTAATGAAAAATCCCTCCAGTGCATTCACCAGTAGACTTAACGGAGATGAGGAAAAAATGGTCGGCTTGGAGATAGGCCAATAAAAATGGATGAAAATGAAATATACCAAGAAAAAAAAAGTGACAAGAAACAAGCAAATAAATACCACCACAGCAAAAACAGACCAGAGCATCCATAACTATGGGAAATTTCAGATAGTCTACAAATGTGTCATTAGAGTCAGATAAAGAGAAAAGAGACCAAAAAGGTAGAAATAACATTGGAACAGAAAATGGTGAGATCTTGCAAAAAAAAAAGTAATGAAAGATATCAAAGCATAGATTCAAGAAGCCAAGAATAACTTAAGCAAGATGAATACTCCTCTCAAGAAAAAAAAAAAAAAAACTATCAATAGATATTACAGTCAAACTACTGAAAATCAGAGGTAAAGAGAAACATCTCTAAAGGCAAGAGAAAGGGACGCCTGGGTGGCTCAGTCGGTTAAGCGTCTGCCTTCAGCTCAGGTCATGATCCCAGGGTCCTGGGATCGAGTCCCACATCGGGCTCCCCACTCCGCGGGGAGCCTGCTTCTCCCTCTGCCTCTGCCTCTCTCTCTCTCTATCTCTCATGAATAAATAAATAAATAAATAAAATCTTTAAAAAAAAAATAAAGGCAAGAGAAAAAGAGAAAAAGTCATTTTACATACAAAAGAACAAGGATAATTACACTAGACTTATTGTCAGAAAATGCACAAGACTTAAGATAATAGTATGGCATCTTTAAAGTACTGAAAGCAAGGGAAAACTGTCAACCCAGAATTATATTCTCAGCAAAAATATATTTTAAAAATGAAGGCCAAAAAAAGACATTTTCAGACAATAAAAATCTGAGAGTTCATAGCCAGCATTCTGATATCACAAGAACTTTTAAATGGACTTTTTTCTGAGAGAAGGACTATGATACCAGACAAAATCTGAATCTACACAGAAGTAGAAAGCTTTGGAAGTGAAAAAAAAAAAAAGACACTGTATTCTTGTTTTTATTCCCTCTTAATAATAATTATCTTTCTTTAACATATAAAAATAATAATTAGCTTTCTAAAGCAGAATGGTAACAATATATCAAGTGGGGCTTATAACATGTAGAAGTAAAATGTATGACAGCAATAACACAAATGTTTGGAGGGAGGAAATAAAAAATATGATTCTAAGATAAAATGTGCTTAACTTATATTTTCTCTCTACTACTTTTGAAATATATCTAATTTTGTAGGGACAAAGTGACACTATTAGTTAAAATAATAGGCTCTACCAAAGGAATTGAAAAACTCTTAAAGCTTAGTGACTTTGTAATATAAAGTTGTATTTTTGTCAGATGAGAATTAGGTAGCTCTTCACAAGTGCTTATCTTTCATGCTATGACTCAGTTGCTTCCACCTTGTGGTTCTCTCATCTCATCATGTGGTCAGAAAAGCAATTTTCTTTTTTCCTCTCTTCAAAAGTGATTAGTAACAATTTAAGAGTAAATGAAATTGCACATAATACTAAGAAAGAAAACTTCAGACAAATTTTATCTACTGTCTTTTTAAGGGAATGCATTTTATATACTTATCCATAGTATTCCAGGTCTGTCTCTTTCACTTTATGTTCTTTTTTTTATTATTTTTAAAGATTTTATTTATTTATTTGAGAGAGAGAGAATGAGAGAGAGCACATGAGAGGGGGGAGGGTCAGAGGGAGAAGCAGACTCCCTGCCGAGCAGGGAGCCCGATGCGGGACCCGATCCAGGGACTCCAGGATCATGACCTGAGCCGAAGGCAGTTGCTTAACCAACTGAGCTACCCAGGCGCCCTCACTTTATGTTCTTAAAACATATATATTCTTTAGTAACTTTTTTTTTCTATTCTAGACACAAGAGATGATTATGCATGTGTTTGTGCATGTGAGTATTTTATAAAGTTTATTTCTGAGAACTAGATGTGGTCAACTTGTGCCATCCTTATCTGCATTTATTCACTATTAATCAAAAGCTGAGCATGTTAGGGCACCTGGGTGGCTCAGTTGGTTAAGCGACTGCCTTCGGCTCAGGTCATGATCCTGGAGTCCCGGGATCGGGTCCCGCATCGGGCTCCCTGCTCAGCGGGGAGTCTGCTTCTCCCTCTGATCCTCCCCCTCTCATGCTCTCTGTCTCCCCCTCTCTCTCTGATAAATAAATAAAAAATCTTAAAAAAAAAAAAAAGCTGAGCATGTTATACTCATATATAGGGTAACAAAATTGTAGAAATATCTAAGAAGTTAACTCTCTGGGCTTACTACATTGGAAACTGTTTAGCATATCCCAACCAATAAGTTGATGTGGAAGGTTGGTTTAGTTCTAAACTTTGCAGGTGATTTTGGAGAATTATGCTAAATTTCAACTTTTTCAAAAAGGAAAAGACTTCCTTTGGTCACATAGAAATTAGAAAAAAAAATAGAAAATTAGAGAAAAATAAGAACAATTTATTGTCAAAGTTGGATAACTTCAAAGACTGTATCAACAGATGAGTGTTGATAGAATTAATAAAAATGTGGTAATTGTAATTAAACATCACAGAATAAATTTAGTTGTATTTTTCTCTCATTGATAGTTTTTAACCAAATCTAACGTTTAAAAAGATTTATGATTTCCTTTATCACAGTGTAAAAAGAAATGCCTAGTCCTTTAGAGGAAGCTTGGAACTTATTGACATGGTCTTAATTTAAAGATTGCTTCCTGTGGGATTCTCCTTGGCCACCATGTGGATGTATGGAAGAACAGGTAATATTCATGAATTTTTAATAACAGGGTAAAAGTCAGAAATCATTTTAATGGCAAAAAATGTGTTTCACAGTCAGAAAGTCATCCTTTATCAAGCATACTACAATTTACAGTAATCTGACAATTAGTATATCTTTTGCTGGTATAGATTTCTTCACTAATTTTGCCGTTACATTTTCTAAGTGTCAGAAAAACATAACACTACATTTTTTCAGGCAAACATTAAGATATTTTTTCCTGTTCCATGAATGAATTTGAAGAGAAAAAAAGCATTTATATCAAGCTCCTTTAAGAACATAATAATGGCAATTATTTTATGGTATTCACTGATGGTCACCATGACTGTATGAGAGAAGTTATTGCTTTAACCTTAATTATTTAATGCTCATTAACCACTCTCAGTTCATGGATAAAGTAAGCATCATGTCGCAATGTGGTGAAAGATCGCTGTCTGTAATATGATGCGTGTGATGGTAAATCACATCAGTTAGAGTGAGAGTTAGTTTGTATATGAAATGAGCGAAAAAATATAAGACTCATGTTGGTAGCTCTTGAATTTTAAATGTCATTCAAAAATAGGTCTTTAGGGGCGCCTTGGTGGCTCAGTCGTTAAGCGTCTGCCTTCGGCTCAGGTCATGATCCCAGGGTCCTGGGATCGAGCCCCACATGGGGCTCTCTGCTCAGCGGGAAGCCTGCTTCTCCTTCTCCCACTCCCCCTGCTTGTGTTCCCTCTCTTGCTATCTCTCTCTCTAATAAATAAATAAAATCTTTAAAAAATATAGGTCTTTAATTTATCTATTTCATTTGTCAGGGTTGGGGAGTATCTCATGGTTCCATTTTATCAATGAGACAAAGTCTCAAACAGGTAAAATGATCCAAGGGTGCTTAATTAGTAAAATATAATGTCTATAATAACCTAAAGACATTCTTTTCAGCATTTAGATTCAGAGCGACTTTCTCGCTTGATACCTATCCTCCAAATTTATGTTTGATTGATTTATATTTATGATTGATTTATGTAGTTTCCAGAATAGGACACTGAGTTAAATCTGAATTTCAGATTAATGAGTAATTATTTTTTTAAAGTATGTTTTGAATATGGCATGGGACATACTTATGCTATTTGAATATATATATATGTACATATATATACACACACACTTATTTGAATATATAGATATATACTTATGCTTTGCATATATATATATTCATTGTCGGAAATGAAAATTTAATTGATCTTTCTATTTTTTACTTTTTTGGTTGATTTTGGTTAAATCTGGCAACCCTAATTGTGTGGGAAAACAAAAACTCAATGTTAATAAGCTGAGCAAGAGGAAACAAGCTTTAAAAGGTCAACTGCTAGATGCAAAATGAAAACAGTTCTAAGATCTACTGTAGATCTCTGAAATAACCAAAGCACTTTAAACCTGATTAAGAACCAATAAAATAAATAAAAAGCAAATGAAGCCAATTCCATCAAATATTGACCCACAAAATCAATGGTCCATTTTTACTTTATTGATTTTCACTTTTCTCCAAATAATATTAGTTCATTTGTGCTTTTTATTATTTTGCTCAGCAGTAACTCAGTCCTTTGCTCGGCATTACATATGCTATACTCAGCTTACTGCCCCATGGAGCTCTGTAGACTCAGAGGTGGACATAGATGTAGCTGGTTTAAATGCCATCAGTGGAGGCGAGGTGCAGATTTACGTTACATTTATGGACATAAGTTTAAGAGCCAGACTTTGAAATCAGATATCATGGGTTCAAATCTTGACTCTGCCACTTACTGTAGTTACTTATCCTGTTTCTAGGAGTCTTCATCTGTCAACTATGGCTAACAATTATACTAGTCTTCTAGAGTTTTTGGAAAGAACAATGACTTAATGTACATAAAATACTTAAAAAGGTTGAGGGCACATGATAAACACCTGTATAAATTATTTTGTTGTTGATATTATTACTAATTTGGTATTTTAAGCTACATTCTCTGCAGAGACAAAACTGGAAAACAGTACAATTAATTTTATAATACACCTAATATAGCCACAGAACTAGTCTAAATATATACTCCAGAAGATACTATATGTAATTAATTATGTAACAAGTAGAAAGCTATGAAAGACTTAAATTTTGGTCATTTAATAATTTTTGTAATTTTCTAAAATACTATTTCCAAATAACTGTTTCAAAATAGAAGAATGATATAAGAAATACACAAATTGAACCAGTTGACCCCTACACTGGAATGCTGTTTGATCTGTTTTCTGGATTCTTAGCATTTCACAAAGATTTCTACACAAGAGGTATGAGCTGATTTTCCAGTACATTTGCCTTCCAATTCAGCCTATGTCTTCTGAAAGGATATTTTGATGAAGTAGAAGTGAGAGAATTAATATATTATGCAGGTGATACAAGTGTTCCTGCTGTGACACACACAGATAGAACTTGCTTCAGATATGTGTGGATTTCAGTTATCATGGTTTAGTTAAATAACACCAGTCCCCTAAAAACTCAATTCAAATTTTAGTAATCACAGTATATTAATTGTGAGGAATTGCATAAAGTACAAACTTGGCTGTCTCAGTCCCCTAATCACTGTGTAAATAACATGCATTTCATGATCAATGATTAATCACTCACTTCTTTCCAAATGTGTCAGTGATTGGCCTCTGAGCATCAGTTATTCGGTTCACAAATAGGCAGCAAAGCTTATAGTGTGTTGCCCTTTTGTCTCCCACTGACAGGCTCCTGTAATGGTTTATAAAATAGGTAATTGAAATATGCAATTGTCCAACAAAGTACAGAAAAAAAAAAACCCAAAAGGCAATTACACTGAAAGGGAAATTTATACAAAATATAAATGAAGTTACAGGTGAAAGTGCCAATGATGGAAATACATTGTCTCCATTTGTAGAGACTCTAGATATACAACTGGAGGAATTAGTGAAGGTCAACTTACCAATGTAAATGAAGAAAATGGTCATGATGATAAGGAGAAAAATGTCCCAGAAGAAGTGGTCCGGTAAAAATGATGCATTAAAAGAACACTTGCAGTTATTTTACAACATTGAAAGCTCAAAAGATAGAAGGTTGGAAGCTAATCCAAACATGAAAAGGAGTATGACAATTTTCCAAAAAATAGAAATGATGCTTGCTCCATATAAACTATATAACAAGAAGAAGGCAAGCCCTGTTCAAGCTATTCTTTTCTTTTTTACGTAGAAATAAAACACTTCAATTCTCAGTGAGCCAGCGTACTATGGCATTCATCTCACCTTTATTAAATTACACTGTATACGTAAAGATCAGTTTTACTGTGTTTTCACTTCCTTATACACTTTTAATTGACAGTTAAGAGTTTTAAATATCTTGACAAAATATTTTTAAAGGTCATGGAGTAATAATAACCTTTCCCATTGATTATTAAGATTGTTCTGCAAGATTCCAACATGCATGATCATTTCCAAAGTTCTACACTATGTGATTCATAGGGATCCTTTAACCCTTCTGCTATGACAAATCATGGAGGAAAAGAGCATCTGAGGGAGACCACTTAACACCTGTGAAATTTTTTAATAAGAACTCAAAATACTGGCAATATAAAAGTATTACCATATTTTGGAAAATATTTTAAAGATAAATGTTTCAAGAAATATATAGGAAAACTGAAGAATAACCAAAGTCAGAGCCTAGCATCTAACTGCCCAAAAGGAAAAAAGTGAGATGAATATTACTGTTTTCTATTTCAGCTGTTCCAGTGTTCTTTTCTTTAAATTGTTTCTTGGTGGCCCCAAGTATTAGCTGTTTGGGAATAGTGGTTTATGAATCAAAGCAACTACCACACATTCCTCTTTTACTGATTGCATATGGAACAATTCATGACATAGAAATATGTTTTAACAGAAAAATAAACTTACATGTTGTCTTTAGTACACGGGATTAATTAAATTGAAGTTTTCATTGATGATAATATATGCCTAGTTTTATGTTTAAAAAATAAACTATCACATAAGGCTTTCTATTAATAAAATTTTTATTTGATATTTATTGGCTGGTGTTTTATATCTGCTATTTATATAAAACAAGAAAGATAAGACACAATTTAAGAATAAGCATAGGGAAAATACATAATAAATAATTTGATTAAGAAATTCTTGAATTGTATAAGACTGATGAATCACAGACCTGTACCCCTGAAACAAATAATACATTATATGTTAATAAAAAAAATTAAAAAAGAAATTCTTAAAACTTCTTCAGTATCAAAGTTTGATTCTTGATTCTCTTTTTGGCTTAGAGAAGTTGATGTGCATGTTTTCCACAAAATATAGTCCTTTGTTTCATCAAAAGCATTGGTGATGCAGTATTTTTTAAAAGAATTAAAGCCAACCTTGAAACTATGTAGATATAGCCTACCTTTGGCTTTTACTTGGGAAATGTTAGAAGGTATATCTAACTGATTGCCTTCCTCCCCATCTTCCAAATCATTTGGGTCCTTGGGATTGAAAGATTATTCTACTCTTCTCCATATGGTTTTCTTCCAAGCCATTACTCTTTTTGTTTTTACTTTTCAGAGAATAATCATGTTCTCATCTTTTATTTCTACCATATTTCCTATAAATAAATTTTCTTGATAGCTTGAATAATATATTTGAAGAACTCAAAATTTGGGACATTTAGCCAACTTGAACTTCAGTGATGAGTCTATCATAGCTTTATAACAAATTTTGAAGGAAAATGTATATTTTCTGTTATTATAAATATTTTGCTGGTTTTATTGTTTTGAAGCAAAACTACCTGGTGAATATTAAATTTTAGAGTTGAAAGTTTTGGGGCACCTAGGTAGCTCAGTTGTTAAGCATCCAACTCTTGGTTTTGGCTCAGGTCATGATCTCAGGGTCTTGAGATAAAGCCCCTCATCTGGCTCCGTGCTCAACAGTCTTCTTCTCTACATCTGTTTCTCTCCTTACTCTCCCTCTGCCCCCCACCTCTTCAACTTGCTCTCTCTCGCTCGCTAAAATAAATAAATAAATCTTAAATAAGTCTAAAGTTTTAAAATTATTAAAATCTACAGAAAATTAAATGCTTCATTAAAATATTTTTAAGGCAAAATGGGGGAGGTAGTTTTCTTTAAAGCATGTTTATAATCTGATGCTAAATCCAGATTATTGATTGGGACTTCTTAGGTAGAAAACTCCTTCAGAGAATTATGTTTCAAGCTCTTGTATGCCAGGTGGAATTGCACAAAACCCTTACTTAATACTGCTGGATACCACTGTTAAGTCTTCCCCCAAACTCTAACAGTCAAAACCAATGAAAGTGGAACATTCTCTTTGTAATGCAGCCTTGGGAGCTCTGATCTTATGAACCCTCTATCAAGCAATATTTCTGAACATGGATAAACAATGCAAATAATGCTCAAGAGGTAATGATGATGAACACAGATATTTTAGAACTGTTATAGCTGTTTTGGTGCAGAGAAAATGATTATTCTGATATTTTTTTTCAAACTGCTGAACACAAAGGGATTTGCTTGTGCTTAAAAGTATTTTCTCTATTGCTGTAAATTATGAAAAGAGTTAGAGCAGCATTATGACAGAAATCAACAAATATATCTTTGGGAGGAAAAAACTGAAATCTGGAAAAAGACTTAGGGCATCAGTGTCAATTTTTTTTTAAATAAGGTGAAATGAGTTTTATTAATATATTTTATTTTATCTAATATATAAAATATTATCATTCCTATATGCAATCAATTTAAAGTTATTGGTGAAGCATTTTACATGCTTTTCTACTAAGTTTTTATAATCTGGTTTGTAAAATATATCTCAATTTAGTTTAGCTACGTTTCAAGTGCTTAAGAGCCACATGTGGCTAGGAGCTGCCATATTGGATAGCACAGATTTAAGGATTTTTCTCTTCTCAGTATAAATAAATGTAGAGATAATCTCCTTTTGGTATATATGGAGAAAAGGCCATACTATATTCTCACTTCCCCAATTCCTTTATGTCCCTAACCAACAATATATAATGCTTACTTTGGCATTTGGCCATGCATCAAAGTATGCACCACACAAATATTTCTCCTTTATGGTAGCAATGGTAGAGCAGTCCTTTGTGTGAAATATAGGTATCCATGAGCTTTGAGAAATTTCTTTTAAGAGTTGTGATCCATGCAAATGCTTTGTTTTTGAGAAATTTTCAAAAAATTAAATGATTTAAATACAAATTATCACATTTTAAATGCCATCTTACTTTTATTAAAAGGCAATGATAAATAGGAAATGTATCAGCTTTAGACACAGATAGACATGTGTTTGAATCCCAGCAATAACAATTATATGATCTTGAGTCTGTCACTCATGTCACTCAGTTTTTTTTTTTTTCTTTTTTTTTTTGGTTTTCGTTTTTTTTTTTTTTTTCCTTTTTTTTTTCTTTTTTTTTTTTTATTTGAGAGAGAGAGAATGAGACAGAGAGCACATGAGAGGGGGGAGGGTCTGAGGGAGAAGCAGACTCCCTGCCGAGCAGGGAGCCCGATGCGGGACTCGATCCAGGGACTCCAGGATCATGACCTGAGCCGAAGGCAGTTGCTTAACCAACTGAGCCACCCAGGCGCCCTGGGTCTCAGTTTTATTATTTATAAAATTTGATAAAAATTGTATTAAATAATTAATCCAAAGTCATTCATTGGTAGTAATCTTTTAAGATTTTTTTAAAAGATTTTATTTATTTGACACAGACACAGCGAGAGAAGGAACACAAGCAGGGGGAGTGGGAGAGGGAGAAGCAGGCTTCCCCCCCGAGCAGGGAGCCTGATGTGGGGCTCGATCCCAGGACCCTGGGATCATGACCTGAGCCGAAGGCAGACGCTTAACGACTGAGCCACCCAGGCACCCAAGATTATTTTTGAACCTACGTATATGGACTAGAGAAATCTGGTCCATATATGTAGTTTAAAAATGAATTAATTAGTAATATAAGTAAACACTTCATCAGATATCACCTGTCAGAACATGGTTTAGTGGCAAATGACCAGTAAAATGTTGTATGTTTTTAGACAAGGATAATTACAGGGGGAATAGAAATATTCAGAAATACATCACAGCAAAGGTCATATTTGTGTCTTGGGGAAGAATAGTGAATATAGTGTTTCATCCAAATCACAGAAAAAATTTAAATGCTTTTGGGCAGGAAATCACATGTCTTTAGGGAAAAAAAAAATGACTGAACTTTTGGGCAGCAGGGTTAACACTTCCTAGAAAGGAAGAGAAGCCATATTGTGGTTGTACATGACAGATTACCTATTTTAGATAGGTGGCAAGCCACTAATAAAGAGGTCTTTAAGGAAGAAATCCTAGAAGCTATGCCCTTATTAGCTCTAAAATACTTCCTTTTGTGTTTGTCTTGCTTTTCTATGTTGAACATTGTTGTTACTTATATTCATAGTTTAGAGCATCAATTTTCTATCCCTGCTAGGATCAGGGTTTAAAATCAGCTCTGGAATTACCAAAATGAATATTTTGTACATAGTAGCTATAACAATAATACTGTAAAAGAGATATTGTTATACCATTTAATATATAAGGAAAACAAGGCATGGAGAGGTTTACAAATTCTCTCAAAGTCGCACACTTCATATGTGATGAAGCTAGGAGACTGACTTTAGTCAATTTGATGGCAGAACTTTTTATCCCATCCTATCTTATTAGATGAACCTGTATGTTTTGGATAGTGGTTATGCTCATCTATTTCTTTTCCTGCCTTGTTCTTAACAACAGCTAATACACCAATTAAAAAGAAAACAGCATGATTCAAGGGATTATCCCATTTGACTCATTATTCAGTTACAAAAAAAGAGAAAGGTGATCTTTCTCATCTCTCTAGGAAATTAACTGTTTCAAAAAGAACATCCCACCTGTTTGCCTAACTCCTGCAGAATGTTTATATGCTTATTATTTATTCCATACTTGTTTAATATTCCCCCCTTTTTTTAGAAACCACATTTTTTGTCAGTAAGGAGAGGGACTTTCAGTGATCTAATCTTGTTATCTCTTCCAGCTGTTATATTCATATACTCAAATTCTAAAATATAGCATAATCTTCTGTCTACATTTTTAAATAAGATGATATTAAAATGGCAGAGTTGCACACATTGTGTAGAAGAAGGTTATATCTTGGCCCTTTTTATCAGACCAGCTGACAAAAGATAAGTGGGATAGGAGTAAAAAGTGAGAGATTTAGTATTCTAATAAATGATTACATTTTTCTATTCAGACTCCAAAGGTAAAGAAAAAGAAAGTTTGGGTGTTTACTTTTGTGAGATTGTCAACTGGGTTTGCTGTTTTATAGGATGTATTCATCATTGATGCACATTTTAGATATAGTCATATAGTCATGTATATGTGCACAAATTGATTAGGGCTGAAAAAAAAAATCCTTATCTTATTCAGCATAATTGAAAGTATGAGTCATTCTTTTCCTTCTGAAACATGTACTCCCCTGTTGCCTATTTTAATTCAAAATCTTCCTCTCAGCCTTTATCTTAAAAATATAGAATTATCATATTCTATTCCTATATCCTTCAGCCTATATCCTACATGTTTTCCTGAACTCTTCATGGACTTTCATGTCTTTGCACTAATTTTTTGTGCTGTTTCCTCAGCTCAGAATTTTACATTCCTTAATCCAAATATCTGTATTTTCTGTTCCCTTCAGGGAATCAATCAGAAGATTCTGCCTCATGATGTCTTTCCTTACAGTTTTACATAGCAGTCATCTCTTCCTCTTTTGCATTCTGCAGATCTATATTGGTTTCTTTAAACACTCTTAACATTTTCTAACTTCTTGTATCTAATAATTTATAATATCTACCTTTTATCTCCCCTACTATAGTTTAAGATGGCTGAGAAAGTTCAGTGTGCAGCATAAAACTCTATTAATTGATTGATTGAATATTTGACTGCATTCTTCCAAAGTAGAATCTAAGTGGGAGTAAATTAGCTTTGGAGGCTGCATTGGCTTTGTTTTACTTTGTTTTTTGAAATAAAATTTACTATAACACCTCTAAATAGCTTCTATACCACAAAAGATAATAAATGTTCAGGACAGGTGAATTTGGTTCTGAATAATGGCATATTTATCAGTATATTTCTGTCATATTTAATGTTACATATTTAGCCAGTCACTAATTAATGAGATTATATTTGAAAAGATTCTTGTGGAGTTTACCCAAAGTCATATTTTTAGTATGTCCTTAATATTTTAATTTTTTCCTAAAGTTGAAACCTCCAAGTAGACCAGCACTTGTAATTCTTATGCTCAAAAAAACCTCTAAGAGTAACAAATTGACAGGCTGAAATGGTAATAACTTATAAAATGGAAAAGAACTGGCAACTTGGAAAAGCAAAATATCAACCTGTGAAGTACAGTATAATGCATAAAAGAGAACTGAAGTTCAGTGAGGTCTATGGAAAATATTGGCTTTTGAATTTAAACACAAATAGCAGATGAAGAAAACTCCTCTATCCTGCTTTAAAAATACAAATTTCATAATATCTCATATAAACTTGAACCCCCATTTGCCTAAAATACAAAAACAAAACAAAACAAAACAAAACAGAAGAATGCATCAGCTCTACTGTATTTTTTTCTTCCTTTTATTTTCTGAAAGGGCATCTAAAGTTCTACCCCCCGACAGGGAATGTAAAGAAATTCTCAGCTTCCTGTCAGATGTGCTATCCTAGAGCAAGCCCAAGGACAGGACAATTCTCCTTCCCTCGGTCCTGGTGGTGTCTCTTCAGAAATACAGCATAAAGCCTGGGCCTCAGCAAGGGTCGGCAGCAGCTGCTGCTATTTTTCTTGAATGCTTTAAGGTGGCAATAAAACACAGTAAGATATTTGTTTTGTTTTATTTGTGTTTATAAGTATTGCATCTAATTGAAAATGTTATACATATAGCACAACAAAGTGAGTGGAGTAATAGTCCCTAGAGGAAATAAAAAACAAGCCCCATAACTTTCAGCTATAAGATGAATAAGGTCTGAGGACCTAATGTATAGAATGGTGACTATAGTTGATAACATTATCATATAATGGAAATTTGCTAAAAGAGTAGAAATCAAATGTTCTCACATACACAAAAAATATATATAACTATGAAATGATGGACATGTTAATTAACTAGATGGGGGAAGAGCCCTTTCACAATGTGTACATGTATCCATCATCACGATGTACAGCTAAAATATCTTACAAAAAATAAAATATCTTACAATTTCATTTGTCAATTATACCTCAGTAATGCTGAAAAAGTACTGTATTTTATCAATATAATTTTTAGACTATTTTTCTTTTAAATTTTAATCACTGAGTATACATGATTCCTTAAGTCATGTAAGGGTTTTCATACAAAATATTTTAATAATATGTGACCTGGAATTACCCAATCATCCTTGTAAAGAATAAAAATATGGAAAAATTGAAAAGCTCATAATTTGAAATACATTTTGCCACAGCAAAGTTCCTAATTTCCCCTAATCGAGCCATCATAACATCAGTGGAGAGGGTAGTGTCTCCATTCTGGCAACAAAAATGTGGTTTGTGGGGCGCCTGGGTGGCTCAGTTGGTTAAGCGACTGCCTTCGGCTCAGGTCATGATCCTGGAGTCCCTGGATCGAGTCCCGCATCGGGCTCCCTGCTCAGCGGGGAGTCTGCTTCTCCCTCTCCCGCTCCCCCCTCTTGTGCTCTTTCTCTCTCTCACTCTCTCTCTCAAATAAATAAATAAAATCTTAAAAAAAAAAGGTGGTTTGTGGACCAGGACCATTGACATTACTGGGGAACCTATAAGAAATTCAGAATCTCAGGTCTCATTCCAGACCTAGTGAATGAGTATCTGAATTTTCCCAAGATCCCCAGGTGGTTTGTATGTTGATTAAAATTTGAGAAGTTCTGGGTAAGTGAATGTGGTTAGGACAGGAGAAACATTACAAAGATCCCTTGCTGACCAGTCTAAAGGAGTTAAAGTGCCCTGGGTCCTATGACAAATATAAGTAGAAATGAACCAGGGCTAGAGAACTTGCTGAACACAAAGGAAGAACAGAGACATCCCAAAGGTTATCTAATAAAATGTTGAGCTAATATCTACGGCTGTGAAAATCCCTGTAGTTTTTCAGAGGCAGGAATTGACCAGCTACTGAGTTTGTATTTTTCCACCATTTTCATCAAGATGATTTTTCTGAATTTTGTGGGTATTCTTATTGTCTGAGAGACACCGTATCAGACCCCAAATTATACGTGATGGTTTCCTTGAGCCAGTGATTCCCAAACAAGTAACACCCAGGCTTTTGGAATTAGTTCAGAAGAGAGAACCTGCCAGCTCATCTGTTTATTTTACATCAGAAAATATGTAAATACAAAGAATTTTGCTCCAATCATGTCCCACTCTTAAAGTAAGAGGTAAAGAAGGAGATAAAATGCTTCATCATTCATTTGACCATTCCACCTTAAATAAAGAGACTGTTAAGTGTTCCTTGGTGTTAAGTGTGTAATGCAAATATGGCATTAGTCTGAATCAACATTGAATGGAAGAGAAATGAATAAATAAACAAAGAAGTAAATTAAACAACCAATTTGTTAGGAAGGATATGAGTTAAAGGTTATTTTTGTAGGGGCAATTATTAGACTTTGTAAGGACCTAGATGGAATTCATTGTTAGATTTCTTGGAAAGCCAAAACTAAAAAAAAATTGGGTCTGGTGAAAAGCCTGGTGATGACAAAGTGAAACCAAAGTCCCAGACACATCAATTCTGGTGTGTGTGTGTTGTCACCTCTTTGACCAACTTCACACTTATTTGACATGTGTGTGTATCAGTCAAGTGCCTGTTATACCCATACTTCTAGAGTGAACCACGTGGTTGTAATTGAATTCAGAAATCTTATAATCAATATTCAACTCTTCATGGTGACTGTCTGGCTTAAGCAACACCTGGGAATACTTTATATTCTGTATATAAATGCTAGCATATTTACAGTTTAAAAATATTTTATCTAAGAAATCATAGCAAATATTTTCCTAATGAAGGCATATATAAAAATGGGAAATATCAATAAATCTTTATTATACACAGGGGTACTTACATATATGTCCTTTATTTATAATCATATTGCATTATTACCATGGAAAACTTAGAGGTTATTTTTATTCTTTGATGTTAAAGTTAAATATCGCATTATTACCATGGAAAACTTAAAGGTTATTTTTATTCTTTGATGTTAAAGTTTATTCTTTGATGTTAAAGTTTATCATACCTATCAGCTCCCTTAACCGTATTCTTTGTATGTTCCACCTAGAACCTTCAACATTAATCTGTACGTTCAGCCTGAACCAACATGTGTGCATCAGTTTTTGTCATAGGTGAAGATAAGAGCAACAAATATGTATCCCAGTGGTTTGGCATGGCCAATCTTGATGATCTAGTTTTTGTATCCTCATAATTGTATTTGATCCTTTTTTTTGTAAATTATTAATGTGTTATTTATTGTCAATGTGTTCTTCCCTATTTTATATTCTAGTTACCAGATTTCTCCTTCCACCTACTTGGCTTTGAGTTCTCTCTTTAACTGGGTCTCCTTCTGTAAAATTTTGTAGTGATACATTCTCCTTGATACCAAGTGGCTTGGGAAGAAATAATAAAAATAATAAGTATTAAAATTTTTATGTATATATATTTACATATATGTGTGTATAGATATGTGTTCTATATTATGGATTTTGTACAATACCTACAGCAACACAGTGCTGTAGGTATAACTATTTTTGTTTTATACATTTTGTAGTTGAAGAATCTGTGTCTTAAAGGGCTTGGGTGAATTCTCCACTGTTAGATAGTTGATAAGGAAACCTTTTCAGCCATTTTTTAAACACAGCTTTGTTCATTGTCAAAGCCTGTCCCATTAGCATCGTGCATAGTAATTCACAATTTACCTGCCCTGATTGATTTATTTCTACAACCAGATCAGTGATAGCAAAGACATTTTATCTTTAGTGCCAACACTGGGCAATTGGTAAAAACTACCAAGAATTCTGGATCACAAAGATTTTAATTTTTTGGTTACTTTTTATTTTGACAAAAGTGTAGAGTCATATGCAATTGTAAGAAAAAAAATACAGAGAGTGCCTGGGTGGCTCAGTTGGTTAAGCGACTGCCTTCGGCTCAGGTCATGATCCTGGAGTTCCGGGATCGAGTCCCGCATCGGGCTCCCTGCTCAGCGGGGAGTCTGCTTCTCCCTCTGACCCTCTTCCCTCTCATGCTCTCTGTCTCTCATTCTCTCTGTATCAAATAAATAAATAAAATCTTTAAAAGAAAAAAAAGAAAAAAATACAAAGAAATTCATTATACTCTTTACTCAGTTTCCCCCAATGGTAAGATCTTGCGGAACTGAATAATACAAAATCACAACCAGGAAATTGACATTGACATAACCCACCACCTTATTCAGATTTCATCAGTTTTATGTGCACATGTGCGTGTATGTGCATGCATGTGTGTGCGTGCGTGTGTGTGTGTGTGTGTTTAGTTCCATGAAAGTTTATCACAAGTGTAGACTTAGCCCACCACCATCACAGTCAAGATATGGAATGGTTTGATCACAAGGATCCCTTGTGCTATCCTTTTATAGCCACAGCTCCCTCCTTACCTACTTTCCTAACGCCTGGGAACCACAAATCTTTTTTCCATCTCTATAATTTTGTCATTTCAAGAATGTTAAATAAATGTAACCTTCTGAGATTAGCTTTTTTCACTCATCTTAATCCCCTTGACATCTATCCAGGTTGTTATATGCATCAGTAGCTTATTCTTTTTTATTATTGAGTAACATTTCATGGCAGGGATGTGCTGTGGTTTAATTATTCTCCTGTTGAAATACATTTGGGTTGTTTCCAGTTTTTGGTTATGATGAATAAAAGCTGCTGTAAACATTCTTGTTTAGGTTTTTGTGTGATCAGTAAGTTTTCATTTCTCTGGGATAAGTGTTCAAGACTATAATTGTTGGATCGTATGGTAAGCCCATGTTCAGTTTGGCTGTATAAAAAACCTCCAGTCTTTTCCAGAGTCTGTGCCATTTTGCATTCCTGCTAGTAAGATATGAGTGATCTGGTTTCTTTACATTCTTGACAACATTTTCCAAATATTATCACTATTTTAAGAATTTTAATCCTTCTGATAGGAGATTTATGATGTTCTTAAGTTTTTAATCTGCTTTTCCCTAATGGCTAACGGTGTTGAACACTTTTCACATATCTGTTTATGTTTTTTGCCCATTTTATAATTTTTTTTAATTTATAAGTTTTTACATATTCTAGATACAAGTCCATTGTTGTATATGTTGTTTGCAAATATTTTTTTCACAGTCTGTAACTTGAGATAAAAGGATTTAAATGCTTTATGTAGTTTATATGATAGCTTCCCACAACATTTGAGTGATGTGTACAAAGAGGAAAAAGACTCTAAAAACCTTAGTTTTCTACATACACATTTACCATCCCTATCCTAGACATCAAACAGTGCAGATTTATGTGCATATGCATTACCTTCTCTTCTTCCCATCTCTCCGAATCTGTTCAATGAGAACAACACATACAAATCACTCTCGCAATAATTACACAGAATAATAGCCTTGACAGCAAAACCTGTTTTTAAGTATATACTCTTGTACTTAACTCTTGGAAAATCATCTAAAATTTTGTCAAATTAAACATTTTAATAAAAAAATTACATTGAACCACTTATCCAGATGTTACTGATATAAATAACCCAAAATAATTTATACTACACTTAATTTTAGCCGAAAGGCCAAGCAGTACAAAATCAAAATAATTTATAGGTGATTTGTTTATCCAAACTTATAAAGCATACATAAATACTGCTACTGAATGTTGGTGCTCATTTATTATATGCTATTGGTATATTTCTGCCTGTTTTTATAATAGAAGAATATTTGGGCTAATTATTAATACTTAAAGTTCATTTTATTTTATTTATTTATTTTTTTAAAGATTTTTATTTATTTATTTGACAGAGAGAGAGATAGCGAGAGCAGGAACACAAGCAGGGGGAGTGGGAGAGGGAGAAGCAGGCTTCGTGCCGAGCAGGGAGCCCAATGTGGGACTCGATCCCAGGACCCTGGGATCATGACCTGAGCCGAAGGCAGACGCTTAACGACTGAGCCACCCAGGCGCCCTAAAGTTCATTTTAAAGAGTTGATTTGTGTGTGTGATTGAGCATCATAGCAAAAGAAATTGCAGTACCTTATTCCTTCCTTCTCAGCTTCAGTCAAAATTATTCTTGAACTTGGGATTGAGTTGACTGATGACTTAATGTTAACTTTTTCAGAGTTGTTCAGCATGCTGCTCCTAGAGAGAGCCCTCACCACATGCAACACATGACAGGTTCCTAAAGTGGGATAGGAGTTGATAGAAGAGAAGTAAAAAAAAATGTCCCCATAGACAGCCTAACAATTAAGATGCTTCTAAATATTTGCTTCAACCTTGATTTAAAGAATCTGGTTATATATGCATTCAGCATTGATTGATGACCATGTGTGCTAAACAGTGATGAACTTACACATTGTCTTTCACAGGCAAAACTAGTTAGTAAAATGGTCATTTAGAGTGAATGGATAAAACGAGGACAATGTTTGCTAAACACTTCTTCCTCTCTATTTTCCTTGTTTTTTTCCTACTAAATAGCAGATATTATTTGCTTCAAAGCCTTCCTTTTCCTGGCATAGAATAAGTCACAGGCTTTAATTTGGAGGGTGGCTCTGAGATTGGTATTAAAAGGCCCCTGATTTTTTGCTACTCCTCCCCCATTCTCCACCGTTGCCTCCTCCAGGTCAAGTACATACCCATTACTTCACCCTGTGTAACAGGGTAGGTGATCAAGTCTTGTATCTAAATAGTACATTTTGGAATAAGCCTTTCAATCAGTTTATATAAATCTCATTTTGTAGGCCTGAAGAGAGAAATCATGGCCCAATACAAAGAAAGTCTTGCCTAAGTGTCCGATATGATAAGTGATACAACCCTACACAAAGATTTCACTCCTTCAGTTAAAATGAAAGTCCATTCCTTTTAAATAAATAAGCACAGGTGGATTCTTGATGTTGTCTTAAAGGGAGCATAGTGTTTTGTTTTGCTTTTTTTAAACTTTTTTTTTCTGTTCTTATGCAACAGACAAAAATAAATGAGAAATTATAATTATAGTCAGAAGCATTCCTGTTTAGTTTTAAATGTGTAGAAAGTAGGCATTAAAATATTATAATGCTTGATTGTTCCTTCAATATGGAATACATAGCACTTCCATTGTTATTTATGTCATTAATACTTGATTTTTTACAGAAAATTTAAAATTACTTTTTAATTGGATATTCCAGTAAAAGTGAATAAAAAAAGACATAAAATGGATATTTTAGAAGATGCTCCTGAATTACATAAATTTGGCAGACTCTGAAAGGACAAATTGGCATGGATAGTTTCCCAAGAAGACTTAATCCATAGGTCATTCTTAAAGCATATATGCTTTTAAGGGCAGATTTATGTCAGAGGACTTACTCATCTGGAAGATAATTTAAATTACAGGACAAGTATATTATTCCAAAGAGGTGTTTTATTCATTTTAGATTGCAGGAGAAGGGGTCAATGAAATTGTGCTCTCTTAACTGGTTTACGGCAGAGTAAATACAATATTCTTCACTTTATAATGTTTGATATGATAGCTACAAACATAACAGTTGCAAAATATTTTTACAAATGTCTGTGTAGTATACTTATAGACACCTTGCATAAGGAGAGAACCATAAATCACCTCTATTTGATTACGGGTTAGACTTCCATCATCTTAAACTCTATGAAAGACAGAGAAACATGACAAGTGTATGAAGTATGAACAATGCAAAGGAACTACAGAACCTCCGAAATTAAAGCCGGCCATCCGCCTCCCATTCTGAGCTGTATTTGGCCTGTAAATCTTAAAAAGCTGGGTTATTTATTTTTCTAGTTTACTGCGGATTAGAAGTTGCAGTTAGATTAGAAGCAACAAATTAGACGTGGGAGGTGGTAGTGAGGGGTGTTGGTTGAAAGCATTCTGACAGCATTGAGAAGTTACAGCTGACAGCCTGACATTGAAGAATACAGAAACTCCCAAGCATATGCAGAAATGTGCTGAGTGTTTTAACAGAGAGCAGGAATGGAGATACATAATGATGATGATGAGTCATCAAGAAAACGACTACATTATGTGCTGTGTCCTCTGTTGAGGAAGGAAGTGAAATGTACTTTCCGCCTTTTGGAAAAATTGCTATCAAAAAAAAAAAAGTTAAATCATTGGCACCTGATGAGACAAAGTTTGTTCATCTAGAATATTCACTTAAACAAAATGTGATTTCATGATAAAAATTCCTTCTAATCTTCCTGCTTCTTCCAGAATTTTATTCTGGAACAAGTTGTGATTATAAAAATATACAGGTCCTAATGTACTAAAAATTTGGATATGAATTCAAGTTCCATCCCTTAAAGTGTGTGACTTTGGGCAATGAAGTTTCTTTGAGGTTGAGTGTTCACATCTGTAAACTCCAGTTTCACTTACATAATTAGTTTTCAGTGCAGGTCATACAAGAGTAAGGGAAATCACTTTATAATGTTCGATATAATAGCTACAAACATAATCAGATTGACTGATTATGTGATGGAGGAGTTGTTCACTGGTGTTCATGGCAGGTTTCCTTCTTTGATAATTAAGAAGATTTGAGATTCTGGAGTAATATTTCTAAAAGATCAAAGTCGAAGAACCTTGTGGACTTTCGGGAGATTTTTTAAAGGCACTTGCTTGGATATCATGGAATGTAAAGCATGGGTTGGACACTAGGTTAGAGGTCCATCCCCTTAAACTTTCTGGAATGTAGTAGGAAATGTGAAAGTGTATAAAGCATCAGCATAGCTTAAATGAGACCACAGAAACCTACAATTAAGAACCTCTTGGGGCGCCTGGGTGGCTCAGTCGTTAAGCGTCTGCCTTCAGCTCAGGTCATGATCCCAGGGTCCCGGGATCGAGTCCCACATCAGGCTCCCTGCTCGGCGGGAAGCCTGCTTCTCCCTCTCCCACTCCCCCTCCTTGTGTTCCTGCTCTCACTGTCTCTCTCTCTGTCAAATAAATAAATAAAATCTTTTTAAAAAAAAGAAGCTCTCACTCTGAGCTCCATTTGCACTGTAAATCTTGAAGAGTTGGATTATCTATTTTTTTCATTTTATTGCAGATTAGAAGCAACAAACAACGTGGGAGGATTTAGGAAGAAGTGGTGGTTAAATGTGTTCTGACAGCATTGAGAAGTTAAAGCTGACAGCTTGGCATTGAGCAGTACAGAAACTTTCTCAAAATCACACCTTACCATTTGGTAGAGACGAAAAAGAATTAGAACATCAAATTTCCCAAAGATACACCCAATCCATCTCATTCTTTCACCATAACTTCCTAGTGAGATTTACTAGTGTTCAGCCTTGAGGTATTATGTTGGAGATAGAGCAGTGGATAAGGACTGGCTTTTCCCTTTCTCTCCTTCATATAGAAGCAAGTTGATGACAAATAAATGCTGAATGAAGATATGTTTACAGATAATGGAAAAGAAAATTCTGCAACCCATATGCAAAGGCCAGTCATACCAGCTTTGGGTAAGAAAGCTGGGAGACTGGCAAAATGTTGTGAAATTTGTTTGAAACATTTAACTGTAGACTTCATAAGTAGCAAAGAACAAGGCCCTTAAGTGATGCTCATTGCATGTAGGAGCTTGTTATCTTTGTTACCATTTATTCTGTGTTTCCCATGGGGGATATTTTTCTTTTTAAAAATTAACTAAAAAGGAAAGTAAGTATGAGTATCTGAGTGTAAGGAGATGCTAAATTGAAGATTTACACATTCTCATTTAACTGGTATCTGCTCCCTTCAGTAGAACTTTGTGCCCTGATGGAAATGCTTTACATTCTGTGCTGTCTTATAGTAGCTGTTAGTCACATGTTAACTACTAAGCATTTCAGATGTGGCTAATGTCATCAAGGGACGAATTTTTAAATTTTATTTGATCTGCTTTTTAAATTTCAATTAAGTAGCCAAATATGGCTTGTGGTTATAGTCTTGGACAATATAGGCCATGATATTATTTTTAATATCAAAAGAGTTCAAATGAATAGAAAGGTTTTAGAATCCAAAAACATGTTTAAGAAGTTTTTTGTTTTTGTTTTGCTTAGACTTAGACTCAATGTAAATACTTACTATCTTACATTTGATTATCATATGTAATTGGTATGGTAAAATTAAATAACATTTAGGAAGACAGTGTTTTATTTTTTAATCTTCATTTCTGAAAGGAGAACATACTCTAAAGGTTAAAAACATTTATGAAACTGGAGTTTTAATTGATAAGATAGCCAGTGAAGTATTTCTTCCTTGGGGGTATTGGTAGATGGTGGTAGGTAATGCTCTTACATGCCATAAAACACAGTTCTGTTCTCCATAGGCACAGAAAAGCTTAACTCTCTGAAGTAGGTTTTCTCTTTTTAAGTACTAAGTTCTTTAAAAAACATTTTATAGAACTTGTAACATGGCTATTAAAGATGTGTATAATTCTGAGGAAAAATAAAGGAAGAACATCTCAGGCTGAGGAAAAGAATGAATCTTGGATTCCAACACAGTTATGAATTTTAGTAAAAAATGGAAAACCTGGGGTGGGGATGTGCATGGGAATTCATAGTAGAAAATGAGTTTGAAAAGTAGATTGGAAGGCCCAACTGAGGTGTATTTACATAAATTGTAGGTCATATAGTATAATGAAGGTTTTTTTTTTTTTTTTTTTTTTTCCCCAACAGGAAAGACTCAGTGATTTACACTGTGCTTTAAAAGTTAATTGATTTTGATGGAAAAGATGGTTGGAAAAACAAGAACATGCACAGAGGCAATTCTGTTAACAGGTATAATAGGTATGACAAGATGAGATTCTGGACTCAGTGTCAGTGAGGTTGCAAAGGAGAAGTATTCAAATGACACCACACATTTAGAAATTTGAGGAAACAAACATACAAACAAATGCTGAGTCATTGGAAATACATGAGGCCCTCAATACTAGCAATAACAACAAAAATAAATGACAATAGTTGAGCAGAAGATCGATAAAAAGTGGAACAAATTGTACTTCCTTGACATTTTTAAACTATAATATGCATGAAATTAGGTAAAATATAGATAATTTTTGCTCCAAATATATTCCTTTTTATTTTTTAAGGCTTTATTGACAAAAAGCTGTGTATCTTTAAGGTATAAATATATAAACTTCCATTTTTGGAAAAAAAGTTAGAAGGGACAAGGAGAGCTAAGAGAAGTTTGAGGAAAAAAACTGGCTCCACTTACTTTAAATTTTAACTCATTTCCAGATAATGGTAACTAATTAAAATTCTGGTTATCATTTTAATGTTTTATTGTATTGTGCTAGGAAACTAAATAGGAAATACTCAGTTTTTGAGACAGTTGAATTTGAAGATGAAATCTATAAACAATTGCAATTGTTTTGTATTGTCTCTAAATAAAGTATTATATCATTTTTTTAAATCCTGCAATCCCTGTGTGTATGGGTAATGTCTTACAGTACTTTTATTCTAGACATTCCATTCTTTCTTTGAATAAGGAAAAAAATACATTAAGTTGGAAAGCTCCAGCCAAGGAAATTATAAAATAAATGATCTTGTGCATGTGATTTGGCAATTTTATGTTGTTTTTTACTCCTAGGTTGATAATTTATTTCTTTTTTAATCTGCATTATTCTTTGTTTCAAGCTTTACTTTTCTTCTTTTTCTATCTGCATAACATTTTATTAAATACTCTCTTGGAATATTTAAGTTATACATTAAATGGTTTTAAAAGATCATCTTTCTTTCTTTCTTTCTTTCTTTCTTTCTTTCTTTCTTTCTTTCTTTCTTTCTTTCTTTC
>NW_023270807.1:28755342-28849861 GCF_011800145.1 Mirounga leonina | reverse complement strand
TTCTTTCTTTCTTTCTTTCTTTCTTTCTTTCTTTCTTTCTTTCTTTCAGGTGCCAAATGTCTAGAAATGCAGACTGAGTTTATCTCCTATGGTAAGTTTTATGTATTTCATTACCCTTATGGGGAAAATTTTCAATTGGTCAATGGCAAATTGGATGAGCAATTTCCACTATTTTAATGGGCACAGTGGTGTGATTGCACTTATATTGAACAAAAATTTACCCCTTATGATGAGGAAATGCTACGGGGAAAGGAGACGGGATTCATATATTTAATTTTCCTCCTGCAATTGAATAAACATAATCAAAACTTTTAAAAAGCTTGATTAATCAAATGATAAATGAAATCTATAAATTAAAAGTTCAGGGGATGTTTCCATTTATCTATTATATGGACTGTTCATTCAATTTTTTAAATTATTATATCATGTTAATCACCATACATCACATCATTAGGTTTTTTATTGCTATGTTAATCCCCATACATTACATCATTAGTTTTAGATGCAATGTTCCATGATTCATTGTTTGTGTATAACACCCATTCAATTTTAAAGAACTTGTTTCACATTACTATAATAACAGGAAAAAAGAAGGCAGTCTATTTCATAACAAGAGACTGATATAGGCCAGATTAAACTATAAAACTCTATATTTTATAATCTTGACAATAAACTTATTTTCTTAGTGCCTTAAGTCATTCTCCTCAGAACAAATATCTTCTGTTTTACTTTCACAAGGAAAAAAGATGCCAACTAAAAATAATTATCATTTCAAGGATAATACAAAATCTGGTACAGCAATCAAAGTGAAATACAATTTAATATTTTCAGTTGATTACTTTTCCTTACCACCGAATGAGTCATTAATAATATTATTTATGTTTCTTTTGCTAGTGTTTTAAGTTTTATAATAATAATCTCAATAAGTAAAAGATTAGTTCCTTTAGACTTGCAGACTACGTCTAGATATGATGCTTGGTCTATCCCTCTTTAGTTCCTCCCTACCCTCAAGGTGTAGCCTTGTGGGCTTCCACTCTGGGAGCATAATATTTTTACTAGAGATCCTCCTTCATGGCAGACCTTAAACTACATTTTCCTTCAGTTATTAAAGACTGATTAAGCTCTGCTGAGCTTATTAGGCACGTTTTTCTTGGCTTCTTTGCTTCTTTCATACTATAGCATAAAAATCTCTGTCGACTGCTTGCCAGACAGTTTTCTCATGGCAATATACAATGATAAAGACACATTAGATTTAAAGACATTAGAATTCATTAAAAAACATTAAAATAACTCCATGTCTTCCAAATCATAATGTTTTCAAAAATTTTTAACATTTTTTTAAAGATTTTTTAAATTTATTTATTAGAGAGAGAGTGAGAGAGAGAGTGCGAGAGGGGGTAGGGTTAGAGGGAGAAGCAGACTCCCCGCCGAGCAGGGAGCCCAATGCGGGACTCGATTCCGGGACTCCAGGATCATGACCTGAGCCGAAGGCAGTCGCTTAACCAACTGAGCCACCCAGGTGCCCGTTGTTTTCAAAAATTTTAAATGAGATATAATACAGATCTACTATAATGTGGAATGTTTGTTCTAATTTATAATTTTCTTACTGAATATTTGTCATGAATATTTCTTCATTAAATATTGGTTTTTGGCTTTGTAGAACTTTTTTGTTTCTCTGAAATATATTTAATAATATATAGGTGGGATCAATAACTTTCCAATAGCTGTTTAAAAGCCATGTTGAGAAATTTCCATAAAAAAGTATTGATACAACAACTGAGGCCAGGATGTATTTGTTGTTCAGTTGTACCTGTCCAGCATACCCTACCTCGCTCAAGATAAAGTATGGCTCTGCAATGAACTTAATAAATTTAGTTACCTTTGGCATGTGTTTATTTTCTGTTTTGGCATTAGTTATGAAAGTTTATATTCCCTACATGTCAGTAAGTGAATCAATTAGTTTTCACATGCTTTTATCTTTTATCATGTAATTATATATACAATATATTAGCTTTCAGTAAAGGGGGTCAAGGAGATGAGGAAAAGTGAAGAATTCAGGAATCTAGTGCATCTTTGCCTGCATTATCTCCTATCAAAATTCCAACAACTCTGTAAGGGAATAACTACTTTCATATGTGTATATTTGTGAAAAATTAAGATATGCAGGTTAAAATGTTGCAATTCTTACAAATTTATTAAGCAGTATTTACAGTTTTATAAGAAAAACTAAGACCACACGTGGATAGCTGGACATGGTATGATAAGTAAGGAGGAACAGAATGCCGCTTATATAAACATTACAAGTAAATGAAAATTATATATATGCACATTATATATGGCTTTTCTTGAGAAAATCATATTTGGACTTTGGTTATCTTAGTTTCCATTAAGGACTGTTAAAGCTTCGGAAATAGATATAATTTTAAGATGAATCTAAAATTTTTAAATATCTCAAAAATCTGTTATCTCCTTTCCATTCACTTCCACAATTTCCCTCATACTAGTATAATAGCTGCTTTATTAGTTTTTCTTCTATTCTTTTTAACTCATCACTCATGCTACAGCAGATATTATAATAAAATTATGTAGTCACATAAATTGCTCATATAAACTAGCTACTTATAATAAAAATAGTATATATAATACACACACACACAATCCCTGAGTTCTAGGCCAATTGAAAACTCCTAAGAGGTGTAGCGCAGTGGTTGTCAAAAATTAAACTGCATGAGAAACTCCTGGAGGATTTGTTAATTTACAGATTGATGGACTCTACCCCTAGTTGGCTCTGCGCACCTGAAGTGTTGTCCCAAAATTTGCATTTCTAAAAAAGAAGGGGGGCTGGTGCCTGCGTGGCATAGTCAGCTAGGTGTCCAACTCTTGGTTTCATCTCAGGTTGTGATCTCAGGATCATAGGATAGAGCCCCCATGTCTGCTCAGTGCTCAGCATGGCGTCAGCTTGAGACTCTCTGTCCCTCTCCCGTTGCCCCTCTCCCCCACACACTCTCTCTCTTTTTCTGTAAAAATAAATAAATAAACCTTTAAAAAAATGAATTTGCATTTCTAAAAATTTCTCAGGTCATACTGCTGCTGTTGGTCTATAGACTGTACTGTAAACAATGCTCTCAAGTATCAAAATATATTTCCTCTAAAACTTTATTATTTTAAACCCATCAAGCATTCAATTTGCCTTTGGCTAGCTTTTTATTTAAAAGAAGCTAACCAGAATCTGTTCCTAAATGTTCTGCTATAATTTCTAGCACTTCGCTTGTGGTGAAATAAGTCACTTTGAAATAGAAACAACAGATGATGACATTCCTTAAAAACTGGAAATAGTTTAATGTTTTAACCTTCTCACACATGACAAAATGTGTGCTATTAATAGAACTTTTTTTCCTTCTATCTTTAGTACTAGAAATAAATACTAAAATAACAAAAATGTTTACTTGATGCACAATTGACTTTTCCTATTTAAAAGAATTTATTTATACAAGAATATGAAATTTAGATGAAACATTTTGTTTGTTTTTCTTTGAGAAGTCCAGGTATTATAAATACCTGAGGTTTGTTGAGAATTCATTGAATGAAGGATATGCACTTTTCTTTAGATCTAACATGACATATATGACCAATTTAGCGAATAGGGTTACCTCTGATTTATTAGACATTATGTATAGGGGAAAAACCGCTCAAATTTAAGTTTGTTTGACTATTTTGCATGAATGTGATTCCAAACCTACTAGTCAGTTACTGATAAAAAACATATCATAAAATGTTAAAAAAGTTACATGATAGACTGAGTTTATTTATTTACCAGTCTTATAAAAAAGGCTTGCTATCACTATGATACAGATGCTGCTACAAAAAGATAAAATGATGAAGACAAAAGTATGAGGAGAAAAAATAAAGCAACATTTATGAACAAGGTAAACAAAAGGAGAAAGTAAAGAAATTGTCATCGACATGTTAAATGACGTATTACCTCACTAATTGTTTTAGAAAGAAAAATAAAACAATAATTTTGAGTGTGCATAAAATACAATGGGAAATTATTTTTCCACCTTTTAAATGGTCAATAATTAAAAATATAAATAGTAATGATATTCAGCTCTGATTGATATTGGTGGAAATAAAGCACGTTTTTAAAGGATAACCTGACAATATTTATTCAAATTATATTTTCAATGCCTCTTTGTCATTTTATTCCTACTTGAAAAATTTGGAAATCCGTCTTACAAGAACGAACAGAATCAATACCTGCACAAAATATTCATGGCAGGTTAATTTGTAAGGGGAAAAATAAAACAAAAAGAGAAACTATATATATATATATATATATATATATATATGTATTTAAGATTTTATTTATTTACTTCAGAGAGAAAAAGAGAGCTTGCATGTGCCAGAGAGAAAGAGTATGAATGCGGGGGGCAGAGGAAGAGGGAGAAGCAGACTCCCCACTGAGCAGGGAGCCCAACAGAGCTGGATCCTGGGACTCCGAGATCATCTGAGCCGAAGGCAGATGATTAACCAACTGAGCCACCAAGGCGCCCGAGAATGGATTATATTCTAATATGACCAATAGATATTAGGCAGTGATCGAAAGTAACTATACACCTGACATATGCATATATAGTTATATATATGTACACATACATATATATATGTAAATTCATACATCATGAAAGTGATAGAGAATAAAAGATTGTTAAATCTTTTCTTCAAACATTCAAAACATTGGTTAGGATAATATTGTACCTCCTGTATATGTCCTCCATGTACTGAGAAATTTTCTAGACTTTATATTCAAAATATCAGATTTTTGGTAAGACATCTTTAATCTTTATCTTATTCTATTAGTTAACGCGTTCCTGGATTATTTATTTCAGTATCATTTTATTAATTTTATTAATCAATGCTCTCTTTCATGGAAAATTTTTCTACTCCCTTCTTTTTTTATAGCACCCTGATCTTTTATGATGGATATCAAATCCAGCCGTTCTGTTGCTTCATCTTGATCCTTCTTTATGGTTTTGGGTTTCTTAAATTGTCTAGTATTTCTTGATTGTCCCTTCACATTTACAGATAAAAACACAAGCCTGATTTATTTAGATATCTGAAGGAGATTGTTTCTGTCAGGCGTGGGCAGTGCCTTCAGGAAGATGTGGGTAAGACCAGGCTTGCTAGCAGGCAGCTTCAACAGAGAATGGACGGAACTCTGGAACCCCTTGTATAGTGCAAAGGACATTTCTCTAGGAATTGTGCAAAACTGGGTATTTACTGTTGAACAGAGTTGTATTACTTTGCCTTGCTTTTCTTTCTCCCACTTTTTTTTGGAAGGACATATTGTCATCAAATTGAAATTTGGTCCCTTGATGAATTACTCTAAGGATTTTGTAATGTCTAAGTTCTGACTTTCTTTATGGTGAATGGTGCCTCATTTAAAATACGTTTGGTGTTCCCCTTATGAAGAATCTTACTTATCGCTGGGGAATTGTCTTTTTTTTTTTTTTTTTTTTTTTTTTTACCCTTTCTTTATTGATACAATCCCACAGGCTTTTGAAAGTCCTGGAATTTGTTTAAAAACTTCACTCATTTATGCCGTCCTTCCAGTTTTTAGTCCTTCAACTGGATATTGTGCATGTGTGTTTTAGTGTGCCAGCACCACCCCAGTTTTCTCTTACAACTCATGATGTTCGTTCTGAAGTGCTCTCCTTATCTATTTATCATACAGTATTTAATCTAATTCTTATTTTTCTAGTTCCTAAGTTGGCATGCTTCTCGGTTTACAGCCTTGCCTTTATATTCCAGGTCACAATCGTTTATTATTGTCATCTAAACCCTGATTCAGTTTCTTAGTGTAGTTTCTCAATGTAAAATGCTATTGTTCATATTTGGCCCCAGCATCTTGGTGCCAGCCATTCATAGTTGGTGATTTGTTCAAGTTAATTCCTGTCCTGCAAGATAGAACTATTTGGTGGTGCTGACTGCACCACTCTGGAGAGGCCTGTCCGCTGTAAATGCAATTAATTAGTCTTTGTTCAGCAATGTCCTGAGACATGATATTTACCAAAACGGTATTTATTCAGGGGCACCTGATTTCAGTGGCAAGGTTGGGAAATGTATTTTTTGCACTTTTCATAAATACCCCCTTAACAAATCCTTAAGGCATGATTTGACTTTTATTGGATTTTAATTGGCAATATACTAGTATAAACTCTGGTGCCATTTAAAGGCATTCCTAATCCTACCTGGATGTCAAAAGTCATTGAGCATTTCAATTTCACTAAAAAAGTAAAAGGCTCAGAAGAACTTGCTGGTAGAGAGATAGTATCACAGAAAACTAACAAAGATGATATAGTTATTGACAGCTTCTGGAGTTCCAAAGATCTTAAAAAGGAAAATTTCACTAAGAGAATTGATAAAATAGATGTTTAATTTGTGAAAGGAAGGACAATATCCCTACCAAAATAAAATGTAACATAAATGGGAAAAGAACTGAACAGTCAAGAGCTACAAGCTACTCATATTAGGAATGCAACTGAACTTATTGTATTCATGTACACTCAGAGATAGAATTACTTATTTTTCAATGATTTCTATTTTGCCATTTGAAATCTGTGCCACTTTGAAGCATTTTAAAAATTATAATCAAATTAAATAACAATTGTCCATGATTGCAGTCAGCTGGACTTCAGGATATACTGGACTTAATTTAAGAGTAATTAACCTCTACCCCATAATTTCATTTTTTAACATTTGCCAATTAATTCCCATACACTGACTAGGAATCAGCCTTTCTGATTTTAAATCAGTTGCCTCAATTTTTCCCTTCCTTTGTGTGGTGCTGTCTTAGCCACAAGGAGAGAGTGGGGCAAGCTCTGTAAGAATTTGCAAATTTCTGAGAAGTGGTCCTGAATCACAATTGCCTGAACATTCAGGGAGTGGTAGAATGATGTTTTTGGTGGTGATAAAACTGAGGTGGCATATTCAATTGTACCCACAAGAGTTTAATCATTTCATAATGTACCCGAATTATCTTCAAAGATGAATTTTTTTTTTCTTCTCCAGAAACTGATGGCTTCAGGTAAAAAGCCTTAGTTTGGCACAAAAGTCATTCTGAAGCACTTTGGACTGCTTCCCAGATCTGTTGGGCCTTTTTGGCAATATAGTAACATCAGCATTTCATATTTCAATATTTATTCTAGGGAAAAAGTAAATTTTCAAAGGTAAAAAAATGATATCATTAAAATGGCAACATTGAGGAAATAAAAAATCTATATATACTTTATAACTTTCAAAATTATGGGATGGAGAAACAAAAAAGAAGTTGGCTTTATTAATTAAACCTATTTTATAAAATAGATAAAGTAAAAGGCTTTTCTCAAGCTGGAAAATATGCAGGTTCTTGTCTTTCAAATGTGACTTAACATTGAAATGTCACAAAATTGAGTCTATATCATATTTAAGAAAAATGCTTTATATTTAAAATTCAAAAAAATATCCTCTGTTTAGAGCTTATACAACAAATTCTGCTGAGGGGACAGGAAATAGAATACTGTTTAGTTCAAATATGTTGACATAGAAAAGTACTAGGCTTATTTCTTATGGGATGTTAGATTCATTATAACTGACTGGACTTTTAGGTCCCTGTTTTATGAGTCAGGTAGGTAAAGTCAGAAAATGTGAAGTTAGAACACTTTTTTTTTTTAAAGGTTTTATTTATGTATTTGAGGGGGAGAGTGACCCAGAGAGAGAGAGCAGGAGAGGGGGTGGGGACTGGGAAGAGCAGAAGGAGAGGGAAAAGCAGACTCCCCGCTGAACAGGGAGCCTGATGCAGAGGGCTCTATCTCAGGAGACTCTGGGATCATGACCTGAGCTGAAGGAAGATGTTTAACCGAATGAGCCACCCAGGCATCCCTAAAACACTTTTTTTAAGCTTTATATATTCTAAGTACATTTCTTGATTCTGTGTTAAATTGCACTAGTGAGAAAATACTTAAATACTGAATGAATACAGGTGCGGTTCTTGGTACCAAGCTGATTACTTTGAGATCTTACAAGAAGCACGGAATTAATCCCTTAGTAAGGAGTTTGTGTTGTTAATGGAACGGGAAAAGAAAAAACAAACAAACAAACAAACAAACAAACATGCAAAATCAAATCATAGTTTAAGTGAACAATTCATGGAATTTTTGTCATATAAGACATACAAATGGAAGTCCTAAAGAAAAAGGGTACATTTTAAAGACTCTTCAGAACCTTTGCTCCATCAGTTACTCTGAATGAAAGGCAACTATCTGTGATTGATAAAGTTTCAGCCTACATCTTACCCCTTCAAATAGGTCTTTCCTGAGCCTATACTGTCTACAATGACATAATTTTCACTTCTGAATCCCTAAATCATTTAGTCATCAAATATATAAAAATATTATATATTTAAATATAATATTTTCTGTCACTCTCCAGAATTTTATAGATGCATTCAGTCCTCCCAATTTTACTGTAATCTCACAATAGAGACCTTATATATTATACTCTTTATTTACCATCCCTCAGCAGAGTATATTATATGTAGTAGGCACTTGGTAAATTTTTGCTGACCAAACTCAAAATACTTGGATTGTAATAGATGTAGTTTGTGACATGTGCCCTGCCCAAAGAAGCTTTAAGGAGGGCACTTGTTGTGATGAGCACTGGGTGTTGTATGTAAGTGATGAATCACTAAATTCTACACCTGAAACTAATATTACACTGTATATGAACTAACTGGAACTCAATAAAAACTTGAAAAAGAAAAAAAAAAAAAAGAGGCTGTCCTACGTACCATATGAACGCTCTCCAGACACAGATGATTAGACCTCGCCTTTGGCAAACACATCTTAGGCATTCCATAATAACCTACGGCATAGCAGAAGACAATCCACCAAATCCTATCTCCTGAGAATTTAAACTAAGCAACACAAAGAGGCTTACCATCAGCAGTAAGCTGTGGATGGACCAAATAGGTCATAATGAAGAATCACGGATGGGCAGTGTTGGGCTAAAAGTAAAATACCTAAACAAACGGAGATGGTTAAGAGAAAAAGGAGGAAGAGATAGATAGGAAGGAGCAAGAAGCCCCAGAGAAATGCTCTGTCTTAGGTACTGGAGACTTTCCAGAGAACACTTTGGGTTTTCAAAGATAAGCCTGTGTTTCATTTTCTCCCTGAAGAAAGAGAAGATAGATTAGAATATTCTATGTATAATTTGAAAGAAAATAATTCCTTCAAATGATTTTGATGAGCAGAGCTTAGATAAGTTCCTCCCAGTATTTGAGAATCATTGCTGAAATAGATAAGAATTAAATGATTTCCTAGACCTCATTACTTAATTCACCAGAGCAGATATTTTTCATTTGTTATTTTATTTAAGGTAAAGCAGCTTCTTCCCTTAGAGAAAAAATAGTATAGAAATTCAAAATAGACTTATCCAAACACACTTTTTGCTTATTTATTTTAGATGGATAAATGTGACTTTAAACATAATTTATATACACTAAATCAAATGATAAAAATCATTTCAGTAAATAAAAATGAAATAAATTTAAGTGCACCAGAGTTACACATCTTGGTGTTATTGCCATTGGCTATCTTCTACTTATATCTGAACAGTCAAATCATCACATATGCTTTAAGTAGCTTTTGAAGTGCAGTTCAAACTCTGAATACTCCAAATTAAAAGCATAAGATACATTAATATTTTAAGTATTTCATATTTTTAAGAATGTATTTATTTTATTTGGCTTGACAGAATCCTAACAACTGCTCAATCATTCTGTGAACCACTCTGATGCCAAACCAGGATATTTCTGATTAAATAGCATTTAGATGATAAATATGTTCTTTCATAAAAGTCATAAGATTGATTGCCTATAACAAAGTTATGATGTTGTAAACACAATTCTGAAAACAGTACCTCAATATGTCAAATTCAGTTTAAGTTTGAAATGTTATTTCCAACATTTATGTTTGAGGTAATGTTTAATTAAACTCAGCACTGGCCAGAATGTGTCAAGAAGAGTCATTTAAAGTGATAAAATTTTCAATTTAATTCTACAAATATTTATTGGGCAATTACAATGTGCAAGCCACTGCATTAGAATCAGTTAAGAAGACAAGATGAAAAAGACAAGGTCTCTGCCTAACATTCTATAAAGAAAATGTAAGCAACCACTTAAGCTTGTAGTTGTTATCTTCAAAATTAGCTGCAGATATCTTTCTTGAATTGCTATTATAGTTTTCAAGGTATTAGACATATTTTTTAAAACTGGTTATCTATTGCTTCTCCCAAAATCATAGGAACTGGTTCAATAAGCTAATTTGATTTTTTGTTGTTGTTGTTAAAGGAAACAAATCCATGAGAGAGTTGCAGTAAAAAAAAATTAAAAGGCAACTCTTAAAAGCCAGAGATTCTCACATGAGTTTCATATTTTCCAGATTACATTTTATTTTTTTCTAAATTACTCGCTTGAAAAATGAAAACTCATTGGTTTAGCAGAATGGGGAAGATGTTAAGAAGAAGGTTACTTCTGGGGTAATTGGAGACAGTCAACTTAAGGCCCTTTTGAAACAGAAAATGAGGTTGGTGCCATGCCAATGAAAACAAGGAAAAAGTGGTAGAGAGTAGCAGAAATTCTCTACAAAATAGGATTATCCTTTGTCTTTTCTGCTGTGCAAAAGTGTGAGGTGAGGACTTTGAAATTCTTTAATTTATAGACTGCATTTATTTCTGCTGTTGAGTCTTAGAAAATTGTGATACAGCACAGTGGAGTTGAGTTGTGTTATCATGGCCTATGTGTTGGCTATGGTTTTTAAAATGGCTTTGTTTGGTTAAGATGCAAATAAGGATATAAAAAGATGCCCCATATCATATGTCATCAAGGAAATGCAAATTAAAACAGTTATGAGATAGTGCTACACACCTGTTAGAATGGCCAAATTCGAGAACACTGACAACGCCAAAAGCTGTTGAGGATATAAAGGGACAGGAACCCTCACTCATTGGTGGTGGGGTTGCTGAATTGTACAAGCCACTTTTTGGAAGACCGTTTGATGGTTTCTTACAAAACTAATCATACTCTTGCCATATGATCTAGTAATCATGGTCCTTGGTATTTACTCAAAGGGCTTGAAAACTTAATGTCTACAAACAAACCAGTACATGGATGTTTATAGTAGCTTTATTCATAATTGGAGAAACTTGGAAACTACCAAGATGCTCTTCAGTAGGTGAATGGATAAATAAACTATGGTACATTCAGACAATGGCATATCATTCAGGGCTAAAAAGAAATAAGCTAGCAAGCCATGAAAAACATGGAAGAAACTTAAATTCGTATGCTAAGGGAAAGAAGCTAATCTTAAAATCTACGTATTGTATGATTCCAACTATATGACATTCTAGAAAAGGCAAACTCTGGAGACTGAAAACATCAGTGATTGACAGGGGTTGGAGCAGGGGGAGAGATGAGTAAACAGAACACAGAGGGTTTTTAAGACTGAAAATACTCTATATGATATCATAATGATGAATACATGTCATTATACATTTGTCCAAATCCATATATGAAACCAAGCATAAACTTTAATGAGAACTATGGACTTTTAGGGATCACGATTTGTCAATATAGTTTCATCAATTGTACCATTCTGATAGGAGATGTTGATTATTGAGGAAACTATGCATGTAGGGGGCAGAGATTATATGGAAATCTCTGTGTCATCCCCTTAATTTTGTTATGAATCTAAAACTTTTCAAAAAATCATACATTTTTGATAAAAATTGTCATTTTAGATATCCAATGGATCAAAAATAAATTAATGCTTAAATTTAAATTAATGCTTAAATTTAAACAGTGTATTATATTGTATTATTTTGCTAGGGCTGCCACAAAAAAATACCACAGACCATGAAACTTAAACAACTTTAATTTATTTTCTTGTGATTCTGGAAGGCTAAAAGTCAGAGATCAAGGTATGACAAGAGTTGGTTTCTTCTGATGTATCTCCCCTTTGTAGATTGTTTTTCTTTCCCTCTGTCTTCACATGGTCTTGCCTGTGTGTCTGTGTCCTAATCTGTGTCCTAATCTATGAGGGTGCTAGTCATCCTGGATGAGGACCTACTCTAATAACCTCATGTTAACCTAATTACCTTATTAAAGACTCTATCTTCAGATACAGTTACATTCTGAGATACTGAAGGTTAGTACTTAAACATAGGAATTTTGGGGATGATATAAATTAGCCCATGGCATATATAGTGTTTCACCTTAAGATATCTTTCTTTAGACCTAACACAAAAATTCTTTCATTATTTAAAACTTTTTTAAAAAATTTCTATTGAGTTGGAAAAAAGATAGCTCCTTCTTAGCTGATGTGAAAAACAAAGGTAAATATTACATTTAATGTCAAAACATCTAAACATGATATGTTGATAAAAATTTTCCTAGATATAATAGTTATAAAGAAGACATGATTAAATAAGATTTAAATTCAAAAGCATATTCTTAGAATATGCGTTATGATCAAGTAATTTTCATTACAGCAGAGCAAAGCTGTTTCAATTTAGGAAATACACAAAGTATACACAAATACACAAATACACAAAGTATATAAAACTGTATGGTTTTTCCACAGGATGCTAACAAATCCTACAAAATAATTGGTAGTCATTCCTAATCTCAATTTAAGTGAACAAGAAATAAACTAAATATAATAAAACTAGTTATTTCAGCCCAAATCAGTCTAGTAACTAATAAAACAATAAAGTCCCAATGATTAAAATCAGAAAAAGTAGAGGGATGACTATTATTTTGGCTATCATTTAACTAAATCCTTCAAGGATGATGATGTTTAGGGAAACACTTTTAATAAGTGTGGAGGAGGGTGGTTCCCACATGAATGGGCTCTCTTCAAGATGTCGGGTAATTACTGTGTCTTTAACTTCAGTCTTGTGTCCTAGTAGCCAACTATAGGAAACAGAAAATAACATGTTACAAAACACAAGCATTCTACTTTATGATAGTACCAACAACTAGAAATAATTTTTAAATCCCTTTTATGATCGTGGAAAATTTAAAATAGGAAAAATTATATATTCAGGGCCTCTATACACAACTATAAAACTTATTAAAATAACTAGGGATCCTTGAATTATATGAAGAGGTATGCAATTTTCCTGGATTTAAAGACAATATAGAAATAGAAATTATTTTAAATTATAGAAATTTATGGAAACTACAATCATAATTCTCAAATGGTTTCTTGGAATTGGTAAAAATGATTCATAAGTTCAAAAGGAAGAATACATTTCTGAGAATTTTCCATTGATTTTTTAAATAAAACAAAATATATTTAGATTCAAAATAATGCTAGTGTAATAACATTAATTACCATTATAAAATCAAGGTAACCCCTAAACATATTTCATATACATAATTGTGTATACCTTAGTTTTTTTTATTAATTATATATTCAGGGCCTCTATACACAACTATAAAACTTATTAAAATAACTTAATTTTTCACCATAAAAGAATACATTATTGATTTTTTTCTGCATGGAAGAAGACCAAAACAAAATCAGTAAAAAGATTATACTCCAAAGGAAATTATTATGATATATAACCTGGACAAAGGGTTAATATCCCAATACAAAAATTAATATCCACACAAAAAATATTACATAAAATGTAGGCAAAATGTTAAACAGACAATTATTAGAAACAAATGAAAATATGTAAAAAACTAAAAGGTAAACATTGCCTCATTTATATTATCAAAAAGTGATATTTTACTTTATGTAAAATAATTTTATTCCAAACATACTTTATCTTTCAGAAATCTAGTAATAAAGAACAGCTTAAAAATGATTTTTCTACTCTAAAGATATCTACATAGTTTGAATACCAGTGAATAAATTATAAAAAATCAGTCATTGTTAGTAGGTTTAATATTACAACATTGATGAATAATTCAATTTTCTCTAAAAAGTTCAATGCAAACGTGTATATAGCTATTGTAGTAATCATAATCTCAAATCTAAGAATTGCTTTGCATAGTGGATTACAATAAATCCATTGCAAGTAAAGTTCACAGGAGAATATTTGCAAACAAATGGCCCAGGAATCTCAATTCTTGGTGAGATATGGAATGTGCAAAGATAACAGAACTTTTACCTTATTTGGCTAGTCCATTTATACTGCTAGCAAAGTGAATCAGTATTAAACTTATCCATTATATTTAACTAAGTGCTTTTTGTCAACAATCTTTCTAGTAAAAATATCTCAATATCTACAATAAGCTTTGATTGTTACTCAGAACTGCAATGGAGTTACATGAATAGAAACTCAACATATACTTTCAATTATATTTGCATCCAAGGTTGACTCAAACCATTTGGAATATATTTTATATTTCCATGTAAAAATTGTTTTCATTAGTTAAATAATCAAATATTTTAAGGTGAGTTAATAACTAATGAGGGTAAGAGCATATAGATACAGTCATGTTTGTATATTGCTAGGAGGATTATTTATTGCTATAATGTTCTTGGAATATTATTTTACAGTATTAATTATACTTTAAAAATTATTAATCTAGGGGCACCTGGGTGGCTCAGTCAATTAACCATCTGCCTTTGGCTCAGGTCCTGATACCAGGGTCCTGGGATCCAGCCCCATATTGGGCTCTCTGCTCAGAAGGAAGTCTACTTCTCCATCTCCCTTTGCCCCTCTGCTCATGCACTCTCTCACTCGCTCTCAAATAAATAACATTTTTTAAAAATTATGAATTTTTGATTGTAAAAGTTAACTTTTGGTACCCCTCTTATATAAACAAATGCACCAAAAAATAAGATATATTTAATAATATTTATTTTATCACTATTTACAATATTTAAACAAACCTAGAAAAAATATCCATTATAGGAGATAGTTCCATCAATTGTTGACTCTCCATGCTATGAAATATTATTCAGCTACTATTTTTTTTTTAAGATTTTATTTATTTGACAGGAAGAGAGAGAGAGAGAGCTGGTGCACAAACAGGGAGAGCTGCAGAGGGAAAGAGAGAAGCAGGCTCCAGCAGGCTCCCCGCTAAGCAGGGAGCCTGACATCAGGCTCAATCCCAGGACCCTGGGATCATGACCTGAGCTGAAGGCAGACGCTTAACTGGCTGAGCCACCCAGGAGTCCCCAAGCTACTAAAAATTTTAAAAGACACTTATTAATTGATTATTAAATATACTCATCAAAAATACTTCCTTTGAAATAAATACACATTGAAAAAATACAATGGTACAAGTCATCCTATGTAGTATGATTATATTTTTTAAACATATGAAAACCAGAATAAATATAATAAGCTCAAAACCTATATGGTGGTATAGTCATAGAAAACACCAGAAATGTTTACATATTTTTTAATAAGGATCACCTCTGGTGGTTATAATAGAAAGAACGAACAGAAATTAACTTTGTCAATGCAGTTTTCTTTTTTTTTTAATTATTAATTTTATTATGTTAGTCACCATACATTACATCATTAGTTTTTGATGTAGTGTTCCATGATTCATTGTTTGCCTATAACACCCAGTGCTCCATGAAATACGTGCCCTCCTTAATACCCATCATCGGGCTAACACATCCTCCCACCCCCCTCCCCTCTAAAACCCTCAGTTTGTTTCTCAGAGTCCATAGTCTCTCATGGTTCATCACCGCCCCCCGATTTCCTCCCCCTTCATTTTTCCCTTCCTACTATCTTCTTCTTTTTTTTTTTTAAACATATAGTGTATTATTTGTTTCAGAGGTATAGGTCTGTAATTCATCAGTCTTGCACAATTCACAGCGCTCACCATAGTACATACCCTCCCCAATGTCCATCACCCAGACTCCCCCATCCCTTCCACCGCCCGCCACTCCAGCAAACCTCAGTTTGTTTCCTGAGATTAAGAGTCTCTTATGGTTTGTCTTCCTCTCTGGTTTCATCTTGTTTCATTTTTTTCCTCCATTCCCCTATGATCCTCTGTCTTGTTTCTCAAATTCCTCATATTAGTGAGATCATATGATACTTGTCTTTCTCTTATTGACTTATTTCATTTAGCATAATACCTTCTAGTTCCATCCACGTCATTGCAAGTGGCAAGAATTCGTTTTTTTTGATGGCTGCATAATATTCCATTGTGTGTGTGTGTGTATCTTTTTTTTTTTTTTAAGATTTTATTTATTTATTTGACAGAGAGATAAAGAGAGAGCACAAGTAGGCAGAGTGGCAGGCAGAAGGAGAGGGAGAAGCAGGCTCTCTGCTGAGCAGGGAGCCGGACGTGGGGCTTGATCCCAGGACCCCAGGATCATGACTTGAGCCGAAGGCAGCCGCTTAACTGACTGAGCCACCCAGGTGCCCCTATATATATCTTCTTTATCCATTTATCTGTTGATGGACATCTTTGGCTGTTTCCATAGTTTGGTTACCCTTCTGATCACTACATTTGTATCTTTGGGGTAAATACCCAGTAGAGCAATTGCTGGATCATAGGGTAGCTCCATTTTCAATTTTTTGAGGAACCTCCATACTGTTTCCCAGAGTGGCTAAACCAGCTTGCATTCCCACCAACAGTGTAGGAGGGTTCCCCTTTCTCCGCATCCCTGCCAACATCTGTCATTTCCTGACTTGTTAATTTTAGCCATTCTGACTGGTGTGAGGTGGTATCTCATTGAGGTTTTGATTTGGATTTCCCTGATGCTGAGCGATGTTGAACACTTTCTCATGTGTCTGTTGGCCATTTGGCTGTCTTCTTTGGAAAAATGTCTGTTCATGTCTTCTGCCCATTTCTTGATTGGATTCTTTGTTCTTTGGGTGTTGAGTTTGATGAGTTCTTTAGAGATTTTGGATACTAGCCCTTTATCTGATATGCCATTTGCAAATATCTTCTCTTATTCTGTCAGTTGTCTTTTGGTTTTGTTGACTGTTTCCTTTGCTTTGCTAAAGCTTTTTATCTTGATGAAGTCCCAATAGTTCATTTTTGCCCTTGCTTCCCTTGCCTTTGGCGATGTTTCTAAGAAGTTGCTGTGCCTGAGGTCGAAGAAGTTGCTGCCTGTGTTCTCGTCAAGGATTTTGATGGATTCCTGTCTCACATTTAGGTCTTTCACCATTTTGAGCCTATTTTTGTGTGTGGTGTAAGGAAATGGTCCAGTTTCATTCTTCTGCATGTGGCTATCCAATTTTCCCAACACCATTTATTGAAGAGACTGTCTTTGTTCCATTGGACATTCTTTCCTGCTTTGTAGAAGATGAGTTGACCATAGAGTTGAGGGTCCATTTCTGGGCTCTCTATTCTGTTCCATTGATCTGTGTGTCTGTTTTTGTGCCAGAACCATACTGTCTTGATGATGACACCTTTGTAATAGAGCTTGAAGTCCAGAATTGTGATGCCACCAGCTCTGCTTTTCTTTTTCAACATTCCTCTGGCTATGCGGGGTCTTTTCTGGTTCCATACAAATTTTAGGATTATTTGTTCCATTTCTGTGAAAAAACTTGATGGCATTTTGATAGGTATTTCATTGAATGGGTAGATTGCTCTAGGTAGCATAGACATTTTCACAATATTTGTTCTTCCAATCCATGAGCATGGAACGTTTTTCCATTTCTTTGTGTCTTCGCCAATTTCTTTCATGAGTATTTTATAGTTCTCTGAGTCCAGATACTTTGCCTCTTTGGTTAGACTTATTCCTAGGTATCTTATGGTTTTGGGTGCAATTGTAAATGGGATTGACTCCTTAATTTCTCTTTCTTCTGTCTTGTTGTTGGTGTATAGAAATGCCACTGATTTCTGTGCATTGATTTTATATCCTGTCACTTTACTGAATTCCTGTATGAGTTCTAGCAGTTTTGGGGTGGAGTCTTTTGGGTTTTCCACATAAAGTATCATATCATCTGCAAAGAGTGAGAGTTTGACTTCTTCTTTGCTGATTCAGATGCCTTTTATTTCTTTTGGTTGTCTAATTGCTGAGGCTAGGACTTCTAGTACTATGTTGAATAACAGTGGTGATAGTGGACATTCCTGCCATGTTCCTGACCTTAGGGGGAAAGCTCTCAGTTTTTCCCATTGAGAATGATATTTGCTGTGGGTTTTTCATAGATGGCTTTTATGATATTGAGGTATGTACCCTCTATCCCTACACTCTGAAGAATTTTAATCAAGGAAGTATGCTGTACTTTGTCGAATTCAATGCAGTTTTCTATTCTATCAATTAATTTATGAAAATAATCTTACTATTTTTATAAAAAAAATGAAAAGCCAAATACATAAAGAAAACTGAATGAAAATGTAGCTCTCAAATATACGAGGGAAAATTATAGGTTCATATTCTCATAAGTTATAAATATACATAAAACTTCATACAAACTCTTGGCTTTGATTTTATTATTATGTTTTATACTGTGTTTTTCATTAGAATTTGGTCTTTTAATGATTGGCTCCTGTAAGCTGATTTAAGGAGTTGGAATATAGAATAAACACTCATCTTACTATGACATTTTCCTTACAATGATCTCATTCTGGCTTCTTTCATATTGTTTTCTATGGCATAGGTCTTATTAAAATATTGACATTTCTTTTTAACTTTCATTTATGATTTTTTAAGTCCTGAACTGTTATTTATTTTGATTCTTACTCAAAGCAATGAAATTATATAAATATCACTTCAACTTGATAAAGTGTCTGGTTTTTAAAACCAAGCACTGTTTTGATATGTATGATTATTTTAATTTGGTAGATCCCTGCATGTTCCCCTACATATATCTCTAGGGCTTTAGAACAGCATAAATGCTTTCTCCAAGCAGTTCATGAAACTCTTGTGATTAAGTACTCTACATACAGTGTATTGCTGTTTTCCTATTTTCTTATTTTGTATAAAATTCATCAAGATAGAGACCATCTTACCAAAATATATGCAACAGCATGTAAAACAATTTTATCCTTGAAAAAGGATAAAAATATACATATATTAATTGTATAAGACCTTTATGTAAGATACTATTATTTCCCAGGGTTCAGTCCTATGCTCCATTATCAGAGGGATAATTCACCAATTCTGTGATTCTAATAGTCACCATATGCTGGTATTCCCTAACATCTATCTTCCTTGAAATATTTCTGTGGTGAGTATCAGACATGAATATGTGGCTGTCCTCCAGGCCTCCTCCTTTGGATACCCCACAGACACTTAAAGCTCAACGTCTTAAAAACAAAACAAAACAAAACAAAACAAAAAAAACAAAAAAACAACGTAGTTAACATTAAAACAGTATTTTTCTTCCGTGTTCCCAGTTTCAATGAATTGCACCAGTCCGTACAGATGGCCACTCTAATAAACTGGGCAATTTTCTTAAGATCTCCTCTATTCACTGCAACAAATATTATGTTGTCCACAGCTTCTTTTAATACCAACTATTGGATCGTTTTTCTTGGTGCAAAGCACAATTCATTACTAAGGTACTCCTTTATCTGGAGGCTTATTATCTGGCCAGTTTCAGCTTTTTACAACTCATTGACCCCACATGTTCCTGAAATATAGATAGCATTATCTTAATTCCTGTATTCTCTTTCACAGTGCAATAAAATGTATTTATTTAATTGTTTATCTCTCCCACTGTAATATATTATACCCATTGCCTTGTACAGTGGCTGGCATAAAATTTGATATGAAATATTTTCTCAAAAACTATTTTTGAGTGTATGAATAAATAAAATAAGTATACAAATGTGTTCTTAACAATAACTGGTAGTGATCTGCCAATCTGACTTGGAGCTTCCTGTTTCATAAATAAAAGAGGTCACATTATTAATAACAAATCAGCATTATTCCAAGAAAGAAACATATCAGATTCCTATAGAATTTTAAAACATTTAAATACATTAAGCAATTTGTTAAATTTCCTTTAAATTGTTATTTGTTAGCACGAGATAATATGAAGGACAATATCTTTGCATTAATTTATAATGATCCTTAAAGCCAAACCATTTGGTAAAAAAAAAAAAGCAATATGACAGAAAGTCAAGATAACATTTTTCTAACATTGTAGCATCAGTTGCTAAGTATATGTGACTTTTTCCAAATATACATATTCAAAAGAACAGTGCCCCTTATATAGGACAGAATTAGAAACCATTTTACTTATTTGCTTCATGTACAAAATATGCATAATGCACTTTGAATTCAATACTAAACTGTTATATAATTTAATCACTATTATTTCATGCTTCTATTTCAGACTATTTCATGTATCTGCCTATTCATCCAAGCATTTGCATTGTAATAAATGGTTAAAAATTATTTTTGTTCTAGACCAGGAGTCGGCAAACAATGTCCCACAAGGTTAATCTAGCTAGCAGATTCTTTTCATGTGGTCTACAGATAAGAATGGTATTTACAGGGGCGGCTGTTGGCTAAGCGACTGCCTTCAGCTCAGTTGGTTAAGCCACTCAGTTGCTCAGTTGGTTAAGTGACTGCCTTCAACTTAGGTCATGATCCCAGGGTCCTGGGATCGAGCCCCACATCGGGCTCCCTGCTTGGTGAGGGGCCTGCTTCTCCCTCTCCCTCTGCCATTTTTACTGCTAGTGCTCTCCCTCTCCCTCTGCGCTCTCATTCTGTCAAATAAATAAATAAAAGCTTTAAAAAAATGGTATTTACCTATTTGAAGCATTGTAAAAACAAGAACAAAACAAAACAAAAAATTAGAGAATATGCCACAAAAACATATCACATGCAAAGCCTAAAATATTTATTATCCGACCCTTTAAAGAAAAATGTTTGCCAACCTCTTTCTACAATTAAATTCAAATTCACCACATCCCACGCTCAGTGTCCTAAAGTTTACCACAAAATTTATTATTTTTATACAATTAACATAAAGATTATAAAAACCTTCAGGCTCTATTTTGAGTCTTAACTGTGTCCCCACATTTTTTCCCCAACACTTAAATAGTAAATATTTTCATTCAAAGCAGTTGATACCAGTTTGTGAATGTCAGTGAGCCTCATATCCAGTCCAAACTTCATTTTGCTCATCTGTAGCATGAGAAGAATAACAATAAGACCTAGATGGTTTTGAAATTCATTAAAATAATATAGGCTTATGATTTAATTCAGTGATTCACACATTGTAAGTATCCCACCACTGTCAATTTTGCTTCCCCATTTTCCACTGATTCATTTTACGTGTTCATTTGAATTATAGATACATCTATAAAAATTAGAACTATAGCAACAGAAGTAAACAAAGGCAGCATCTATCTTTTTTTTTTTAAGATTTTATTCATTTATTTGATGGAGAGAGAGAGAGACAGTGAGAGGGAACACAAGCAGGGGGAGAGTGGGAGAGGGAGAGGCAGGCTTCCTGCAGAGCGGGGAGCCTGATGCGGGACTCGATCCCAGGACCCTGGGATCATGACCTGAGCTGAAGGCAGACGCTTAACGACTGAGCCACCCAGGTGCCCAAGGCAGCATCTATCTTAAAATGCAAACAAATTTTAAAAATTAGAAAAAGTTTTGCCCATGACAAAACATAATTAAAATATAATACATTAAAATCTAATTATATTAAAATCTAAAAGTTGATTGTATGACTAATGGTCAGTGTTTATTCATATGGGTAAAAAATACAGTGTTTTGAAATTATTTTGATTAATCTGTATATATGAGGGACATAAAGTTACCTGGAGACTTAGTCACTCTTAGTACAGAGAACATTTCTCTCAGTGTTTTAGTTATTGTTAATTGTGTATTGGATAATACTTAATAATTGCTCACAATTGTTAAATACTTACATATTATCCTCATGCTATACAGAATACTATTCATGCATTATTGCATTTAGTCTTCAAAAATCCTTTGAATTAAGTATCATTACCCTCCTTTCAAAGATGAGAGAACTGAAGCTTTTTACAAGTGTAAGTGCTTTGCCCTAGATCTCACAGCTGTTAACTGGCTGAGTCAGAATTCAAACCAAAGCAATCTGACCAAGAGCCCGTGTTCTTAACCAGTGTGTCAAGCCATTGATGAACTGGTAGCAACATGACAACAGTGTATTTGAAGTAGCTATTAACGCTCATCACTAGTTTTAGAGGGTCAACTGATTTTAGTAGTTTGGACACAGGTTGTGGGGAAATTTAGAGACAAGAAAAAACTGTGCAACATTAGAAATAACTCTAGGCCTATTGCAAAGAGTAAGGCAGTTTACAATGCACAACTATAAAAGATGATCATAGTAAAATATAGAAGAGTTTTTTTGTTGTTATTCTCTCTTTTTCATTGAGAGGTAAATAACATAGAACAATGTGTAAATTTAAGGTGTACAATATGCTGATTTGATGCATTAATGTATTGTGATATGATTACCAGGATAGTGTTAGTTAACATCTCTATAATTTTACTTCATTATCATTTCTCTTTTGTCAGAAATGTGAAAACAATGAAATCTAATTTTTTAGCAACTTTGATGTTTATAATATGGTATTTGTTGACTATAATCTCTATGGTGTGCATAGATGTCCAGGACTTATTTATCTACTAGTTGCAAATTTGTGCCCTTACACAATATCTGCCCAATTCTCCCAAGCCCCAGGCCCTGATAACCACCATTCTTCTCTGTTTTAACAAGTATGGCTTTTATAGATTACACACATTCATGGTATCATACAGTATTTGTCTTTCTCTGTCTGACTTCTCTCATTTAGCATGATGCCTCCAAGGTCCATGGCAGGCAAATGGCAGGATTTCCTTCTTTCTCATGGCTTTCCATTGTGTGTATGTGTGGTGTGTGTGTGTGTATTGTATGCCATACCTTCTTTATCCATTTATCCCTTGGAGGACACTTTGTTTTTAAAGAATAGATAGTAGAATATGTTTTTAGGCATTCAGGCATAAATATGACAAAACAAGTATCTATTTTAATTCCTCGTTTATGTGGAAGAGTTGGATTTTCAAATTCCCACATCAAACTATTAGAACTCTTCTGTAAATGCCTTTAATCCACAGATTCTTTCTGACAGTTTATATAGAAAAATAGATAAAGAAATGCTGATCAGCCAGTCACCCAGTGAAAAATAATTACCCCTGATTTTTCAATAGTGAATAATAAAGAGACTCAACAACTTAGTGCAGAGAACAGAGACTCCTTTTTGGAGGGCCACCTGAGTGGTTCAGTTGGTTGAGTGTTCAACTCTTGATTTCGGCTCAGGTCATGATCTTAGGGCTGTGAGATTGAACCCCACATCTCACTGTGTGCTCAGTGGGGACTCTGCTTGAGGTTCTCTCTCTCCCTCTACCCCTCCTCTCTGCTCTCTCTCTAAAACAAATAAACAAATCCTTAAAAAAAAAAAAAAAACCCTCCATTTTGAAGAGGATCCAATAGATTGCTCTAATAATAATGTCATTTATGGATTATATAAAAAGATTGGAAATATTAGTTTGCTGTTTTAATTTCCTGCCTTGTAGAAGCAGCAGGGCCAAAAGTTGAACCTGATGTGTTTTAAATCAGTATCAGTAGGCTTTAGAGTACAGTGTCCACTCTCCAGACTCCTGAAGGGATTCAGCACATCAATTTCCCCTGAAGGGATTCAACACAACAATTTTTTTTTGTTGTTGTTGCTAAGAAATGGCCTCAAAGTTGAGGAAGTTCCCCAGGCTTGAAGCAATCCCAGTGTATTTTGAAGTGTGGATTATATCCGACAATTTTTTTTTTGCATTTGCTTCAGTGCATGCTTATCTATTGCTACAAAAACTATGAGAAGCAATTCCACAAACTATTTCAGTAAGAAGTTAATTCCATGCAGAGCAAAATAAATCACTTTCAGTGACTTTAAAAACATAGCAACAATAGCAAAAATTATCAATATTCTTTTTGCACACTGCCTGACTGTAACTTTTGCTATTCTTTCCAACAAAGGGCTCATATTTTTTATTTCTTAATTAATGACAGTCAAATATTTTATGAGGCACTTAACATAAAACCATGGTATTCAAGAATAACATTAATATTATAACAAATGTAATCCTTCTCAAAACCAATTCAAAAGCCTACTAGAAACAAGTAAAGAAATTTAAAAGCATGTGTGATGAGTAAAAGGATTTAGAGTTATGTAGTTTGGAATTAGGCAGTTGGCAACTGAAGTTTAAGTCAAATGACTGCACAAATGTAGTCTACAACAGAGAATTAAAATAATAAAGTTATATATTAGTCCTAAGAGTTACAAGTAGAGATCTAAACTAATTTTCTTCTATTGCTGTTTTGGTTGATCAATGGGGTTTAGTATAAAATGATTTAGCTAGATGATGAAAAAGCTGTTATTCCTTAACCAATCAAAAATAGAACTATCTTAATATAATAAATATTTTTGGTTATATCAAATAGAATAATGTTCTGTTAGACATATAATTTATTTAAAATCAGGAATTTAACATTTTATTTCAGTGACAAGTCAACCTTTCAGAAATATTTAAGTCTAATTGTGTCAGGTTCACTACATTTTTAGTTATCACTGAACTCAAGAAAGGAAGACTAAAATTTCCATAAAACTCACCTTTTCTTGTTTTCTCTTTCTCTCTTCTTTTTTTGTTTAAATCTCTGTCTTTCATTATTTCATAAATGGAGGAGTTACAAATATGTTTCACTAGGTTTAAATATTTTATTTTAATCACTTCCTTGGTATCATTATTCTGGATTATAAGGTTCATTTGGAGGAAAAGTCATATCTCCTTATTTCACTGTTATTTTCCTAGTTCCTAGAACAGTATCTGAAAAAAAAATAGGTTTGTTAAGTAGAGAAAGAATAAACAAAATGATGAATATTATCACATTAAAATAATTGAAGATTCTCTTAAGAAAATTATCAAAGATAATTGTACCAAAGGTATAGGAGGAGATACAAACAAGAAAAATATTCAACATGTATCTGTGTAATATAATCATGTAATTACTACTTTGACTTCATCTTAAGGTCCATGAAACTTGAATCTTCGAGAGCCAAATGAATTTTTTAAAAAATAAAATCAATATTGAAAGTCAAAATCCATTATTGGGAAAGATGTCAAGAAGTTGTGTGGCTTAGTACTCTTAGGTTTATGAAGAGACTTTTCAGTTTAGTTCTTGGAGTCTGAACTTCTTCATAAGTCACCCAAAGATCCATTTAAAGACAAAATTAAATGAAGTGACAGAAAAACAAAGAAAACATCTTGTCATACTGTTCATCTGCTGAACTAATTCTATAGAAAAGTATGTTATTTGGAGAAGCAAATCAGTATTATAAGTATTAATTAATAACCAAGGGAGTTCCAGCCATAGTTCAGTTCTAACTCATTTCAAATGTGGATCCACTTAAGATGGGCTGAATTTGTATTTTGGGTTTTCCCTCAAACTTGGAAAGCCTAGTGGAGAATCAATGTGCTGCTGCTTAGAAATTTGTTTTTATTTATTTTTTCCCAAATTTTTATTTAAATTGTAGTTAGGTAACATATAGTATAATCTTGGTTTCAGGAGTAGAATTTAGTGATCCATTACTTACATACATCACCCAGTGCTCTTCACAATAAGTGCCCTCCTTAATACCCATCACCCATTTAGCCCCCCCCACCTCCCTCCATCAATCCTATTTGTTCTCTACAGTTAAGAGTCTCTTGTGGTTTGCTTACCTCTCTCTCTCTATTTTTCCCCCTTCCCATATGTTTATCTGTTTTGTTTCTTAAATTCCACATAAGTGAAATTATATGGTATTTGTCTTTCCCCACAAGTACTTTATCCATTCATCAGTTGATGGACACTTGAGCTTTTCCATAGTTTGGCTATTGTTGATAATACTGTTATAAACATCAGGGTGCATGTGCCCCTTCAGGTCTGTATTTTTGTATCCTTTGGGTAAATACCTAGTAGTGCAGTTGCTGGGTCATAGGGTAGTTCTATTTCTAACTTTTTCAGAAACCTCCATACTGTTTTCCAGAGTGGCTGCACCAGTTTGCATTCCCATTAACAGTGTAAGAGGGTTCCCCTTTTTCTGCATCCTCGCCAACATCTGTTGTTTCCTGTGTTGTTAATTTTGGCCCTTTAGACAGATGTGAGGTAATACCTCATCATGGTTTTGATTTGTACTTCCCTGATGATGAGTGATGTTGAACATCTTTTAATGTATCTGTTAGCCATCTGGATGTCTTCTTTGAAAAAATGTCTGCTCATGTCATCTGCCCATTTCTTAATCGGATTATTTGGGTTTTTTTGGGTATTGAGTTTGATAAGTTCTTTGTAGATTTTGGATAGTAACCCTTTATCAAATATGTCTTTTGCAAATATGTTTTCCCATTCCATAGGCTGCCTTTAGTTTTGTTGATTGTTTCCATTGCTGTGCAGAAGGTTTTTTTTTTTTTTTTTTTTTTTTTTTATCTTGTTGAAGTCCCATAGTTCATTTCTGCTTTTGTTTCCCTAGCCTCAAGAGATGTGTCTAATAAGAAATTGCTAAGGCCGAGGTCAGAGAGGTTGTTGCCTGTGTTTTCCTCCATGATTTTGGTGGCTTCCTGTCTCATATTTAGATCTTTCATGCATTTTGCATTTATTTTTATGTATGGTATAAGAAATTGGTCCAGTTTCATTCTCTGTATGTTGTCGTCCAGTTTTCCCAACACCGTTTGTTGAGGAGACTGTCTTTTTTCCATTGGATATCCTTTCCTGTTTTGTCTAAGATCAGTTGACCATGTAGTTGTGGGTCCATTTCTGGGTTTTCTATTCTATTTCATTGATCTATGTGTCTGTTTTTATGCTAGTACCATACTGTCTTGATGTCTATAGCTTTGTAATATAGCTTGAAGTCTGGAATTGCGATGCTTCCAGCTTTGCTTTTCTTTTTCAGGATTGCTTTGGCTATATGGGGTCTTTTCTGGTTCCATACAAATTTTTATTTAGATAGTGTCCATGTTTAAATATCATTAGTATACTTAAAAAAAAGAATTATCCAGGAAAATGAGCTGACAAGTTCTGAAGCTCACTTAAATGATTTATTAAAATTATGGTGTGAATTTAATGTGTATTGTCTTCTGAGGTATTGTGAGAATGGGCTGTCTGGAAAGATATTAAATAATGGTTAAATTTTCTTCTTCTTTTGAATCCCTTCTATGTGTCTGGCACTGTCCTAGATGTTAGTCCTACAATGATAATAAACAGAGATCTTAACTCCACTTTCATGAAACTTATATTCTCAATAAGTAGATAGTTAAGCCCCTGCATTAATTCTGTATAATATAAGGAAAACACACAGTGCTTTCAGATCACATGAGATAAGCATCTAACTAGATGTCTAAGTTGTGAGATGGAAGAGTTTTAATGTTTTTACAAGAAAATCTTCTATAGAAGTATTCCAAGTGGAAAGCATATCCTGTAACAAAACTCCCAAGCAAATATGATCATAACACATTAAAGAAAATAAAAAGAGTTCAATGTACTTAAAGATGAGTTGTTGCAAATATATAAAAATCTGCTCATTAGTGGTCTCAAAATCTCTGTTAAGGAGATATGGTTATAGCTCAAGGAAAAATAGAAAATCATTAAATAACCAATCTTTAAACAAGTGAGTAAAGTGATTTGAATGATAATGCATTTTATGCTATCTACAGAATAGTGTAAAGAGGACAGATGATGATATGAAGGTAAAATAAGATTTTCAAATATCCTGTGAGGGATGGTGATTTGACTGGGAGTACTAACTACCAGATAGATGGAATAAACAAACTCAAAGGATAGTATAAATATAGATATTGATAAGATGCTGGGAAAGCAGTGCTTAGATGGAAATGCATACTATTAAAGATATAATATTAGAAAAAATCTCTAAAGTCGGTAATCTATGATTTACCTCAACATCCTAAAAAAGAAAAACAAGTAAAGCCTAAAGCAAACAGAAACAATCAATAGTGAAAAAAAATAGTGAAGAAATCAATGGAATAAGAATTAGGAAATCAGTAGAGAAAAGCAACATAACCCAGAGCTGGTTCTTTTGAACGGATAAAAAAATTGGTAAATCTTTATCTAGGTTAACCAGGAAAAAGAAAGAAGACACAAATTCCAACATTAGAAATGGAAGATCATCACTCTGATCCCATGAAAATAAAAAGGATATGGAAGGAAAACTATAAACAACTCTATGTTACAAAATTTGATAACTGAGATGAAATGGATCAGTTTCATGAAAGACAAACTGTCATAACTCACACAATGAGAAATAGTCTAAATAAGACATATGTAATCACTACCCTTCCAAAAAAAGAAATAATCTGTCACTGATGGTTTTATTGGTGAATTTTGACAAACATTTAAGGAAGGAATGATACCAAACTTTTATAGTCTCTTTGGAAAACAAAAGAGAGAGACCTTACCCTAATTCATTCAATGTGACCAGAAGGGCTTAAAGCCAAAGAGCAGAAAAGATATTACCAGATAGGAAAACTACATACCAAAATCTCTCATGTATATAGATGTCAACCCCTTAGCAAAATATTAGCAAATCAAATCCAATATGTTTAAAAATAATTTTACAAATAATTTATTCAGGTATGCAAGGCAGTTTCAACAAGTGAAACTAATCTATGTAAGTAATCCATCACATCTACAGACTAGGAAATTCATATGCTCCTATCAAATGTTACAGAAAACATTTTACAAAATCTGACACCTAGAAAACAATAGAGGGGAATTTCAACTTGATAGAGAATATCCACAAAAATCTTACAGTTCACATCATACTTAATGATATCAAACTGGGTTTTTTTTCCCCTAAGACTGGGAAAAAGGCAAGGATGTCCCTTCTCATCATTATTATTCAACATCATACTGAAAAGCCTAGCTACTCCATAAAGGATATAAACGTATATAGACTAAATAATGAAAGTTAAAACTATTCTTCACAGATGGCATTGTCTATGCAGAAAATCCAAAAGGATGACAAATAAATAAAGTCCTGGAATTAAAAAGCATTATTATAGGGTCATAGGATACAAGTTTAATATGCAAATTCAATTTCTTTTCTTTTTTTTTTAAGATTTTATTTATTTATTTGACAGAGAGAGACACAGTGAGAGAGGGAACACAAGCAGTGGGGAGTGGGAGAGGGAGAAGCAGGCTTCCTGCCAAGCAGGGAGCCTGATGCAGGGCTCGATCCCAGGACCCTGAGATCAAGACACGAGCTGAAGGCAGATGCTTAATGACTGAGCCACCCAGGCACCCCTCAATTTCTTTTCTAGATACAAGAAATGAAAGTTTGGGATTGGAAATTTTAAAAATGTGCACTTTATATTAGCTTGAAAAAAAGAAAAATGCTTATGTGTAAATTTAAAAAAATAAGCACAAGAGGTATATGAAGAAGGCTATATATAATACTTTAATGAACAAATTGAAGACGATATAAATAAATGGAGACATGTTCTTTGTTTATGGATAGGAAAATGCAATGTTAAGATGTCAATTATTGGTGATTAACATAACTTAATAAAATAAAATTTAAAAAATTGTAGAGCTTTCTGGAAGACAAATTTGCAGATTCTTACTGTACTACATGTAGCTTTATCATATTATCCAATAATCACATTCCTAAATATTTACTTCATTGATTTGAAAAGTATGTCCACACAAAAACCTGCACATAAATATTTATAGTAGATTTATTTATAATTACAAAAAGCTAGAAGTAAACATGGTGTCCTTCAACAGGTAAATTGATAAATTGGGGTAAATCCATTAAGGGAATTTTATTCAGTGATTAAGAAAATGAGTTATCAAACACAAAAAGACATGGATGAACCTTAAATGCATGTTGTTAAGTGTTAGAATTCAGTGAAAGGGCTACATATTGTATGGTTCCAATTATATGATATTGTGTAGAAAGCAAAACTGTAAATATAATTAAAAACATCAATGATTCTTGCTAAGAGGAATGAGGAGCATGTTGAATAGGTAAAATACAAGGTATATTTTTGGCTGTATAATATTCCATATGATATGGTAATGGTGGACACAAGGCATTATACATTTGTTAAAACCCATAGAACTTTACAGCACAAAGGATGAACTTTAATATATGCAAATTAACATAATATTATTTAGGAGTTTGGGGAATGCCAAGAATTAATGCAGATTATGACAGAAAGAAAATCTAATTGTATTACAAATCTGTGAAACAAACTTAAGAGTGTTGTGGAGATCAACATAATAACATTTGTATTATAGAAGTTCCAGAAGAAGAGGAGAGAGAAAAGGGGGCAGAAAACTTATTTGAAAAAAATAATAGCTGAAAAATTCCCTAATCTGGGGAAGGAAACAAAATCCAACTCCAAGAGGCCAGAGAATTCCCATCAAAATCAACAAAAGCAGACCCACATCAAGACATATTATAATTAAATTGGCAAAATGTAGTGATAAAGGAAAAAATAAAAGCAGCAAGACAATAGAAGACAGTAACTCTCACTGGAAACCCCATAAGGCTAGCAAGAGATTTTTTTTCAACAGAAACTCTGCAAGCCAGAAGGGAGTGGAATAATGTGGTCAAAGTGATGAATGAGGAAAATCTGCAGCCAAGAATACTCCATCCAGCAAGACTATCATTCAGAATAGAAGGAGAGATAAAAAGTTTTCCAGGCAAACAAAAACTAAAGGAGTTCATGGGGCACCTGGGTGGCTCAATCAGTTGAGCGTCTGCCTTCAGCTCAGGTCATGATCCCAAGACCCTGGGATCGAGCCCTACATTGGGCTCCCTACTCAGCAGGGAGCCTGCTTCTCCCTCTAGCCCCTGTTTATACTCTCTCTCACTCTCTTTCTCTCAAATAAATAAATAAAATCTTTAAAAAGAAATAAAGAAGTTCATGACCACTAAACCAGCCTTTCAAGAAATATTAAAGGGGACTCGAGAGGAAAGGAGAAATGAAAAGTGTCAATATAAATATAGGAAACACAAAAGCAGTGAAAATGAATATTTCTGTAAAAAATGAGTCAAGGAACTTACAAAATAAAAGGACATGAAATATAACAACATATACCTAAAATATGGAGAGGAGAGGAATAAAGAATAGATTCAAACTTAAACAGCCATCAACTTAATATAGATTGATATATGCAAAAGAGATTATATACAGACCAAATGGTGGCTATATATCAAAAAACACTAATAAATATGCAAAGAATAAAGAGAAATCCATATGTATCACCAAAGAAAATCAGCAAAACATAAAAGAAAGACAATAAAGGATTAGAGAAAATCTTCAGAAACAACCACAAAACAAACAATAAAATGAGAATAAATACATATCTATTATTACTTTAAATGTAAATGGAATAAATACTCCAATCAAAAGACATAGGGTAACAGAACAGATAAAAACAAAATGCTACCTACAAGAGACTCATTGTAGACCCAAAGGCATCTGCAAATTGAAAGTGAGGGGATAGAGAAACATCTATCATGCAAATGGATGTCAAAAGAAAGCTGGAGTAGCAATATTTATATCCAACAAGATAGACTTTAAAACAAAGACTATAGCAAGAGACAAAGAAGGACGCTATATAATAACAAAGGGGACAATCCAAAAAAAAAGATATTACAAATGTAAATATTTATGCACCCAACATAGGATCACCCAAATACATAAAAGAGTTAAACACAAGCATAAAGGAACTAATCAATATTGATAATAATACAATAATAGTAGGGGACTTTAATACCCTACATACATCAATGGACATAACATCTAAACAAAAAATCAACAAGGAAACAATGTCTTTGAATGACACACTGGACCAGAGGAATTTAGCAGTAATATTCAGAACATTCCATCCTAAACAGTATAATAGACATTCTTTTCAAATGCATATGGAGCATTCTCCAAAATAGATCACATATTAGCCCACAAAACCAGCCTCAACAAATTCAAGAAGATCGAAGTCATACCATGCATCATTTCTGACCACAAAACTATGAAACTAGAAGTCAACCACAAGAAAAAATCTGGGATGACCACAAATACATGGAGGTAAAATAACATGCTACTAAACAACCAGGAATGAAGAAATAAAAAAGTAAATGGAAACAAATGAAAATGAAAACACAATGGTCCAAAATCTTTGTGAGGTGGCAAAAGTGGTTCTAAGAGGGAAGTTATAACAATACAGGCCTACCTCAAGAAGCAATAAAAATCTCAAATAAACAACCTAAACTTATACCTAAAGGATCTAGGAAAAAACAACGAAAAAATCCTTAACTCCGGCAGAAGGAAGAAAATAATAAAGATTAGGAGAAATAAATGATATAGAAACTAAATAGTAGAACAGATGAATGAAACCAGAAGCTGGTTCTTTGGAAAAATCAATAAAATTGATATAACTCTAGCCAAACTTATCAAGAAAAAAAAAAAAGAAAAGGAAAGACTCAAATCAATAAAATCACAATCACAAATGAGAGAGGAGAAACAACAACCAATACCACAGAAATACAAACAATTATAAGAGAATATTATGAAAGAGTATATGCCAACAAATTGGACAGTCTAGAAGATATTGATAAATTTCTAGAAACATATAAACTACCAAAACTGAAACAGGAAGAAATAGAAAACTTGAACAGACAAATGGCCAGGAAAGAAATGGAATCAGTAATCAAAAAAACTCCCAACAAACAAAAGTCTAGACCAGATGGCGTCACAGGTGAATTCTACCGAACATTTAAAGAAGAGTTAATACCTATGCTTCTCAGAGTATTCCAAAATAGAGAAAAGGAAGGAAACTTCAAAATTCATTCTATGGGGCCAGTATTATCCTGATACCAAAACCAGATAATGACACCACTAAAAAGGAAAACTACAGGCCAATATTCCTGATGAACATGGATGCAAAAATCCTCATTAAATACTAGCAAACTGAATTAAACAATCCATTAAAAACATCATTTGCCACGATCAAGCAGGATTTATTCCTGGGTTGCAAGAATGGTTCATTATTCACAAGTCAATCTGTGATACATCACATCAATAAGAGAAAGGATAAAAATCATATAACCATTTCAATAGATGAAGAAAAAGCATTTGAGAAAGTACAACATTCATGATAAAAACCCTCAAAGAAGCAGGGTTTTTTTTTTATTTTTTAAAGATTTTATTTATTTGAGAGAGAGCACGAGTGAGCAAGAGAGAACACAAGCAGGCAGAGAGGCAGGCAGAGGAAGAGGGAGAAGCAGGCTCCCCACTGAACAGGGAGCCCAATGAGGGGCTCGATCCCAGGATTCTGGGATCATGACCTGAGCGGAAGGCAGACACTTAACCAACTGAGCCACTCAGGTGCCCCAACAAAGTAGGTTTAGAGGGAACATACCTCAACATAATAAAAGCCATATATGAAAAATCCATAACTAACAAGATACTCCCTCACCTTTCCCCCTAAAGTCAGGAACAAGACGAGGATGTCCACGGTCACCATTTTTATTCAGTGAAGTACTGGAGGTCCTAGCCACGCCAATCAGACAACAAAAAGAAATAAAAGGCATCCAAATCAGTAAGGAAGAAGTAAAACTTTCACTATTTGTGGATGACATGATGAGAGAGAAAACCTGAGAATCCACCAAAAATCTGCTAGAACTGATAAACAAATTCAATAAAGTTGCAAGATACAAAATCAGTTGCAGGAATCTGCTGCATTTCTATATACCAATAATGAAGTAGCAGAAAGAGAAATTAAGAAAACAATCCCATTTATAATGGCACCAAAAATAATGATACCTGGGAATAAAGCTAACCATGGAACTGAGACCAGGACTCTTAAAACTATAAAACATTGATGAAATAAATTGAAGATGACACAATGAAATGGAAAGACATTCCATGCTCATAGATTGGAAGAACAAATATTAGTAAAATGTCTATACTACTCAAACCAATCTACACATTTAATGCAATCCCCATCAAAATACCAACAGCATTTTTTTCACAGAACTAGAACAAACAATTCTAAAATTTGTATGGAACCACAAAATACCCTGAATAGCCAAAGCAATCTTGATAAAGAAAAGCGAAGTTAGAGGCATCACAATTCCAGACTTCAAGTTATATTACAAAGCTGTAATAATCAAAATAGTATGGTAGTGACACAAAAACAGACACATAGATCAATGGAACAGAATAGAAAACCCAGAAATAAACCCACCATTACATGGTCAATTAATCTTTGACAAAGTGAGAAAGAATATCCAATGGGAAAAGGACAGTCTCTTCAACACATGGTGTTAGGAAAACTGGGCAGCAACATGCAAAAGAAAGAAACTGGACCACTTTCATACATTGCACACAAAATAAATTCAAAATGGATTTTTAAAAATGTATTAAAGACCTAAATGTGAAACTTGAAACCATAAAAATCCTAGAAGAGAATGCATGCAGTAACCTCTTTCACATCAGCTGTAGCAACTTTTTCTAGATATGTCTCCTGGGCAAGGAAACAAAAATCAAATATGTCTCCTTTGAGGCAAAGAAAACAAGAACAAAAATAAGCTATTGGGACTACATCTAAATAAACATCTTCTGCACAGCCAAGAAAAAAATCAAAATGAAAAGGTAACCTATGAAAAAGAAGAAGATATTTGTAAATGACATATCTGATAAAAGGTTAGTATCCAAAATATATAAAGAACCTATAAAACTCAACACCCAAAAAACCAAATAATCCAATTTAAAAAAAAATGTGCAGAAGCCACGAACAGACATGCATCCAAAGAAGACAGATGGTCAATGGACACATGAAAAGATGCTTGACGTCACCCATAATCAGAGAAACACAAACGAAAACTATAGTGAAATATCATCTCACACCTGTCAGAATAGCTAAAATAAAAATCACAAGAAATGACAAGTGTTGGCAAGGGTGTGGAGAAAAGGAATCATCTTGTGTTGTTGATGAGCCACTGTAGAAAACAGTATGGGGGTTCCTCAAAAAATTAAAAATAGATCTACCTATAATCCAACATTTGTACTTCTGGGCCTTTACCCAAAGACTACAAGAAGACTAATTCTAAGGGATACGTGCACTCCTATGTTTATAGCAGCATTATTTACAATAGCCAAATTATGGAAGCAGCCCAAGCGTCCATTGACTGATGAATGAATAAAGAAGAAATGGTGTGTGTGTGTATATATATATATATATATATATATATATATATATATCACAAATGGTATGTATATATACCACAAATACTATATATATAAATATATGCAATATAAATAATTTTAATATAATATATTATACAGTTATATATTCGATATATAATATATATAATACAATACAATATATATAATATATAGTGTATATATAATATATAATACAATATATATTATTTGTATATATACAATATATATACACAATATATACTATATATGTTATTTGTATTACACACACACATAGGATTATTACTGAGCCATAAAACAGAATGAAATCTTGCCATTTGTAATGACATGGATGTAGCTAGAGAGTATAATGATAAGCAAAATAAGTCAGAGAAAGACAAATGCCATATGATTTCACTCATGTGGGATTTAAGAAACAAAACAAATGAGCAAAGGGAAAAATGAGAGAGAGAGACAAATTAAGAAACAGACTCTTAATTATAGAGAAGAAACTGATGGTTACCAAGGGGTAGGGTAGGGGATAGGTTAAATATGTGATGGGGATTAAGGAGAGCACTTGTGGTAATGAGAGCTGGGTGATGTACGGAATGTTAAATCACTGTACTATACTCTTGAAATTAATAGAACCCTGTATGTTAAGTGGAATTAAAATAAAAACTTAAAAATAAAATAAATTATCTGGAATTCTGTAAAAAAAAAAGAAAGAAAAGAAAAAAGAAGTTTGTGCAGAAAAGTTGTTGACCTAAGTAACTTTGGAAATGAGTAGAGTTTTTCAGATTATAGGTGAAAGGAACAGCAAGTAAACACTGCATTCCATTTGATAATGTTGTTTTCCACAGGGCTGTAACCCAAACTATAAAATCAGTATGAGTCCATACTGATTTAAATACATGATTAAACAAACAAACAAAATAAAGGAGAAGCAGATAAATCCCAAATAACCCTCAAATTAAGGGAGCATAACTCCCTATGCCCTAAGTATGGTTGCGCATGTTTACTTCCTTTTTTTTCTTTTTTAAAGATTTTATTTATTTATTTGACAGAAAGAGAGAGAGAGAGACAGCGAGAGAGGGAACACAAGCAGGGCGAGAGGGAGAGGGAGAAGCATTTCTTCCTGCTGAGCAGGGAGCCCGATGTCGGGCTCGATTCCAGGACCCTGGGATCATGACCTGAGCCGAAGGCAGTTGCTTAACGACTAAGGCACCCAGGTGCCTGCACATATTTACTTCTTTACAAAGAATACAGAATGGAAGAGTGGCAAAGAGTAACTTTAAAGTGGAGAAACCTAACAAACATTACCTCAGGCAGGTGACCAAGGTCAATATAAATCACTTTAACAGTATGTAACCTTGGTGTGATGTGATGAAAATCGCACTTTATATCTGCGGTCTTGCTGTCAATAATGTATAGCCCTAGTCTATTCATGAGAAAAACATCACACAAATTCTATTTAAAGGGCATTCTATTACCTAGTTAACCAGTATTTCTCAAAACTCCCAAAGTTATCAAAAAAATAATTAAAAAGTCTAAGAAACTATCAAAGCCAAGAGGAGCCTAAGAAGGCATAATAACTAAATGTAATGAGGTGTTCTGGATGGAATCCTGGGACATAAAAGGACATTAAAAGCTGTGGAAATCTGAGGGGCGCCTGGGTGGCTCAGTCGTTAAATGACTGCCTTCAGCTCAGGTCATGATCCTAAGGTCCTGGGATCAAGCCCCGCATCGGGCTCCCTGCTCGGCGGGGAGCCTACTTCTCCCTCTCCCACTCTCCCTGCTTGTGTTCCCTCTCTCGCTGTGTCTCTCTCTGTAAAATAAATAAATAAAATCTTAAAAAAAAAAAAGCTGTGGAAATCTGAATAAAATATGGACTTAATCTGAATAAAATATGTACTTAATTGATACCTCATAATAAGGTATTAATTTTCATTCATTAATCATGACCAAGGTACCATACTAATATAAGATGTTTATAATAAGAAAAACCGAATATAGAGTGTCTGAGAACTCTCTATATTATTTTTTCAATTTTTCTGTAAATTTAAAACTGTTCTAAAAAATAAGGTCTGAGAAGAGAGAGAGAAAAAGGAGAGAGAGAAAGCATTCCCTGTGCATGTATAGAGTCAGTCATATGGCTTGTTACTGGTTCTGCTGCTTGCAATGACTTGCCTGGGATCCTCTAAAATTCACTCAATAATTCATTTTTTTAATGTAAAATGAAGACAATCAAGCTTACTTTTGTTGAGAGAGAAAAGATGAATTTTCATATCTATCCTGGAATGACAATTTAACAATATCCACTACAATTTAAAATGTATATATTAAAAAAAAAAAAACTAAACATATATCTGAGAGAAACATTTGAACTATTACGCAAGAAGACATGCATTGGGTGTTCACTGAAAAAAATTTATGTTAGAGTATAAAATTGTATTCAATGTAATGCTTATGAGTTTGTGAAAAATACATATTATGCTTACTAAGAAATAGCCAGTAGTTAAAACTTTGTTTGTATGAGAACATACAAACAATTAGAAAAAATATTGGAGTCAAAAATAGGTCATTTAAAATAGCTAAAGGATTATTTTGAAAACAAGCAAGGAATAAAAAACAACATTATATATGTTGATATATATCTTATATTCTCACTCTAAATAACCAGAAACTCTTAGTTGTATTTATCCCTGGAGAGGGGATGGAGTGGTGATTGTCAAGGGTCATTAGGATTTATTCGTGAAATGTATGTTTTCAACTATTTATGTAATTAATTAAAAATTAACTGTGCATCCTATTGGCCTTTAATTCCCATATATTCTCTTAGACATTGCATTGATACGTTCCAAATATATTACAATTTTGGTGGAATTATTGTAAATGTGCAATTGATATCTTTGAAATAACAAATTATCATTCCAAATATACAGTTCATCTTTCCACTTCAAAGTTTTGTCTCATCTTTCCTAATATTGTAAGTTTCTTCCAGTATATCTTGTTCATTCCTTTTAAATTCAGTTCTTATATAAATTTGTTACAATAAATAAAATGTAAATTTCCCTAAATTTACTTTATGATCATGCTTTTATTTATTTTTCAGTAATTTATCGTTGGCTCTTTTTAGGCATCCAAAATAGAGATCTATACCATATTAAAAATAATAATAATAGTTTTGTTTTCCATTAACATTTAAAGAGTAAACTTGGAGTCCTGTGGACTATTATTCTTTCCAGTCAGGCTGTGAAGAGAAGTAAATTGGACTTATAAAATGGCTGTAGCTGGTGAGTCACAGCCACTACTTATTAGAGTATATTTATAATAATCTGTCTCTTAGTTAACTCTTTTATATATTTTTTTTCCTGACTAAAATATGTGGAGTAGCATCTCAGAGACATTACATGAGTAAACAATATTCATTGTTCATGTTCTATCCAATTGCCATTGAGGCAGTTACTCTGACTTAAAAGCAATGCACACAACCTAGAGGATTTGTCTTGAGAAATATTAAGAGAATATGGGGGCATGGGAAAGTGCATTCTAAGTAATTGTTCAATCTTATTTTGTGAATTATATTTGTATAATTTGTTATTTCTTTATGTATAAAAAGTCAACCATTTTGATTAGGTTGGCAACAAAGGAGAAAAGTATAACCATCAGTTGTTTCCTTTATTTTATTATTTTTTTAAAGATTTATTTATTTATTAGAGAGAGCGAGAAAGTACATGAGAGGGGGGAGGGTCAGAGGGAGAAGCAGGCTCCTCGCCGAGCAGGGAGCCCGATGCGGGACTCGATCCAGGGACTCCAGGATCACGACCCGAGCCGAAGGCAGTCGCTCAACCAACTGAGCCACCCAGGCGCCCTCCTTTAGTTTATTAACTAAAATGTAAATCAGGCTTAGATTTGAACCCCTTACATTCTGCATGATTATAAATCAAGTCTTTATATTATTAGCTTTAATTTTTATATGTATGCAGAATGAAAATTTCACCTATATCACAGAGTACTTATACAAATTTTAAAAACTTACAGGTGGAAAGTCTCATATTTAGTTTTTATTATGATCAAGATGATTGTTATACCAACCCTAATATTCATGGAGGCAAAGAAATGTTTGAGATTTTTACATAATGTATCTCGAACCAAGTAATAAACTACCTTGAATCCAAATCAAGGGAATTATGGGAGAAAAAAAATAATTATACATAAAATCTCAACTTTAAATTTATAATACAAATAGGTGGAAATACAGCCCTTTTTATTGACTAAACATTGAAAGGAATGATAATTTTTATAAAATAGATAAAATGATTGGCATATTAATATATTATAAAGCATAGAGAAGTTATATTATTTTAAAAAGTAATCATAGGGGGAGCCTGGGTGGCTCAGTCATTAAGCATATGCCTTCAGCTCAGGTCATGATCCCAGTGTCCTGGGATCGAATCCTGCATTGGGCTCCCTGCTCAGCGGGAAGCCTGCTTCTCCCTCTGACCCTCCCCCCTCTCATGCTGTCTCTCTCTCTCATTCTCTCTCTCAAATAAATAAATAAAATCTTAAAAAAAAAAAAAAACCTGTAGCATCCAATAAAACCCAATAAGAATTCAGAAATAAAAGCACATTGTTTTGGAGTAAGATTTTGATTAAGATTGAGAAATATCTTAAAGGTGATAGGTATGGATGAAGAATTAAAATTTACTTTTAAAAAAAACAAAGCAAATGAGAAATATGGTACATATATAAAGTTCCAGTATTATATTTATAAGACAACAGATATGTTAGTTAATAACATAATAAATGAACTTAAAAATTATTGTAACATTGTCTTTGCTAGCATCTTATACTCTAAAACAACAATTGCTTCAAATGTCAGGATATATTGGTGTTCTTTGAACTGCCATGCATTCACTGAAAAATTTACACATTAAAGCAGATAAACCTGATTTATTGTATATCACCTCTGTTTACTCTGTTTAACTTACAAAGTTAGTAAATCAAGGCTCAAGTGACTTAAGAAATGAACTTGAATCAGACAAAAAGAACAAAAGAGCAATGTTTATTAATAGTTACAAAAAAAGAAAAAACATTTATAATTTACAATGCTGAACTCAACAGCTTTAATAGAAGATTAACCATTATGTGTTCTAGGACTAGAGAAGCAAACAGAATTGGTATTTATTTTGTTCAAATATATGTGATAATAGATTGGACAAAGACAAGATATTATTTCTTTTTTTCTTTTTCTTTTTTAAGATTTTATTATTTATTTGACAGAGAGAGAGAGAGCACAAGGAGGGAGAGGGGCAGAGGGAGAGGGAGAAGCAGACTCCCTGCTAAGCAGGGAGCCTGATGCAGAGCTCCATCCCAGGACCGCGGGATTATCACCTGAGACAAAGGCAGCCAACTTAACTGACTGAGCCATGCAGGTGCCCCAAGACAAGATATTATTTCTGATAGAGCAAATAACACCCTGTATTTTCTTTGGTGAATTAAATACATAAGTAAAAATAGAAGATATAACTTGAAATAAATATAAAATATAAAATAAAATGTGGATTTGTTAAATGTTATTCAGGGTAGTTGAAAGCCTATAATATATTACCATAAATATTTTACATTATTAAGATCTATATATGTTTCTGAAGAGTTGTCATTATGCACATTCATTTTTTTTTTTCTAATTTAAAACATAACTTTGGCTTAGTAATTTTAGCTTGCCCTTCCCTTCCTTGCATGTCCGAAGGGCCAGAGGGGGATCCTCCCTATAGCATACTGTAGAACTGGACCAGCCCAGAAGATTTTATTTCTCCACAAATGGTGAGTTGCCATCCCAGCTGTTTCTCTGGGAGATCATTCTACTGCTTATAGCTTCTACTCTGCTGTGGACTGAGTTGGGTCCCTCCAAAATTCTTGTGTTGAATCCCTAACTCCCAATGTGACTGTGTTTGGACTTAGGGCCTACAAGGAGATAATTAAGGTTAAATGAGGCCACAAGGTGGAGCCCTGATCCAGTGGATTAGTGTCCTTATCAGAAGAGACGACAGAGAGCTTCCTCCCCCTCTCTTTTGAGGCACAGAGAAGTCACATGACCAGGCAGGTGGATGATGGCTGTCTGCAAGCTAGGAAGAACGTTCTCACCAGAAACTGAATTGTCTGGAACCTTCATTTTGTACTTCTCAGCTTTCAAAATTGTGAGAAAATAAATATATGTTGTTTAAACCCCTAAAATCATATATTTTTTGTTTAGTAAAATATCTAATGGCTTAAAGGGAAATCTACAGTATGATCTTTTGAACAAACAAGGAGTATCAGTAAACAATCGGTATCAGTAAATTATAGGTAAATATGTTTATTTGGGGTCACATATTAACTTCTTTCTGTAAAAAATAAAACCGAATTTGAATAAGGGTAAAAAATAGATCGGGGAATAATAAGTTAATGCATTTAATGTCCAGAGACTTTTGACCTTTAATATTTTAACTTTAAAATGAGATGTAGAGTAAGTTAAAAGATAAGAGAATCAAGACCCAAAGATAGCAATGGAAGATGATCAGAAAGTAGCAGGGATTACATGCATTAGTAACCATAACTATTATGGTCAGCTTTCTAGTTTGTTTTTTAGTAGGCTGTATAACAGGTTTGAAGAATTTTGCCCTACTTCCCTTCCTAGATGGCAAGAATTCAATCTCTGGGCAAGACTGTCACTTCTAGTACTGGGGCTTAGCATGAGTGGTGGCAGAACAATATTTAGCTAAAACAGAGTCAATGATAAGTAGATTCTGAAGCCTAGACTAAGGCTTTCTAGGAACACAGAGAAGTTAGATGTAATGAGTGCAAAAAAGCAGACCAATATTAAATTCCAGATCCAAACAGAATTAGAAGCAGTGAGCAAGCAAAAATCTCTAGCAAGTAGAAAAGATAGAGCCTGGAAAAATCTCATGAAATAAAAACACCTGGTAAAGAAGGCAATTTTATGGAATGACAATTACCAAATTTTCTGGAATCCTTCTTATGGGAGTTATTCAACAAGAGTATGCTTCACAGGTATTTCTGAAACATTAGCTACGGGTTGTGTACAGGCCTTGCGGTCAGTGCTCTCTGTAGGAAGTTGGATGTGGTCTTGGACCCTATAAATCATGCATCTACTGGAGGTGTCAGAAGACTAAATGGTAATATTATTACAATCTCACAAGCCCCCTGAGGGGAAATGCAGAGTGTTATGGGATACATAGCCTGGACATTTGACCTAATATAAAATAATAAGGTATCTCAGATGAAGTGACAGAATAAGTGGGAGTCATTCAGGCAAAAAGAGGTACTACAAATTTTCAGAGAGAGGAAAAAGCATAAGAAAAGGAGGACAGTCATTTAATATGGCTGCCCAGAAAGATTAGACAGTGAAGGACAGAAGAGAATGAAAAGTTAAAAAAAAAGGGGGGGGGGCACATTATGATGCACTTTACAATCTGTGTTCATTAGCTTTAGCTTAAGTTTTAACAAAAGAGTTACTGGACAGTTCTTCACTGAAGGGAAACATTGTGGTGCAGCTTTATAAATGACTTAGCAAAAAGTAAACTTGGAGGTTGTTTCAGTAATCCAAGGGAGGTGATCTGATCTAGATTAAGGAAATGATATCTGAAATAGAAAGCAATATATTTAAAGTATTTTTTTTCAAAATAGAGAAATTAGTGATTACAATTTAGAAGTGAAGTAAAAAAATTAAAGATAACTCAAATGTTTTTAGCTAATATTTATTAAGAGTTAACGTATTTTCAGTAATTCTGCTAAGTGCTTTAAAACACCTCTCTACAGCCCTATTAGACTATTTTAATAACCAATTTACAAATAATAAAACAGACTAACATGGTTAAATGTCTTGCTAATTGTCTCTATCAGTAAGTGGTAGAAACAAGAATCAAACTATTAATTTCTCTTCTTAAGAAGTATGTATTCTTATCTACTATATTACACTTTAAAGAAGAAGCAGATCTTTTGGCAGATGCTATATCCAGTTATCCATTATATGCATATATCACTACATGAATAATCTGAGAGTGACATAAATTGAAATAAAGTCAACTATTTTAAGTCTTTAAGAATTTATAAATGCCAGGGAGCAGAGTGGAATGAATCTGAGAATGAAAGTACAGAGGCAAGCTGGTTTTCATAGTTCATAGTCTGTGGCCTACTTTTAATTTCTGTGTCTTTTAAAAAAATAGAGGTTTTTAATTTTTTATAAAGACTAATTCATCAGTTTTTCTCTTTCATGTTTCAGCATTGTTGATAAAAAAGAAATCTTTGCTTACCACAAGGTTATTTTCCAACACTTTCTATCAGATATATATTTTTTAAGTTTATCTTTTTAAATTTAGTCTATGACACATTTCGGTTAATTTTTGTGCTTATTTCATTTCTCTTAGTAATATTTTTAGCTCATTAATAAGAAGTGCTTGCACATATTTTGTTATATGTGACCCTATTTATTTCATTTTTTTATACTCATAGAAGGTATGTTATGTTTAACTTCTTTTTTGAAAAGATTTTATTTATTTTTGCATGCACGAGAGAGAGAGAGAGAGAGAGAGAGAGAGAGAGAGAGAGAGAGCGCGCATGCGCACAGGAGCGCACAAGAGCCGAGGAGGCGGGGCAGGGGGAGAAGGAGGTCCCTGTTGAGCAGGGAGCCTGATGCGGGGCATGATCCCAGGGCTCTGGGATCATGACCTGAGCTGAAGGTAGATGCTTAATCAACTGAGCCACCCAGACGCCCTTAACTTTTTAGTTGCTTTTATTTCCAAATCATGAAAAAAAAACAATTGAAAAATGAATATTGACCTTTTATCCTCTGAACTTGCTAAATCACTTCTTAGTTTTAGTGTTTTTTTTAAATAGATTACTTCACATTATATACATATAGAATCATTTCTCCTCTGAACTAATAGAATTTTACCTCTATTTTTCCACTCTGTCTGCATTTTATAAGTTTTTCTTGCCTTGTTGCACTGAAAAAGACCTCAATTTCAGGGTTGAAAGCAATAAGTAAAAGATCTTTTCTCTTTCCATTTTTATTCAATATTGAACTTTCCAATATTAATTTGATATGCTGTATTTAATTTGCATTAAGTTCAAAATATTTTTTAATTTTCCCTTTTTTTATCTTTTGAAGCATATGTTACTTCCAGATGCGTTGTTTATTTTCTAAACTGCTGCTTTTTAAATAAATATTATTTTGTTAATAATTCTTAATTGAAATCCAATGGAGTCAGAAATCACATTCTGTATAATGTAATTACTTAAAATTTATTGAAATTTATAACACATCATATGCTCTGTTTTGCTGAATATGCTATGTTCACTGGAAAAAGAATATGAACTCTGATGTTGTGTGGAATGTTTATAAATGCCAGTAGGTCCAATTGGATCGTTGTGTTGTTCCAGTCTTCTACATTTTTGCTGGTTTTCTACTTGTTATACAATTAAATCAATTATGGAAAGATAAGTATTATACAACTATAATTGTGCATTTGTTTATTCTCTTTTAAGTGTTATCAATTTTCACCTCTTATATTTTCAACACCTTTATTGGGTACACACACTTTTAAGATTATTATGTCTCCTGTTAGCTTGGTCCCTCTGTCATTGTGAAATCTCCCTCCTTATTATTACCTCATAAAACTATATTGTCTGATATAAAATAACCACTCCAGCTTTTTCATGCTTTGTCTTTGCATATCTTTTCTAATTTTACTTTGTCTTCTCTGTCTTTATAATTCAGTCAGTTTGTATACACAGCAAGTAGTTGATCTTTCTTTTTATATTTAGTCTCTCCTTTAATTAGAATCTTTAGTCCATTTCTATTCATTTAATTATATATAATAAAATAATGACAAATAATTAGAAATAAATAGAATTTATATCTACTATCTGTTGCTTTCTGCCTTTTCCCACCTAGTCCTCGTTTCTCTCATTTCCTGTATTCTCTTGCATTAATTTAGTACTACAAGAAATGTTCTAGAAGGTAATTGAGGATGAAAGAAAATAATAGCCAATGGAAATGTGATTTTTTTTTTTTGGAAAAGAATGAGGAGTGCACAAAAAATAAATATTGAGTAAATGGAGAGTAATTTTTCTTATTTAAAATATTCCTATAACATTATTGACCATTTAAGACAAAAATAATAATCAGATTATTTGGTTTCTTATTGTTGAATTAATTGTGTTAAATTCTTCATATATTTAGATCCATATGTCATTTGCAAATATCTCCTTCCATTCAGTAGGTTGTTTTTCTTTTGTTGATGGTTTCCTTCACTGTAAAAAGCTTTTTTTTTTTTTTTTGATGTAGTCTCAATAGTTTAATATTTATTTTGTTCCCCTGCCTTAGAGGACACATCTAGAAAGATGTTTCTATGGCCAGTGCCAAAGAAACAACTGTCTAGGTTTTCTTCTAAGAATTCTATGGTTTCAAGTCTCACATTTGGGTATTTACTCCATTTTGAGTTTATTTTTGTATATGGTATAAGAAAGTGGTCCAGTTTCATTCTTTTGCATGTAGCTATCCAGTTTTCCCAAACCCAGTTGTTGAAGAGACTGTCTTTTCCTCATTGTATAATTCTTGCCTCCTTTCATCATAGATTAATTGGCCATAAAAACATGGGTTTATTTCTGAACTCTCTATTCTATTGTTCTATGAATCTGTTTTTGTGCAAGTACCATACCATTTTCATTACTACAGCTTTGTAATATATCTTGAAATCTAGGATTGTGATACCTCCACTTTTGTTTTTCATTTTCAAGATTGCTTTGGCTATTCAGGGTCTTTTGTGGTTCTGTGGAAATTTTAGAATTATTTGTTCTGGTTCTGTGAAATATGTTGTTGGTATTTTGGTAGGGATTGTGTTAAATCTGTAGGTTGCTTTGGGTAGTATGGATATTTTAACAATATTGGTTCTTCTGATCCATGACATAGAATATCTTTTCATTGATTTGTGTCATTTTCAAATTCTTTCATCAATATTTTACAGTTTTCTGAGTATAGAACCCAGATCTGTTTACATGGAGCAGACACCCCTGGAACCATACACTTGTAGGAACAGTTGAATGGCAATTTTGATAGATTGCTGCGGAGAGTATAGTTTACCATGAGAGTGAGAAGCCCCTGGGGGTCTGTAGTCCAAGGAGGAGTCCCACAATTTCATGGGTTTTCTTTGAAGGAATTCCACCAGGTTTCCAAACTGAAGATCTTAGAAAAAATCCCTTCTAAGTTCTGATAGGAGTAGGTTCTGAAAAGAGAGTTGCTCTATATACCAAGGGGTACGTAACTCTTACACTGATTATCACATGGCATAACTGTAGCCTTTTTTTTCTTTTGTTTTAAGATTTTATTTATTGATTCATGAGAGGCAGAGAGAGAGGGGCAGAGGCAGAGGGAGAAGCAGGCTCCCTGCAGAGCAGGGAGCCCAATGCGGGACTCGATCCCAGGACCCTGGGATCATGACCTGAGCCAAAGGCAGATGCATAACTGACTGAGACACCCAGGCGTCCCATAACTGTATCCTTTTTTGTTTGCAGCTCTCAGTAGGCTTCTCTTATGTGTGGCTACCCTTTCCTATTCCACCCCCTCCCTTTTTTTTTATTTACCTTTTACTATTTTTTTAATTTATTGAGGATTCTGAAGAGATGCCAAGTAAATGTGTATGCTCCTTTGCCATTTGGAACTGGAATCTCAGTTATTTTTCTTTAAAATGTAATTGATTGTGTTGGTGTGTGTGTGTTGTCAAAGCTCATAAAATTATAAAGTGTACACATTTTAGAGTATGTAAGTTATATTTCAATAAAGTTTATTAAAATAATCTGGTAACAGGAGGCTTGGTAAGACAATTATTATTAGGCTTTATGATAATCAATTCACCAATATGAATAAATTAGTTTGGAAGTAAGTTTGATAAAATAATTACCTTTATCTAACTTCTCCCAAAGACCACAGTGGTGGGTAAAACGGAGCTCTCTCCTTCTCTTTCAGAATTAATAAAGAATTTTCTCTTTGAGGGCTGCACATGAATGGTAACTAACAGTTTAGATTATGTGTGGTCACTCACCTATCACAGAAAAAAAAATAAAACAAAAAATAATAATGCATTGTGTAGTTTATAGCTTACAGAGAAGTAAAATGTATTACTATGACAGGAATCAGTAAGAGAAAATATATCTTTTTCAGTATGATACTTCTTTCAAAGCAGGCCTAAAATTCCTCAAGGAATATAAATAAATGTATGTACTCTCATGCCTAGTGAGCTCAAGGGCTACCCACTTTCCTACCCTTCCTCTTAGTTACACTTTTGATAAGAATTAAAAGATAATGCAAGGGACATACGATTTGACCCTGATCTGTGGAAAGAACAATGAGTTTAAAAACTCTTAAATCTATAAAATACTGTGTGTTTTTTTTTCTATTTGCATACTTTCTTTTGGAATTTGCATTGGCTAATTGTTTTTTTGTTGATTATTTTATTTTGTTTTTCATCTCTGCTATGCCTCAGGCACCACCCTAAGTATGGTGATCCACCCCTGCAGGTCAGTTGTTTACTGAAACACTTCATATTACTCATAGAGTATTAACATTCAGAGATATTTTCTCCCTTACTGTATGCAACATAATGCTTAGAAGGCCAAGTAGAAAGTATAATTGAAAAAAAAAGTCAGGAAAATGTCTACTTATCTATGCTATAGACTAAAATGGCAAAGGGCATATGTCTCATACTTTTTAAAGGACCAGATAATGGTAACATATGGGTTGTTGGGAAATACAAGCAAATTGAAGAATTTCTGCTTTTCATTCTACAAATGTTTACTTTTTTATTATGTTATGTTAATCACCATACATTACATCAATGAAACAATGATTCATTGTTTGCATATAACACCCAGTGCTCCATGCAGAATGTGCTCTCTTTAATGCCCATCACCAGGCTAACCCATCCCCCGCTCTCCTCCCCTCTAGAACCCTCAGTTTGTTTCTCAGCGTCCATAGTCTCTCATGGTTCGTCTCCCCACCAATTTCCTCCCCTTCATTTCTCCCTTCCTACTATCTTCTTTTTTTTTAACATATAATGTATAGACATTATTTTAGATGCTAGGGGGAGTGGTAACTAAAGCAAGGTTCCCTTTCATTAAAAAGGCAACTAATTAGAAATTAATAGATTTATAAAATGAAAGCAAATAGTTATACAAACTATGCATAATAAAATATGTTAAGGACCTAGAGCAGAACTACCCAATAGAATTCTTTGTAATGGCAGATATATTCTGTTTTATCTAATGTAGTAGCCACTAGTTACATTTGGTTTTGAACTCTTGAAATGTTGTTAGTGAAACAGGGGAACTAAATATTTTATTTTAGTTTAAACTTAAATAGCCACATAATGGTAGTGGTTACCATATTGTACAAAACAGAGAGAACAGGGATGGTCGTCTCTCTGGAATTAATATATAAGCAGAACTGAATGAACTGAGGGGAGGGTGATTCTTCATATATATATAGAATAACATTTCATTGGGAGGGAAGAACAAAGACACTGAGCCAGTAGCATGAACTGTTGGCTTTGTAATGGTTTAAGAAGTTTGCTTGTTCTAGTATTTACCCACTTCAGATTGACCAAAGTAAATGTTGATTTGGCTGGTTGAAACAAACCATAAGATGATTCTAGAAATTAAGCTTCTTGCCTGAGATTCATTGTATCATGAATGTTATAAGTTATTTTGTTATATAAATACCAAATAAATAAATAATACATGTTTTGTCATACTTAAGCTGATTTGATTTTTTTGGCTAACTTCATGATGGAATTGAATTCGTCAAGCTGTGACCTGCCTCAATGGTTAAGTCACCAGAGATCAATGGATTGGTGAAACATTTAATATAATACTTGAATATTTGAATAGTAAAAAGCAATCACTCACTGTCTTGACTTTTCTGTGACTGGAGGTTACTGGAAGTGCCATTTAATTTGCAAAGGAGAAACGGTTACATAGCCTTCTTCACTGTGGTTTTTAGACTTTTTTCTTAATTACAATGAGAGCATTTAAGTCAAATAAATTGTGGTTAAATTTATCAAATATATAAGATTTATTTGCTTAAGACTTTGCCTTACAAAATATATTTTTCTAGGTCATTTATGTCAATGATTGAGTAAATAATTAAATACAATTATGACTAGAATAAGTGTATATTTTAATTTAGACTGTTAAGTTTTATTCTAATCATGATTAAATTCCATAAAACTTTGAAAGGAAATTCTGTATGCATTTTAGTTGTAAAAAGATTTTATTGTAATAGATGATTTAAGTAGAATGCTTTCATAGTAGTTCATTGAACTAGTGCTGCACCATTCAAACTTATTTGAATAATCTGTATGGCATTTTACTGAGACTACTTTATTTATACAATTTATAGTGCTGTAATTACAAATAAGTAATAGTTTTTACAAAGTTTAATTATATTCTTTCCCATTTTCTTCTGAATTTTCTCAAGATTTCTTTATTGAGTTAATTCTTTTAGGATAATTATTTCAATTCCTCAGTTGAAGGCAATTTGAGATTTTTTTCTAGGTATATTTTATGGCTTGTGAAAGTCATTTGACAAATGACATACATGGCTTGACCCAAGTCTTGAATTCCAAGCTTTATGGTGAAGTCAAATTTCTTGGAAGATGCCAACTGTCATGATCTGATGGGTTGGTAAGTAAACAAAGCAGATCAGTTTCTGTGTCTTCTAAGAGATCTCAGAGTAGAAGAGAAAGCAGGAATTCAAAATTAGAAATAATTATTTGTTCCAAGATCTGCAAACATTAGTCCCTTTTCTTTCAATGTGAACTTTTCTAAGTCATTTTAATTTGTTTCCATAAAAATAATTCTGAATGTTACCTACTATTTTAGGCCAGAAAAATAAAAAAAAAATCTGTTTCTTACATTTTATGGTACCAGCATACTACTAGTATTGAAAATGATAAAGAGAATCTGAAAACAGAGTGATGATTGATGTAGATTAAAACTGTAAAGTACAGGAAGTGGAGTTTGGCAGTATATCAGAGGAATCATGTCCAAAGACCAAGTAAGGTACAGACCTGGAAAGCAAGGAACAGTCAGTCATCATTAAGAAAGTTATTATTTTAATTCATTTAATAAAAAAATAGGGAAGAGAAAAACATCATATCAATAAATGTAGAAAATTATTCTGATAAAAATCATTATCCTTTCATTAAAAATTCAGTAAAATAATGAAAGTAATTTCTAAATATGATCAAGATTTTCTAAACCAAGAAAATAAAACTTTAAGCCTAAAATTAAGAATTTGCATTGAAAATTATTTGAGAGCTTCAAATACTGTTTTTAAAATATGAAAGAGAAATAATATATACCTTTTTTGGAGGTAAAAAATGTTCTAAATGAAATCAAGGTTTACATTAAAAACCTAAGAGGTTCTAGGAGGAATCTCCAGAGTTTTTTCATGTTTGAAAATATCTGCTTCAGGGCGCCTGGGTGGCTCAGTTGTTAAGTGTCTGCCTTGGGCTCAGGTCATGATCCCAGGGTCCTGGGATTGAGCCCTGCATCGGGGTCCCTGCTCAGCAGAAGCCTGCTTCTCCCTCTCCCTCCCCCTGCTTGTGTTCCCTCTCTCGCTGTGTCTCTCTCTGTCAAATAAATAAATAAAATCTTTAAAATAAAAAGTCTTCTTTAAAAAAACAAGAAAAAGAAAACATCTGCTTCTTTCTGAATCTTTAAAACATTTGCATTTTAAAGTAGTAGCATTTTCCAAATAGTATTGAGAATCGTGTATGCATAAAAAAAAATCCATCAAGTAGAAATACCAAAAATTACTTAAGCCTAATTTTTTAATATTTATATTGTTTACAAATTTTCTATGATATAAAAAGAAACATCGTTGGGTACTTATTTTTTAACCCATTTTAAGGAATAGTACCCTGTGATAGGTCTTAAGAACTTAGCTAAACTAGATTTTTGATTGACATGTAATGGTGATATATTGATATTGTAATGCTCCTATATAAAATTTCTTATGATATCTGCAATTTACTCCAAAATATTTCTGCACATAGAGTGAGATATTAAGCTAAGCTTTAATCAAAGATTAATAATCTAGGAGTTAGCTAGTCATGGTAACATGCTGATCAGAAATGCATTGTTGGGTACTAGTCAGCAAATGTTAAATCAGAGGTTACCAAAAAAGGAAAAACAAAAAACCAAAAACCTTATCACATACATTCAGTAAGGTAATTATCTTACTGAATATCTGAAATATGTTTTTATTTGTGAAATCAGTGACATTAATTAGAATAAAGAATATTAGAATGGGTTCTCATTAAATTAGTTGGAAGCAAAATGTTGGAAACTATTTGATTGAAAAGATCTGTAGTTCACTTTACCAGTTCTTGTAACAATATTTCAAATAATCATTTCATTGGCTGTTCTGGAGGTTTAATCCCTGGCAGTAATTCGATATAGTGAGAGTAAGGTTAAGTGAGTATGTTATCAATATTTCACTTTCTTCTTTTAATAAAAGGAAGAAAAATACCTTTAATTATATTTTGAAAATATTTTTTCATATAATATGTGATGACCAAATGCCTTGATGACATTTTTCCTTCATAAAGCTTTTAGCACAAAATCTAACTTAGAATTCTATTGCATAAATATATTTTAATTTTATTTTATTTTGGGGATGCAAAGGTATTCCCTGATGTGCATAATTTTATATGTTGCCTGGTTTCTATCAGGAATTTTCCAAGGAGGAGAAAATACTGCCCTGTTCATATGCTTTATTTTATTTTTATTTTTTTTTAATGAAATCTTCTTAAGCAGTATTTTTCAACATGTTCAGAAAAGACCTCTTAGAATTTGGGATTAACTAAGGAAAAGAATTCTACTCTTTAAGTTAAGATTTACATTAAAACAAGGAAAGCTGGAGGTAATGATAACTAAATATATCTGTATATTTTACAAGAACTATTTCAAATAGTACTTGCAATCATATAATTTATTCAATCTCTATCAGCCATGTGATTACAATTAAGCTACTATAAGCATTAAATCTCATTAAACAATCAGATGTAGCAACCCCCAAACAAAAGATATATTGGAGTTGGATTTTAAAATTACTGAATAGAGCATTTAGATTATATTTCATAAACTTATTGGAGCAGGTAGGATTTGTGGCAAAGAGAAAAAAAATCTTTCATGTAGATATGGAAACCTCCACGTTTAAAATTCTTGATTGTATGTATTGACTAAGGTACAGTGGTAGGAAATGTACCAACCAGAGCATCAGTATTCATAATATTAGGATCATTAAAATATTTAAGTGCTTTTTAAATGGAAGAGGTGGAAAGAAAATTCATATATAATTTAGGTAGTAAATTACAGATTTTAGATTTATTTTTATAGTGTATAATTTCAGAAGATCAATATGCTTATGTGATACCAAAGAGAGTTTTTGCCAACTAAGTTCTTTAAAATGTTAAACCAATATCAGTGTTTATATAGTCATATTACTATGAGATATTTGGCCAGATGAAAAAAGCCAAGTACACTCTATCTCCACTTGTTAACTACAACTTATGAGAACTGTGAAAATTAAATCAAAGGCACATAGATTGCAAAGGGGAGTCAAAAGCTGGAGACGTGACTAGTAAGGGTTAGACATATATGAGCACTCTCCCTCTCTGCACTTATGACAGTATCCCAAAGGCAACCCTCTGTTGAGAGCTGAGCAGTCAGTATTAGTATGTAGCGGTAGCAGCTAAAGCTCCACTAGAAATTCTCTTTCTCTGCAAAGATAAACAGAGGAAAAGGGATCTCTGCAGTCTGAAAAGTGATGGGAGAATCCACATTTGTTTTTCTTTTTTCTGTACTAGAGAGACAAGTCTATTAAAGGATTTTTGGTTTGTGGTTACCATGGGATTCATATATAACATCCTATGTGTAGAGCAGTCTATAATAAGTTGCTAATTGTTAAGTTTGGAAGCACTACATTTTTACTCCCCTTCCATATTTTATGTATATGATATCGTATTTTACATTTAAAAAAAAATTGTATACCCCTTGACTCATTGGAGGTATAATTGATTTTGCCACTTTGGTGTTTACCCTTCATACTAGCTATATAAGTAATTGATCTACCCCCATACTATATATTTGCTTAATAGTGATTTTTTTTTCCTTTTACATTTTGTTTTTTGTTTTGTTTTTTGTTTTTTACTTCTAGCTATGGCCTTTTCTTTCCACTATAAAAATTATCTTTAACATTTCTTGTAAGTCCAGTTTAATAATGATGAACAACTTGAACTTTTGTCTGGGCAGCTTTATCTCTCCTCCAAATCTGAATGATAATCTTGCTGGGTATTCTTGGTTGTAGGTTTTTTCCTTTCAGCACTTTGAATATATTATGCCACTTTCTTCTCTCCTGTTAAGTTTCTGCGAAAATCAGCTAATAGCCTTATGGGTTTTCCCTTGTATGTAACTATTTTTTCATTTGCTGCTTTTAAGATTCTTTCTTTATTTTTAATTTTTGCATTTTAATTATTTGTCTTCATATCGACCTCCTTGGGTTCATCTTGTTTGAGGCTTTCTGCACCTTCTGGATCTGGATGTCTGTTTCCTTCCCTGGGTTAGGGAAGTTTTCAGCTATTATTTCTTCAAATAATAGCCCATATCTCTGTTTCTTCTCCCCTATAATGTGAATGTTATTATACTTGATGATATCACAGAGGTCTTAACCTGTCTTCATTTTTTATTATTTTTTTCTTTTTGCTATTCTGCTTGATAGCTTTCCATTATCCTGTCTTCTAGATGACTGATCTGTTCTTCTGTATCTGCTAATTCTCTCTAGTGTATTTTTCATTTCTAGTTATTATATTCTCTAGTTATATTCTTTAGTTATTATAGATGATATATATAAATAATATATATTTATATATTTATATATAAATAATATATTTATATATAAATATATAGCTATTTATAATATATATTTAATATATAATATATAATAAAATATTTTCTATATATCTTGTATATGTAAGATATATATTTTTTTTTTTTCCTATATCTTTGTTGTAGTTATCACTGAGTTCATTTACTCTTCTCTCAAGTCTGATGAGTATTTTTATAACAATTACTTTGAACTCTTTATCAGGCACACTGTTTATCTGTTTTATTTAAGCTCCTTATCTGTTATTTTGTTTTGTATTTTCATTTGAGACATATTCCCTGTCTTCTCATTTTGTCTCTCCGTGTTTGTTTCTATATATTAAGTAAGTCAACTGTGTCTCCTGGTCTTGAAGTAGTGGCCTTGTATAGAAGGGGTTCTGTGGTGCTCTGTACTGCAATTTTCTCTGGTCACCAGAACCAGGCATTCTAGGTCTATCCCCTGTGTGGGCTGCATGTGTCTTTTTGTTGTGGCTGAGCCACAGCTGCTGCATGCTCACTGGTGAGTGAGGTTTTCCCTCAGCCCAACAGTTGCTACAACTGCTCTGACAGCTGAGGGTGAACTGATGGTTAGGGCTTGTTCTCTGTGCAACTGGCTGAAAGGCCTGGCTGCTGCAACTATGGGTATGCTGGTGTTGGGGATTAGCTCTCCTCCTCAGGGAAGGAACTGCTTTGGAGGAGGTGCCAGTCCTGGCTGGGGCTGCCTACTGGCTGTGGTGGGATGGTAGTTTCTTTGGAGGAATGCCTGCTGGGTTGGGTCTGCAGGGGAATGCCAGGGCAGAGCAAGTGCTGCTCACAAGGTAGATGGAGAATGTCAGAACTGGCTTCTGCAAGCATCCAGCTATCTAAATTAAGTTGAGTTAAGCTCCAATGATTTGTAAAGTTCCCGAAGTAAGCCCCAGTGATTTTTAAAGACAGACATTATGGGGGCACATCTTCCCATGGTGGGTCCCCAGGCCCAGGAATGCCTAGTGTAGAGTCTGATCCTCTAGCTCCTATGTACTTGTGATATCACTCCCATTTGTGAGTAATTACCCTAGGGGTTTGGTTCCTGACCATGTCTCCACCCTTCCTACTCTTTTTCATGTGGCCTTCTCTCTATAATTTGCTATGAATGTCTGTGCTGTCAGTCTTTGGGTCATGTTCAGAGTGAGTTGCAATACACATAGTTATTGCCTGGGAGTATCTGGGGGAGGAGGTGAGCTCAGGATCCTCCTACTCTGTCATCTTCCTGCTCTCTCAGAAAAATGCAATCTTGTTTCTCAACATAAGTGAAGAAATTGTTAGTAAAAATTGTCAAAGTCAAATATTTATAGAATATTAACACATTAAGACTAATGAAAATTTGGTTCAGAATAGGAAAATCTGTAACAGATTAAAAGGGAAAAGTAGTATTTATCTCAAAAAGAAGAAAATAATGTTCTATAACTTAATAATAACTTATTATAAAAATAATTTCAAAATTAGGAATAGAAGGATACCTCTCAACCTGATAGAATATTTATCAAACATTGACATAGTTAATGGGAGCTATGTAGATAACAGTCCCATTAAAGTGAGGTGCAAGACAAAGATTAAAAATATCATAATTTGTACTCAACATATTTATTCAGTGTCTCTCAACTAGTCTTATATCTGGAATCATAAGAGCCATGGAAAATAAGTGAAGAAAACTAAGCTAGATTTTTTGGCAAATTATATGACTGCCATCTTAGCAAATCTTAGGAATCTACAGATAATCTAAGGTAACTAAAAGACAATTTCAGCAATAGAAAGATTAAAAAATTAATATTCAAAAAACAATAGTGTTTATGATAAATAAAACATAATAGTTTCTTTAATAAATTAAATATAATAAGATCTATCGATTTATAATAGTGACAAAACTGTATAGTATATAAGTTGTAGATTAGATATGGCAAGATCTTGGGAGGTTCTGAACTGATGGCAAAGAAGCTTATACTATAGTAATAAGGAGTGTTGCAAAATTAGGGGTAGCAGCATGATTAGAATTTTGCTGTACGAAGGGCCTATGTAAAAAGATTGTAAAGTGAAGAGACAGTAGGTGGTGACCTTGCTTATTATGCTACTTCCATACTCTAGATTAGAAATAATGAGGTTCTATAGGGAAATAATTAATCACGATTAGAAATGGAGAGAAGAATATAAATAAATATGAGAAATAACATAGAGGTAGAATTTTAACAACTTAACAATTTATTGGTTATGCAATGCAGAAGTCAAATGTTCTCCCTGAGCGATTCAGAATGCAATTAACCAAATTAAAGAATGATAGAAATACAAGCTCTAATGAAAGTCAAGAGAATATAAAGGCCCTCAGAGAAGAGGAGAAAGAGGTAAGAGAGTATCATGATGGATCTTAAGCAATTATATAAAATTTGTGTTTTTATGTTTAGGTGAAATGGTGTGTGTAAGTAGTAAATAAAAACTATTTAATTCAGTAGAAGAGTTTGTCTTATTTAATTTTGATTTTGTAAACATTTAACAATTTAACCATTGTGATGGTTAATTTTATGTGTAAATGTTGCTATGCCATGGCACCCAGGTATGTGGTCAAGCACATGCTCCCTAGGGCTCTTCCCTAATCTATCTTTGGTTTCTCATTTCCTATATTCATTCTAAATTCTTACTTCAGTGGTTTCATTTATGGTGTGCATGCTGAAAACTGCAGAGTGTCTATTTCCAGCAGTCAAATTTTACTGGGGACTTGTCATTTGGTATGTCTAGTGGAAATGCTTCATCTTCTAAATCTCTTATTCACTATTACAAAAACTTAGGAAAAGGAAAAAATGAAAATGAAATTTATTTTGTGGCCAAAATATTTTGAAAGTCTGAATTTCAAAACACATTTGGCTCCAGTGATTTTAAGTAACAGATTTTGAATCTGTACTTGAATGTATTGAAGGCATCTCATATTTAACTTATTTGTTGCTGACTATATGGATTGTTAGCTCCCACCCTGAGTTCTCAATCCAGCTTAATGAGACCATCCTTTTTTTTTTTTTTTTTTGCAGTAGAAGCCTTAAAAGTTTTCATGACTTGCCATTCTTTTTTACCTCTCTCATATCTATTTTCTTTTCTCTGAATAACAATAAAAAGAGCAAACTACTGCTAAATGTAAAACCATAATGAATATCACCAATGTTATTTAAGTAAAAGGAGCCAGATACACAATATTGCATAATATGAACATCTATGTCTATATATCTATATCTATCTATTGTAAAAACAGACAAAAATCGATCTATGGTGATAAAGCCTATAGTGGTGATCTTTAAAAGGCTATTGTCTAAAATGAATCGTGAGAAATGTTCATAAGATGCTTGTAAAATGCCCTATTTTTATTGAGATGATGATTATATAGGTGTATTCATATTACATAGTTGTCTACCTTTTTGACTAGATCTCTTTACATATTAGTCAAAGTTATTTTAAATTCTGTGTATGTGGTTCTAACTTCTGGGGCATCTGCAGGTATGATTCTGTGGACTATTTTGTCTTCTTGTCCATTTGCTTTTTTGGGTTGTCTCATAATTTTTGATTGAGTGCTCAATATTTTGTACAGAAAAGTCAAGATAAAGATAGATGTTATTTGAATAAGCACACCTGTTCCTCTTGTCAGTTTATTAGGATGGAATGTTGAGTCAATCTAGTCAGTTAAGCAGGGTTTGAGTTTTCTTACTGATAGAGTTAACTTCAGAGTATACCCTGGCTTCAATTATTTTTAGTGAACAAATATTTCTGCTTTGTGGATCTTGTAGGCATGAGGTACTGGTAAGTTTTTCTCAGTGTTTTTGTTTGGCCTGCAATTCTTGGAAGTCTACTTACGTTTGCACCAGAGGTGGTGGTCTCACTCTAGGTTCAACCTATTCCCCAGAAATAGATCGCCATTGTTTGCTGTTCAATATTGGACTTAATGGTGGAGTCAAGGAGGTATTTGGTTATGAAGTACTTTATATGCCCTACTAAGAAAATTTAATTTCATCTTCCAAGCACTGTGGATTCACCAATTACATTATATATGTGATATATACATGTATTTTTTTTTCTTTTTGCATTGGATAAAATACCCAGAAAGTCACTCACTATAAAACTTCAAATACTTCATTACACTAGCCACTACAGGTGCATATTGCAATATGTTCTTACTTTTAACCATTATAAGTAATGACACATTAATGTAGTAATAATAAACCATTGACCATATTTGTTGGACAAGGTGAAATAAAAAGGATTTGTTTAGTCATAAGTTAAGTATGTTTTCAAGATATTTTATCCATTTGTCAAATTACCTTCCAAAAATAATGCATCATTTGTATTGCCAGTAGTAAGGCATGGAGATTTATATGTCCTCCAATATAATTTGTTACAATGATATTTAACTTTTTAAGACTAAAATAGTATATGATTATTTTACATAACATTTTTTATTTTCAGAATAATTGAATAATTTTGGAAACACATTTGTCATTAGATATATTGATTCTCTCTCTCTTTCTATATATCTCCTATATGTTTGTGTAAGGTGTATGTTTTCGAAGTTTTTCTTAAACTTTTTAAGACAACTTTATATATTAAAAATATCAATCCTTAAATTGCCACATGTGCAGCTAATATTTACAATTTGTAATTTGCTTCTTACATTTAATTGATATTTGGTGTTGTGAAATACTGAAATTTCTAAATATAATATGTTTGAATTTTTAGTTTTAGAATTTATTATCTTAGAAATAACTTGCTACCAAATATTTATATATGTAGTCTTGTCATGTTTGTTTTTATGAAGGTTTTTACATTTAATTTTTATCTCACAGTATCTTTTTATCTATTTCTCTAATATTGCCCCAAATATTAGAAATATTGAGAACTTAAATTCTTTTATTGTTCTTTGGTGCTACAATAAACATTCTCATATAGTTTTTTGTTGAACATTTGTAATCATTTATGGTAAGGAACTAGGAGTAGAATTGCCAGGTCACAGAGTTTGTCTATGTTGTGCTTCAGTAGACAGTGACAAATCATTTTCCAAACAATTGTATGAATTTACACTCTTACCAGGTGTGTATCATATTTATAGCTGCTTTTCAGATTTTAATTCCTTTTTAAAAATACAATGACAAATAATTGTAGTCATTATGGTATGTATGATGATATTTTCATTGACCTTATGACTTTTCCCAGCAGTACTCCAGGCTCTTGTAGTTACACTCAGACCTAATTATTATAGTCTATTTTTGAGCATTCAATCAATCAGTTCATCTTTTCCATTAAAACGGTAAGGGGGACATTCAATAAGCTCCAGGACTATATGAGCCTATGTCATCTTGTTAGTAGAGTCAGTCTATCCAAATTTTTTTTCCTCTGCCATCCTCTGTTGCTTCTCAAAGGCAAGTTCCTCTATCTCCAGTACGCTTGTGTACTCCTGTTTCCTAACTGTTATTCCTCTCCCTCAATCCCAACTTTTCTACTTGTTCCAGTACCCTCTGAAGTCTTTTTCGATTGTAAATACTCCTACATAAGCATTCTTTTCACAAACTTCTCTGTACCATCATGTCCTGATGAGTCTTAAATTAAACTTGGTTCTCTTTCTGAATTCCCTTTCCCTCATGAAATAATCAACTAAATACTGCTCATTCTTGTAAATACAGTGATCCTAGAGTCAGGTTAAAGATTCTCTACTTTTCTATTCAGTCTTTCAAATAACTACTGTTCTTATTCAAAATTTTATTTTGAGGGACGCCTGGGTGGTTCAGTCTGACTCTTGGGTAGGGCATCTGACTCTTGGTTTCCGCTAGGGTCATGATCTCAGGGTCCTGGGATTGAGCCCTGCATTGGGTTCTGGACTCAGCAGGGAGTCTGCTGGAGATTATTTCCCTCTCCCTCTCCCTGTCCCTCTGCTCCTCCCTATTCTTGGGCACTCTCTCCTTCTAAAATAAATAAAATCTTTAAAAAAATTCTATTTTGAAAGCTATACTATATCATTTTTCCTCTTTTTTTGAATTTATAATTACTGTCATCTAGGAACACCACTATCTCTTCTGCTCCCCTTTATTTTGCATTATTTCCTATTCAAGCAGAGAATTACCTATATCTCCTCAGTCTCACCATCACTTTTATAAATAATAATGTGATCATTTTTTTCCTTCTGATGCACAGATACAAAAATTCTTCAGTTTGGATTAATTCAAGTATCTGGTTCTCTTTGCTATACTCTTAACTTCTGAGAAGCTTCATAGAAAATTACATAAACCAGAATATTGTGAATGTTAACTTATTTATTTATTTATTTATTTATTTATTTATTTATTTATTTATATTTTTATTTATTAGAGAGAGTGTGAGCAGGGGAAGGAGCAGAGGGGTAGGGACAAGCAGCCTCCCTGCTGAGTGCAGAGTCAGATGTGGGCTCGATTTCAGGACCTTGAGGTCATGACCTGAGTCAAAATCAAGAGTCAGTCACTTAACCATTGAGCCACCCAGGCACCCCTCTGACTGTTCAAATTTATGATCTGTAAACTTAGGATTAGTGTAAAGTTCCTTTATGTGTTCAGGACAAAGTCATTCCTTCATATTATACAGCATCTTTAGTGTCTATTCCTTCTTTTTTTTTTTCTTACCAACAAGTACCATTTGCACACAATTTAAAGAGAAAATTGAAGCCAGTAAGCATTAATTCATCTATCTTTCTGTTTCATTAACTACCAACTGATCCATAATCTCTGTTTACTCCATTATCTGGATCTTGGCAAATTATTCCACACAGATTTCATATGGACTCTTGACTCATTAATTTGCTTTCTCCTACCTTTTTACTTTTCTTTCCTTCTTTCCTTCTTTCCTTCTTTCCTTCTTTCTTTCTTTCTTTCTTTCTTTCTTTCTTTCTTTCTTTCTTTCTTTCTTTTTCTTTCTTTCTTCTTTCTTTCTTTCTTTCTTTCTTTCTTTCTTTCTTTTTTTTTCTTTCTCTTTTCTACTTGGGGTATATCACAGAAGAAGATCTTTAAAATTAGGCAATTCTGATTATATAGGACTACTAGTGACCTATTCAATCATCTTTTTTTTTTTTTTTTTCAAGAGAGACTCAGAGAGGAGAGAGAAAAAGCAAAAACAAAAAACAAAAAACATTGTCTTTACTCTAGCAAATGCTTCCAGGGAGATGGGCAGGACATCTCTAGATTTATTATCCTGGAAAACAGCAAATCTACTTTAGGGAGGAAAAGGAAATGTCTTTATACTTCCTACTAGACCAGGGAGGGACATATGTCTCAAACATTACTATCCTGGAATTTTTCCCTATGCAAGCATTTTCCACTTAACTATAAATGCCTTTCTCAGAGGATCTGAACCAAGTGGAAATGTGAGATAAGCATGGAAAATCATCTCTCAACAATAGTCTTACTTTTCATTCCTTCAGCAAATATTTTCAAATTACCACTTTTCTTCATGACATGTTTCTATATAAATCATTTAAAGTTTATTTAGTAATTTCAATTAAAATTTTTCTTGGAGCTTCCTTTGACATCATAGTCAAGGCAGCCTTACCTATAGCTATGTGATAAAGCTTCTCATTTTCATTTGTTGATATGGTTCCATTTATTTATTTACTTATTCATTTTTCCATATCAACTTTATTATTCTTATTTTATCTGAAATTAAATTTGGTGTTAGGCTGATACTCCAAATGGCTAACTGATTGTGTCACTGTCTTTATTGGAATAATCTATCACTTTCTCACTAGTTGAAATTCTACAAGCCTCAAGAAGTAACTGCATACACAAACATAGACATACACACACATAATTCTGTCTGATTGTAAATTTATTTTATGCTTCATTAACCAATTAGTATTCCTCAGAATGGCTTTACCTTTTAATATATTTTAATATTTGGTGGGGTTTAAGTTGATTCTACTTAAATATTGAGTAGATGCCATATTTACAAAATGTATCCTCACACCATATCAAAAAGAGAGATGTCATAAATACAATGTGATCTTTGAAAAGTCAGAGAGATTTGGATCCAGAACATAGGTGAAGGGATTAATTATATTAGGGATAAGATGCCTTTTCCATTACTGGGTGTAAATAAATAAAAGTAGGCAAGAGTGCTTAGTCTGCAGTTTGTTATTTGGACTTTGAATAAGTTAGATACGGATGGATTCTAAATTAAGTATCTGTTGCTATTCTTTGTACTAATACTGGTTTTCCCCATTCTTCTGAATTCTGGGTGAATAAAGCCTACCAGTGAATTATTTTTCTGAAATGTCACTTTTGATCTTTATTTTTATTGCTGATTCAGTTCCCTGATGACATTTAAATTTTCATTAACTTTTGAATTTTTAAACTATTGTGCAAAATGGCAGCATTAGTTGCTTTTGCCTGCCTAAGATCCCTCTTCATGAAATGACACTTCAATTTTCCTTTGGGTAACTACCCTTGTTCCATTGCTTATAGTTTAAACTTAAGGGTCAATTAATGTGCCTCACCTTCTTCAGTCTATGGGCAATCAGTCTCTCTCTTATAGGAATTTGGTTTTAGTTAGAAAACACAATGAAGAAATTGTCCCTTAATTACTACATCCCGGGAACTGCACTAGTGTTCTTATTCTTTCTGATGCAGAACTCTTCAGTTTTTCCTTTCATTGTGTGAGCTGCCCTATAGATTTATTGAATTTCCTTTATCACACATATGCTAGCCAAAGTTAATTGGTGTTGTCTGCAATTGCTATGCAATGAAGGACATAGAATGGACTAAACCCAGTGATGGGAACAACTTTTAATTTGTTATTGAGCTGACATGGGGCAAAATGCAGTGGTAATCTCATTGATTTTCTGGGATATAAAAATAACATTCCATGGTAGCTAATTAAGTTATCACCTATGGTCACATAGAATTGTGCCTACTGTAGGGAAAACTCTAGGTGACTGAACAGACAAAGACACAGAGTAATTTGAAGAGGATGAATTATGTTATCATGGTTGGGGGGCCGCTATATGCTTGATTTAAAAAAAGGAAGAGAAAAAAATAATCAGATCCTTAAATTCTCATGTCAGTCACAGAAACAGAATCATTATACTAAAAGGATATTATACTTCTTATAGCCACAGGATTGAAATCACTGAAAGGAAAAACCAGTGCTAGATTTTTCATTTGATAAATTAGAACATTAACTAAATTCCAATCCCTTCTAGCATTCTGACATGGAAGTTTAAAAAAAGTCAATATATGAATTAGAATAAAAATATATGTGAAGATTCAGGAAATACACTAATGATTTTGTATTACAGATTTAATTGAACAGCCTGACCTCAGCCATAAGCTCATTTCCAAATGATTCCTACTCAACTTTTTTTTTGAGCATCTCCTGCAGCATTCATTGGGCTGGGCTGGGAGCATAGCAAAGAAAAATGTAAAGTTGCCATTCAATGACTTCTCAATATCTCCTTGTGCATAGTGGTCTTTATTTTATTTTTAAGAACTGAATTCAGTGGTGAATCACTAGGAGAAGGCAGAGTGTGTCGATGTAACTCCCTTCTTTGATTTTTCTCTTTTGGGTTTATGTTCTGTCCTATTGATTCTGCTGTAGTAGTAGCTGTAGGGACAAAAACAATAAATATTTATATATTTTTTTTCCTTGGGGCACCTGGGTGGCTCAGTCTGTTAAGCATCTGACTATTGATTTCGGCTCAGGTAATGATCTTGGGGACGTGAGATTGAGCCCTGCATCAGGCTCTGTGCTCAAGGCAGAATGTACTTGGGGTTGTCTCCCTCCTCCCTGTGGCCCTCTGCCCAATCTCTCTCTCTTTCTTTCTCTTTCTCTCTCTCTAAAATGAATAAGTAACATTTTATATTTTCTTCTGTTCTTTTGGTAGTAGTTTGCACTTCTGCCTAGTACTGTTGACCTGTCAGTTCCATCTGTGCTACTGACATCCAAAAGCTGGCGATATTGTGTTGTGTATTTGCTGGATTTTAGGAGACTCTTCAGACTCCATGTCCATGCAGATACCTGGTGTGAAGGATCCAGGTCAAGCTGCAGCTTCACCCTCCATAGTATCCCCCCAGTGTGGGAGCCCCCTCACATCATAGGGTCTAGATGCAGTGCTTCCCCCCTCTAGTGGATGGTCCTTTTGAAAAGTTGAAGACATTTTGATGTCTTGATATCTCTGATAGATTCTTCTCAAAATCTACATGAACTCATGTAATTTTACTACATCAGATAAGAAAAATATTGCTTGTTGCCATACATAAATGTTTCTGCTTTACATAACTTCTATTTATGTGTTTTACAGATTTTGAGATGAGAGACAGAATAAACTGTAACTCAGGAAGAGGGTCAGACAGAAGAAGGGAGGAAAAGATTCCTATTCCCTGACAAGATGTCTTGCTATTTTCAGGTTACCTTTATATAGACAAGGGAATAAGGGCAGATGGTGAGAAATCATCAGTTCTCCTGGACTGACACTGCTTTGTAAATCTACTGAGATCACTGATCGTCTTTCAGATTAGAAAGTGAAGCATATCCCATTTCATAGCTCTGAGCTATCTACACAGCTGTTTTTATACTATCCTTTAGCAAGAAAAATTAGGAATAGTTACAAAGTAAGGAAGGCAACCGTATATTTCAAGTTTTTGAATACAAGTAAACACTTCCATCGCCAAATTGCAAAGGTAAGCAAAATCTTTTTTCACCATGTTCTGAAGTAAACTGTAGAGTTAAAATAGAGAATAAAGTGTTGTCATTCATAAAATGTAGCAGAAACTTATTTATGTATTTTAACATCTTAAGGACTGTTTTGATGATGGATTTTGAGGATATTGACTAAAGAAACAAAAACAGTGTTAGATTAAAATGAATTTACCCTTATAGGTGAACTTACAAGACATTCTGCAGTTCCACAGATGACTCAGTTTTCAGGTGTATGCAAGTTTGGTGCCCAAAGGACATTGAACAGACAGAAATCACATGGTATTTGAAAATATTGGGATTCAAAGATACTGGATTCTGGATTAAAAAGATCTTGAAATGTTGGATATATTTTAGTGAATTAATTGAAAAATATTGCCTAATTATGTTCTCTGAGAGGTACTAGAATGAATTACCTTTGCCAAGATTTTAAGGAAGAGATTTCCAAGAGAAACATAGGTTTCAAAAAATGTGTCCATGAATGCTATAGTAAGGAGTTCCAATTGAAATGGGCTCTCTGATTTTAGTGTGGCTGGATGGATTACAGACATCAGAATCCAGGTATAAGAAACTCAGGAAAGTTTTAAAAAGAAGTAAAGTTGATGTGATTAACATTTGGCTACAAGGACAGACATACTGATCCAATCTCCAAGAGTAGCCTAACCTTAGAAATCTTTGAGAAAATTTAATTAATCATGAGTCTATAGAAAAGAAAATTTTAGGCCACCTCTAAGGAATGATTTGCCTTATATATCAAATTAACAACTATATTAATTTTATTATTATGAGTATTATATTTTATTTTATAATATAGTTAAAGGCCTGACTTGATATATTACATTACAGAGTCACAATGCTTCCCTCAATTCATGTATCTGAGTCATGGCATATTTCCAAGTCCTGAAATGAGGAGAAATAACTGTGCTCAAAAGCTACACGTCATCCTTTCTTCAAGGCTTTTCCAAAAGGACAGTGATCTTACATTTATTTCTGCCTAATCAAGCTTTCGGGAAAGGAAATATATACAGAATTCTTATGAATTATTGGACATTGAGTCTAATCTAACATTAATTCTTGGGAATCCAGAACTACATTGGGGTCTACTGGTGTGAATGGAACTTATGAGTCTCAAGAGATAAACTGAATTTACATAAGTATTACATGATTAGCACAGGTGAATTCAAAGCTCCATGGTGGTAACGTTTCCAGATCTTAAATTCATAATTAAAATTGATATACTCTCAATTGGCAAAACTATAATAAATTTCCTGATTTGTGGATAAGATTTATACTTATAGGAAGGGTCAAATGTTATTTATATTACTCTTCTTTTAAAAATAGTTAAATGGGTGCCTATGTGGCTCAATTGGTTAAGCATCTGCCATCGGCTCAGGTCATTGTCCCAGGGTCCTGGGATCGAGTCCCAAATTGGGGTCCCTGCTCCACAGGGAGTCTGCTTCTCCCTCTGCCCCTCCTCCTACTCATTCTCTCAATCTCTCTCTCTCTCTCAAATAAATAAATAAAATCTTTTAAAAATTAAAAAAAAATAAAGTAAAAATAGTTAACTAATGGTCATATTTCATTCCTAAAAGAATTGCTCAAATATTCAGCCATTAGAGCTATATGAAAGATTGATTCTGTCATACCTCTTTTTTAATTCTGTAATAGATCCAGTGAAAAAATCTGATAATTTGGGGGAAATAACATGTGTTTATCATAAGCTTACTCAAATTTTCACCCTAATTGGAATATGTGTCAGAGAATATAATATATTTCATCAAATTATTTTATTCTTCTCCTGAGCATGTAGAAAGATTGCTTTGCCTCATGTTGCTTGTATCCAGGCTGGATCATGTAACTGAGTTTTGACCAACTGAGGGAAGAAATGAAGCACAATATAGTTAGGTCTGAGTGTAAGACAGTCACTACAATCTGTCACACTATGTTCTCTGCATGGCTAGAAGTAAAGTACTCCAAAAATGGTGGCGCCACATGATGGAAGAATTTCAGATCCCTGAGTATGTCAATGGGAATATAGCTACTCAAGAAATCCACCAAATTTCTTGTTTGAGCAAGAAATGTATCTTTATCATGTAAAGTCCCAGGAATTTGAGGGTGTTTGTTATATTAGCTTATGCTGACACATGTAGACCTACTTCCCAGGTCCTTGCTATAGTTATTCAGTTCATTTCCTAGTGACTTTTTGCTGCTATTAATTTTTCACTCTATTCAACTGAAGATGGCAAATATTGGACGTTTATAGTTTTCTATCTGAGACATTTCCATCTTGTCTCAAAGGTACATCAGCCCTCTGGTTTGTTATGTACAATATATGCAACAAGGAACTTGGCCATCTTACAATTTTAATGGGACATCACACTAGTCCACTGATGAAGTCATGTTGACAGTTCCTATAGATTGAGAAATAATAAATATTTTATATGTCTCAGTAAGACACAGAGCTTTCAGAAGATAGGGTATAATCCTCCCCAATACACACTCTCTGAGACTTGCCACCTTAATGGAGGGAGTTTCTCATACTGCAATTATGTGGAATTTCAAGAAAGTGCCACTGGATTGAAGGAGAATTTTCTATAGTATTGGACCTAAATTATTCGATGTGGCACACTTGATGGAGTCCTTAGACGTTGTGGAAAGCAAATACACATTTTGGCTCTCTTGTTTAACCTCATTTATCAGACAAATTAAAAAAATAAATAAATTTTAGTGCAACCTAACATAAGGGTTAGGCTTTTGACTGGCTAGTGGATTTGCCTTTTGACCAGTTAGGTCTTGGAGCCATAGTAAGAAGAACCCAGAGTAGAGAATGTTGTCATCACTTGTGTGCTTTCCGTCTAGTAAAGCTTTAGGTGTTTATCTCCATGCCATCAGTTCTGCCTCGGTTGGCCTACTGTGATGAAAGTGGCTCAGATTTTTACACTAGTTTTTTCAAAGTACCAGTTTCAAACCAGAACTTATATTTATTTCAGTGTGAGTCTACTTTACAACTACAGAGAAAATATAGAGAAAACTAATACATGGAAAGTTGTCTCACAGTCCTGTTCATTACTGCTAGTCTTGAAATGGTTTATTTTTCAGGGAATGGGAATGTATATGGGGTAATATATTTGTGTTGTATAGGTCTATTCCAAAGACCACATTATTGCTCATTAAATTTGAAAATACGAATGAAAGTTGTCTTAGTTTCCTTGTTTAATTTTTTTTTCAGAGCACTTATTAGTGTCTATAAAATATTCAGATTCTGGATTTATTCACTTATTCAATACCTACCTTCCCCAAATGGAAAATAAACACATTTTGAACAGGGTCCCGACTTGTCTTTTTACACTTTTACTCACTGTCTCTAGAACTGTGCTCTGGTATGTGGCAGATGGTAGGGGCCAACTGATATTTGCTGAATGAAGATTAATTGATCTTCTGTGTTTCTGGGAGGTATTTTTCTAATTTGACTACATGTAAGAAATATGCTCTAATTTAAATGCTTTTGAGTAATTTTCTTTATTTTTTCATATATTTTCTTTTTTTTCCCTTTTATTCTTCCTTCCTTCCTCTGTGGTAAATATATATTTGCAGAATCAGAAATAGAATCAAATTAATAGATAAATATTATGAGTATGTTACTTAATATTCTTAAGTCTCATTTTCTAACCTTACAAATCAGCTAGCATTGTGTAACACTGCATTTACAGAAACTAAACAAGAATACAGTAACAGATGAGTTCGGATTACTTTTATCATGTTAAGAATTATTCTGAAAGTACACATTTTGAGGTTTGATATAGCTGGGTAATGATAAAGACAAGCTTCTTCTAGTTTCCCTATTTTTTATCTAAAAACATGTGGCATCTCATTTTTGATGAGATCTTGGTGCATCTTCTGGAATCTCATCTATGTCCCAGACAGAAAGAAGTCAGATGGAGTAAAGGATAAGACACATCCCTTTATACCAGGAAATTAATAGCCTTCTTGGATTCCTTACCTGTTAAACTCTGCTTGCTTCTTATAATTCAGATCTGGGGCACATAGTTATGCCCAACTTTAAGGAATCAAGGGAAATAATATTTTTTAAAAATATGTATGTGGATATTTTGCAACAAAATTATGGTTTTGTAAGTTAGAAGAGAATAGATATATATGGATATATAAGCTTTTTTACTAAATGAACCCAGATATTTGCAGTTTACACAATAATCATTTATTTACTGCTCACATGTCTATGTGTCAGTTGAGTTCTGCTCATCTGAAATAGGCACTGCTGAATTCTGATCGGTTCGTGTCTTCTGAGTCCTGGATGATCAGGCAGATGGCTTACTGTCTGCTCTGATGGTGAGGGGTGAGGGTGGTGTCTGGGCCACACATATCTTATTATACAGCAGGATAGCCTTGGCTTGTTCACAAGGCAGCTGGCAGGATGGTTCTAGGAGCAGCAAGAAGGCAAGACCAATGTGCAAGTCATTTTCATATCTTGGTTTACATAACTTTGCCATTGTACCTTTGGCCAAATTAAGTCACATAGTAAAACCCAGAGTCAATGTAGAAATGTATTACCAAATAGCACAGCTACAGGGAGGCAAGAACAGACTTGGACCAGTGCTATAAGCAATTCAACACAGTGGCTAGCTATGTCTGCCTCTGGATAACCTGCAAGTTTGTTGGAAGAAGTAAGTAAGATTACTCAAAGTATATAACACGGTGTCTTGAACATAGTCAACATTCTATCAAACTTAGATATTATATTTAATCGTTTAAACCAGCTTTTCCTAAACTTAGTTGATAATGAAAATATTTTTTTAACATGGTATATATTATCACATAGATCTATTATCATATGGAAATATATATCTAACACAATTGTCCTCTGAGCTCTTCTCCACACATTTGCCAATATAATCTCTCCAGATAGAAATCTGTTCTGCCATTCTCTTCATCAAACCCTTCAATGACTTCCTTTGGTCACCTCACAAAGGTCAAACTGGAGCTTAGCATAGAAGGACCTCTGTCATCTTTGCCGTAACTAACTCTTCAACACATTAACTGCTTTTGGTATGAACACTTCTGAAATCCATATTTTTTTCTACTTCAAAATTTGAAACATCTTATAGATATAAACAATCACTAGAACAATAACAGCTTCTCCTTTGCTAATCCTCAGGAAATTGGATAATGTTTTCTCCAGATAAGTGTCCCTGATATATTAATATCACTAATAAGACACACACTAGTGATATGGGATTTACATTGGTATATGTGTTTATTTTTAATTGAAGAATACATTAATGCCTTAGAATCTTACATATGTGTTATTTCTACATTATCAGAGCAATTAATAAGCCTAATTAAGCAGGCAGTATTATGAAAAACAAGTACTATGAACTAATCTCACCAAGGCCAAGATAGTCCAAAACCTAGATTTCAGGCATCCTTTTTTTTTTTTTTTAAGATTTTATTTATTTGACAGAGAGAGACACAGCGAGAGAGGGAACACAAACAGGGGGAGAGGGAGTGGGAGAAGCAGGCTTCCCGCCAAGCAGGGAGCCTGATGTGGGACTCGATCCCAGGAACCTGGGATCATGACCTGAGCCGAAGGCAGACACTTAACGACTGAGCCACCCAGGCACCCTGATTTCAGGCATTCTTAATGGATAAATTGCATAGGTGTGTCTGGTAGTATTAATATACGAAACTGCTTTTTCTATCTGGATGTTTAATCCATAGGGTTATGTTGTTTCTGTGATAACTCTACCCTGCCTTAAATGAAGTGAAAACACTTGTAAGCTTCTTTAGGGTGACAGTGCTTTGAATTGAGGCATCTAACAAAGAAGACAATGATACAACCTCTAGAATCCAGAATAACCCTTATACCAGTCATATAATGAAAACACTGCAATTTTCATTTGTCAGTTGCTTAACAGACAAACTCCTGGTTAAGTCTTTTATAATATGTATCGATTATATTTATATAATTGGTTATATATTAATTGATTATATAATTCATATTGATGACTGGGCACTATTTTCATTGAAATTTTACATGTTTTCTTCAATCTTTCATAATAAGTAGCTATCTGTTTTTGAGAAGCACAAACATTCATGCAGTAGCTTTTGGGACAAATGTTGAACACATTCCACATTCAACAGTCTCTCATCCACAATTGAAAAGTGAAAAATAACACAAGGAAAATGTATGTACTTTGTATATGTCAAAGAAAATAAACATAAAAACTAGGATCATAGCATAACCAATAAATAGATGTTGACTTTTTTACAAAGAAAATTATTTTTGTAATATATCTGACACAATAACTGTAAAAATTAACTAGCTGGATTAAATTAAAAATAGCTAGATGGAACACTTAAAATCATTTCAAAATTAAACATTATGTTTACTATATAATTGTCAATTTTTAGATATATTGTCATATAACTAATGCAAGCAAGCATTCAGAAAAAAAAAAAAAAGTGCAGTTAGGTTTGGTTTATTTTGGGTGGCATATTTGGCCAGCTGCAGAAATCTAGGGTTCTTTCTAATCATCCCTCTGCCTCATCTCTGAAACCAAACTATCTTAAATATTTAGTTTCAGTTCCAAAATCCCTATACATCACCCTAAATGAATCTAATAATATCTCTCTGTAGACTTGCCAAGAATGTCAAAATTGGTATCAACTTTAGCCATCCACCCCTTTCCACACATGTGCATACACACACATGCAATGTATATTATAATAGCTTGAATTATCTTTATAGCAAACATTTTAAATTAAATATCAAGTCTTTGCTTGGCTTTAATTAATGCCATTCAATGGCATTAATTTGGATCTTAGTTAAAAACAAAGCTTATCCATGACATGGTCTTGAAATTAATAAGGTAGCAGAGCCACTATCCAAAAACACCACCCCCACCCCCACCCCCCACACACACGCACACAGATTGAGGTGGTTTAATACAGTAGAAATGCATTTATCATGCTCGTAAGGGGTCCAATGAAGACCTAGATGGTTGATACTAGTAAGAAGGGGAAGGATACTTTTCTCCTCACTGGCACTTGGGCACACAGGCAGCAGGTGCCTCTTTCGTCTTTAATATATGTGACTAAAGACCCTAGAGCATTGACTTCTAGCCTGCAGATGTATAAAGGACATGGGGAATTAAGTGTGACATTTTTTATGTTCAGTCTTGAAAGTAATACACATCTTTGCCATCTCTTCAGCCCCCACCCCCATATTTCATTGGACAGAATTCAATCACATGGTCACACCTAATTGCAAGTGAGATCAGGAAATAGTCTAGATGTGTTCTCAAAAGATAACAACATGGTTGGGGTGAACAGCTAGGTGGTTTGTGCCACAGCAAAGACCTGTATTATTTGGTCCCTGTCTATTTCTCCTGCATCAGCTCACATGTTTTCCCTCTGTTGCTCCCTACTTTCTAGCATTTTAGTGTTTAAATTTCTCTTCTAGGCCCACTGTCACCTTAGGTATTGGTACATGCTGTTGGTTGGGCCTTAACACATTTTCCTACCTTCCACCTTTCAACTTTTAGCTCTTAACTCAAACAGTGTTTATAGAGATAACTCAACCCTATCCACCAGTAGATCAGTTCTTTCTAAAACATGCTTGCATAATACTTTGCAGTTTTTTATACCAATATTTATTACAGTAGATAATCCATATATTTTGTGATTGATTTATAGATACTTCTGCCTTAATAAAGTGGTATTAAAAAATACCACTAAGTAGGTGGCTTAAATAACAGAAATATATTTTCTCACAGCTCTGGAAACTGGAATTCTAAGATCAAGGTGTTAGGAGCTTTGGATTCTCCTGAGGCTTCTTTCCTTGGCCTGCATATGACTACCTTCTCTCTGTGTCCCATCACATGGCCTTTCCTCTGCATGTACACCCCTGGTTTGCTCTGTGCGTCCTAATTTCCTCTTCTGATAAGGACACCAGTCTGAGTAGATTAGGGCCCACTCTTACAACATCATTTTAACTTAATCATTTCTTTATGGGCCCTATTTCCAAATACAGTCACATTTTGAGCACTTGGAGTTAGGACTTCAACATATAAATTTTAGGGGACATAAGTCGGTCCATATGAGATGGTAAGCTCCATAATTGTTGAACGTGTGATTGGTTTGCAATTATGTCCCCAGCACTAATAGAGCACTCAGCTTATAGTAGGTATTCACTATAAATGTGTTGAGTTAATGAATGATTTGCTAAATAAATACTTGGTCACCATTTTTTAATGTTAGCATTTTTTTCTTCTTATGTAGCCACCAAAATCAATAATGAGAATCCCTATACAGTGTACACAGAAAATAATGTTATAAATTTTGCAAAGGGCAAAGAATATAAAATTTAGTCATTAAGTTGCTATGGCAAGCCAGAATACATATGCATAAAATTCTATATTGGGATACATAGATTATTTTCATTATAACTGATATCGTAATAGTTCCTGGCAGAGTGGGAATTGCAAGGGAAAATAAGAAGTTAGTGTGAGTAATGCAGTCTGTGTGGTACAACTGTAGCCAATAGGGGCAATAAATTTACTCCTGGAATACATGAGGAAAACATCTCTGAAAATTAAGATGTATTATAGAAATACAAAATATATAACAAGTTCCTGTATAATGTTGAACTGAAGTATTGATAGTGGAAATCTCTGTGTTATTCCTGATCATGAAGAGCGTTTTCAATATTCACCATTTAGTATTATGTATTTTGAAGGTTCTTTTTTTTTCCTTGTACTTTTAGTTTAAAAAATAGACTTTTTCAAATTATTGATAAATTTTTAAAATAGTTTTCTTTTTTAAGCCTTGAACAGATGTTTACTTTTATCCAATGCTTTTTCTATGTAGGATGTTTTTGTTTGCTTTCATTCTGTTAATACAGTGTAGAACATTGTTTTGTATTTCTAATATTAGGCAAAAATTGGATTCCTTGAGTAATCCTGACTTGGACTTGGACATATTCAGATGTTGGAAGACATCTGAATCTGAGTTTTTCTTGGGTTGAACTTCTTAATATAAATCCCCTTAATATGTATGAGAATATTCAAATTTTATTTCTTTCTAATTTGATTTTTGTATGGTTGGTTAATAAAGGGATTTGTTCATTTAATCTGACATGATTTTGTTGATAATATCTTAAATATTATATATTTGCTGTCTGTAGAATCTTCCCTTCTTATTTTTTAATTGATAATTAGTATATTCAAACTTTTTATAGTAATAATTCTTGGGGTGCATATAATACAAATACGTGTTTTTATAAATGTAAGGAGTCAACTTTTAATTTTTTTAAATTACTTAATCGTATCTCTGTTTTCTGTTGTATCGTTTGCCATCTTTTAGAAATTATCCCTTTCATAATTACTAGATTTAATTTGCTCTCCATTTTCTAGATTTTTCTTATTGTATTATCATTCCATTCAAAGTATTTTTAAATTTAATTTTTAATTGACTTACAGGTTTCTTATAAATGTAAGGATTAATATCAAACATTTTGGGAATTTTTAATTTGGTAATTTTATAATTAATTTTTATTTATTAGCACATACATATAACTACATAAGATTTTAATCTGAAATTGTTGAGACATAACGTTCATACTCAATTTGTTAATTTCATCACACTCGTGCACTTGAAAATATATGTAAGCTTCAGCTGTTACATGCTATGTTCTATATACATTATTTAAGTTAAGTTTATTAATTGCTTTTCCAAATTTTCAGTATTTCTGTTGACTTTGTTTTTTGCATCTGTGACTGAAATAACTCTTTCAAAATAACCCTCTACGGTTATTAAATCTGTCAATATGCAGTTTCTCCTACATGTATTTTGAGACTGTGTTATTCAGTATAAAAATTAAGACTGTTATATCACTCTTTAGAATGACCCTTTTTTCATTATGAAATTATCCTTTATAACTCTTATCCTTATTTTATTAAAGTCAACCTGGTACAATGATTTTTAGGATTGGTATTTGCTTGATATGTACCTCTCCATATTTTCTTTTCTTTTTTTTTTTAAAGATTTTATTTATTTATTTATTTATTTATTTATTTATTTATTTATTGAGAAAGAGAGAGTTCATGAGCAGGAGGAGGGGCAGAGGGAGAAGTGGGAGGGAGAGAGACAGCACTTTAAGCAGACTCCACACTGAGTGTGGAGCCCGTCATGTGGCTCGATCCCAGGACCCTGGGATCATGGCCTGAGCCAAAATCAAGAGTTGGACGCTTAAGCAACCGAGCCACCCAGGCACCCCCATATTTTATTTTCAAATTTTCTCCATCTTTATATTCAAGGATTTTATAATTTATAAGGAGAATGTATAAATTTCTATTGGTAACCAACACATCTTAGTAGCTTAAAACAACACAGTTTTTTTTTTTTTTTTTTTTTTTTTTAACAACAGTTTCTGTGGGACATGAATCTGGACATTGCTCAGCTGATTTCTTTACTTATGACTCACTATACTGCTGTTAAGATTTTTGGCTGGGCTATATTCTAAACTAAAGGTTCAATTGGGAAAGAATACACTTTCAAGCTCATTCAGGTTGTTGGTAGAATTCATCTCCTTGCAGCTGTAGGTTGTAGACCTCTAGATACTACCTTGTTGGCTGGAGGCTACCATCAACTTCTTTAAGGTCACATGCAGTTTCTAGAGGCTGTCCACAATTCTCTGCTCCATTGGCTTTCCCAACATGGTTGCTTACTTCATAAGGCCAGTAGGGAGAGTGTCTAGAGTGAGTCTGAAAGGATAATGGAGGTTTATATAATGGATATAATGCAATCTGGAAGTGATATTCATCATTTTTGTAATAATCTAATGGTTAGAAATTAAACAGGTCCTCACTACACTTGTAGGTAGGGATGTAGTGGGAAGAGTTACTTGTGGGAATAAAAATTATAAGGTGTGGAACAGGAGAGAATCTGTCACATAACATATAGTTCATTTTCTTTTAAAACCTAGTTTGTTGATCACAATCTTACAATTGGTTTATTTCATCTGTTCAGATTTAATGCAGTAATTGATACATTTAGAAAGTGATATGCCATGTTTCCAGTTTTTTGGGGCCATGTTGTTCATTTTTTTTTTATTTTGTCTTGCTTTATTTTAGTTCTACTCTTAAGTTATTCTAGTGTCCCCATCTTTATCTTGTTAACTGCCCATTCTTTTATTAGTCCCTTACTAGATATTCTAAGGATTACAACAGCATATTTGACTTACTAGAGTCTTACTAGAGTCTACTATGTATTAGAACTTTTCTGCTACTTTGACAAATCAATGAACTTATAACATTTCAAATCTATTTATCATACTCCATTTTTTGTGGATTTTTCAGTCATATATTTTATGTCTACATCAATCTTATATATCACATAATGATATTATGTATATTGATATTCACTTTAATTTGCCCATATATTTATCTTTCCATTTTTGTTTTAAGGTGATTTTATCCAGGATTACTTACTTTCTGCATGGACAAAATTATCCTTGGTATTTGTTTTTCTGCAGATTTTCTGGAGGTGAATTCTTTAGTTTGTGTGAAGGATATACTTTTAAATGTGAATTAAATATACATATAAAAGGCCATGCAAATCGGAATTTTATTTTCAACAAATTTTACTGTTTAAAGTTTATATCCTACATATGAAGAGGCCTGTTATTTTTTTAAATGATTATGGAAATAATTTTGCTTCTAGTTTTTCCTAATGCAACAATAATCACTTCTAAAATTTTATTTCACTTGGCTTATCTCTCGAGGGCTATTTTCATTTTATTAAACACTGAAAAATTATAGCCATGAACAGTCATCATAAAATTATATCAAGTAAAGAATAAAGGAAAAGAGTTAAGATGGGCCCTAGAGGCTATGATTTTGATTTAAAATAAATTTGGAAAGTCATTGCATTATTCAGGGAGCCCATTCAGAAAGCATGGCAAAATGCGAAGTAGAATTAATCATTTTAACAAAAGAAATACTCTTTCTATTAAAAAACATTGACAAACTTGGGACAAATAAAATAGGATAAGATTATCTTTCAAACTAAGAGCATGCTAAAGTAATTATCAAAATTACATGCCACACTTTAATTTCATATTAACTCTTCTGTTGAAAGTAGGGTGTATACTGATATGGAATTATGAAATAGAAATGGTTTTGTGACTATAATTTGTGACTATGATTCCACCCTGATAGTCACAAAATTTTTCATGCAATTTTACTAAAAACTGGTGGATTTAGCAGATTGCTTTAAAATCATACAGTAGGAATTACCAGGGTAAACACTTAACTACTACTAGCAAAATGATTATTGGTAAAATAAGTAGTATTAATTGATAGTCTACTATTTATAAAATATTGTATTGAGAGCTTTACATTAATTAAATTGTATCTTCACTAAATTTCTATCTAGTGAATAAAATTACTTGATTTCATTTAAAAGAGGAGAAATGATGGAATGAGGTCAACATCATGGTGGTAGAAGATGTACCTCCCTTTTGTCTCATAAACAAAAGTGCCTTTGTGGTACTTATGGGATCCAGAACCATATACCAATGAACCTGGGAGGAGCCGTACCCACCTGTGCATCTGGAAATAGGCACACAGGCCATGGTTCAGGCTGTGGAACCAGTAGAGAAGTGAACTTGCCCCAACTCCTTTCTCTATAGTTGGAGAAAAAACCTGGAGAATGCTAACCTGGGAAGATACACAAGATCAGAAGAGAAATTTCAAAAGGCCAGCCTTCCAGAAGGGAGAGTCCATTGGAGAAAAAAAGAACTAAAAAAAGAATTATGGCACAGTGGAAACACTAAGAACTTTACCATTCCTGCTCCATTCCCAAGGCAGCACTGCTGATGACCGAACGAACTATCAGTCAACAAGGACCTCTCCCACAGGGGAAAAGGAAGGCAGTGATTGAATATCCTGAAACCCCAGTGCTGTGAGACTCAGCTGAGTTCTCTATGACTGAGAGGATGGAGAAAATCACGAAAGAGGCAGAAAAGAATATCAAAGGACATGGAAAGAACACTTACAGTAATGGGGGAAGAAATTGAATCAGTGATCAAAGACTTCCCACCACAAAAAACTCCACAACCAGATGGAAAATGCTACCAAATATTTAAAGAAGAATTAATGTTAATTCTTCTCAAATTCTTCCAAAAAAATTGAAGGGGATAGAACACTTTCAAATTCATTGTACAAGGCCAGAGTTACTTTGATACAAAAGTCAGATAAGGACACTAAAAGAAAACTATAGATTGAGCTCTCTGATGAATATAAATGCAAACATTTTCAGTGAATTATTAGCAAGCCAAATTCAAAAATATATTAAAAAGAGTATACCCCATGACCAAGTGGGATTTATACCTATGATGCAAGGATGGATTGACATAAGCAAATCAATAAATGTGATACACTATGTTAATACAAAAAAGAATAAAAATCATATGATCATCTCAATAGATGCAGAAAAAAGCATTTGATAAAATACAATGTCCTTTCATGCTAAAAAAAAAAAAAAGCTCAATGAATTGGTTATAGAAGATTCATAACATAATAGGGTCATCTGTGACAAACCCACAGATAACATAATATTCCATGGTGAAAAATTGAAAGCTTTTCTTCTAAGTTCAAGGACAAGATAAGAGTACCCACTCTCACCTCTTTTGTTCAACATAATACTGGCAGTTCTAGCTAGAGCCATTAGGCAAGATAAAGAAATAAAAAGCATCCAAATTCAAAAGGAAGAAGTAAAATTGTCACTGTTTGCAGATGATATGATCTTATGCATAGAAAAACCTAGAGGTTTAACCAAAAAACTTGGAACTAATTAATGAATTCAGCAAAGTTGCAGATTTTAAAATCAATTTACAAAAATCAGTTGTGCTTTTAGATACTAACAACAAACTTCTGAACAAGAAATAAAACAACATCATTCACAATATCACAACACAATATTATCAAAACTAATGAAATTGTGGTGCCTGCGTGGCGCAGTTTGTTAAGCGTCCAACTCTTCGTTTCAGCTCAGGTCATGATCTTAGGGTTGTGGGATTAAGCTCTGCGTCTGGCTTCTTGATCAGTATGGAGTCTGTGAATCTCTCTTCTTCTCTCTCCGCCCCTCCCACTCGTTCTCTCTCTCTCACTCTTTCACTCTCTCTAAAATAAATAAATCCTTTTTTTTTTAAAGATTTTATTTATTTATTTGAGAGAGAGAATGAGAGACAACACAAGAGGGAAGAGGGTCAGAGGGAGAAGCAGACCCCCCGCTGAGCAGGGAGCCCGCTGCGGGACTCGATCCCGGGACTCCAGGATCATGACCTGAGCCGAAGGCAGTCGCTTAACCAACTGAGCCACCCAGGCGCCCCAAATAAATCCTTTTTAAAAAGTAATAAAATAAATTTAACCAAGGAGGTGAAAGGTCTTTACACTGAAAACTGTAAGACACAGATGAAAGAAATTGAACACACAAACAAGGGAAAAGATATTCCATGTTCATTAATTAGAAGATTTAATATTGTTAAGATGTTCATACTACTCAAAGACATCTATAGCTTCAACATAATCCTTATGAAAATTCCAATGATATTTTTCATAGAAATAGAAAAAAAATCCTAAAATTTGTATGGAAACACAAAAGACTCCAGAATAGCCAAGATAATCTGTATTATACCAAAGGTATAATACTTTCTGATTTCAAGCTTTACTACAAAGCTATAGTAATTAAAACTATAAAATAATATGGTACTGGCATAAAAAATAGACACTTAAACAAATGGAACAGAGTAGAAAGTCCAGAAATAATCCCCACATTTATGGTCAACCAATATTTAGCAAGGGGGCCAAGACCACTCAATGGGAAAAGGACAGTCTCTTCAACAAATGGTGTTGGGAAAACTAGATAACCACATGCAGAAGAATGAAATGGACCCATTTCTTATGCCACTCACAAAAATTAACTTGAATTAAAAACTTAAACATAAGACATGATACCATGAAATTCATAGAAGAAAATATAGTGAAGGAGCTCTTTGGCATTGATTTTAGCAATGATTTTTTTTTTTTTTTTAATATGATAACAAAAGCACAAGGAAAATGGGCACCTGGATGGCTCAGTTGGTTAAGCATCTGCCTTCAGCTCAGGTGATGATCCCAGGGTCCTGGGATTGAGCCCCACATCAGGCTCCCTGCACAGTGGATAGTCTGCTTCTCTCTCTCCCTCTGCCCACGCCCCCACCCCCACTTGATCTCTCTCACTCTCTCTCTCTCTCAAATAAATAAATCTTTAAAAAGCACAAGCAACAGAAGCAAAAATCAATTAAGTGAGACTATATCAAACTAAAATGCTTCTGTACAGCAAAAATAAAAACAAAATGAAAAGGCAACCTGTGAAATGAGAGAAAATATTTGCAAACCATAGATAAGGGGCTGATATCCAAAATATATAAAGACTTTATATAACTCAATAACAAAGAAACAAACAATCTAGGTTAATAAAAAGAAGAAGGCAGGGTGCCTAGATGGCTCAGTCAGTTAAGTGTCTGCCTTTGGCTCTGGTCATGATCCCAGGGTCCTGGGATCGAGTCCTGCCTCGGGTTCCCTGCTCAACAGGGAGTCTGCTTCTCCCTCTACCCCTCCCTCTGTTCATCTCTCTCTCTCTCTCTCCAATAAATCAATAAAATCTTTTTTTTAAAAAGATAAAACAGTGAATAGACAATTTTCCCAAAGAGAACATATAGATGGCCAACAGACACATGAAAAGATATTCAACATTACTAATCCTTAGAGAAATGCAAATCAAAATCACAATGAGATATCACCTCAGAACTGTCAAAATAGCTATCATCAAGAAGAGAAGAGAAAAATGTTAGTGAGGATGTGGAGAAAATGGAACCCTTGTACACTGTTGGTGGGGATGCAAATTGGTTCAACAATATGAAAACAACATGGAGGTTCCTCAAAAACTTGAAAATAGAACTACCAGATGATCCAGCAATCTCACTTTTGGGTATATGTTCAAAGAAAATGAAAACAGGATATTGAAGAGAGATATTACACTCCTATGTTTATTGCAGCATTATTCACAATAGTCAAATATCAAAACAATCTAAGTGTTCACCAATGGATGAATGGATAAAGAATATATATAGGAATATTATCAAGTCATGAAAAAGAAGGAAATCCTCCTATTTGTGACAACATGGGTGGGCCTTGAAGGCATTATGCTAAGTGAGATAAGTCAAAGTAAAACAAATACTATATGTATCACCTATATGTGAAATCTAAAAAAGGGAACTCATAAGAACAAAGAGTAGAATGGTGGTTACCAGGGGCTGGGAGGTAGGAGAACTGGGGAGATGTTGTGTAAGGGCACAAACTTGCAACCAGTAGACAAATAAGTCCTGGAGATCTAATGCACAACTTAGTGATTAAAGACAACAATATGGTATTATAAATGTTAAAATTTCTAAGAGTCTAGATCTTAATTGTCCCCATACCAAAGGAAAGGATAATTATATGATGTAATAGAGTTATTGCTACTGTAGTAATCATATTGCAAAATATAAATGTATCAAATGAACACATTATATACCTTAAACTTATACAATGTCATATGTCAATTATATCTCCATAAAAATAAATGTTTAAAAAAAAAGATGAGAAACAAAACAGAGCCATTGTAATTAACTTTCTGGGAATTGCATAGCTAGTAAATTTGGAGTTGGGATCAAATTTAGACAATCTTATTTTTTCCCAAGTTTTTATTTAAATTCTAACTAGTTAACATACAGTGCTATGTTAGTTTCAGGTGCAGAATTTAGTGATTCATTGCTTTCGTACAGCACCCAGTGCTCATCACAAAAAGTGCCCTCTTAAATACCCATCACCTATTTAACCCATCCTCCTGCCCACCTCCCTTCCAGTAAGATCAGTTTGTTCTCTATAGTTGTCTGTTTCTTGGTTTAGATAATCTGATTTTGGAGTCATTCTATTCTAAATTACTATGCCTAATGTGTGGAAGAAATACAAATAATAATCCCAAAAATCTGAATGATAATTTCTTGAGCATATGATTGAAGTGGATAAAGCATATTTGATATTTTATGTACTGGGCTGTGTGCTATATTTTAAGGCCATGCAGATTAATGAAGCAAAAATCTCTGCCCTTCTCTACTCGACTGTCCGATAGAGGAAATGGATATGTTACTGTAATATAATGTGAAGTGTACTAAAATATAGGTAGCTATAAAGTAACATGGGGGAACAAGTGATTTCCTTGGAAATAAGATAGAATTTGGGGAAAAGGTACAGTTTTTTTTTTTCTTTTTAGAAAATTATCAAAAGTTTTGCAGCAAGAGGCAGATGACTGACTACCTCAGAAATGGTAACAGTCATGGTATATGGCCTGAATATGCAAAGAGTGCTTAGGAACCAGCAGAAAGGTATATGTAACTAACACAAAGGGACAAGTCAAATGGGACTGGAGAAAATGAGAATAAAAATTTGCTAGTTTGTAAATTACATTGTGTAACATGCTGTGATTAGAGTACAGTTTCTTGGAATTATTAAGCACTTCATTCAAAATATTCTGTGAGTTTTGGTATAAATGAATGTCATTTCTTCATAGTCACAGTGGGGTATGAGTTACATATTTACTCAGGATCATTAGTTAAGGTTGCACATTTACTATGATGATTGAAGTTTACACTTAATCCCCTGGATATCTGAATTTAGATAACTTTACATTAGAAATTAAAAAAAAAAAAATCACCAGTAGAGATTGTCAGAGCTTACCCTTAGCCTAAGGAAGATTGTTGAACCTAAACACTAACTCAGAAAAAGGTGTGGACACATACTTGATTATGTGGACAAAGCACATCCATATGGCACCAGCATAAGGGATACTCAAAAATAATTTCTTAAAGTAAATAGTACATATTAAATAAACTATTCTCAGGAGCAACAGAATTGTAGTGATATTTCTAACATTTATTTTGTAACTTTGTATTGAGGAGATAGAGGTTAATTATAAAAGCCTTTCTGGATCCTCAGAGGAATGTTTCCCTTAGGCTTCTACAAAGTAACTTTTACCAGCTTCTTTTCACAATTTTATCCTGGGAGGTCATTGTAGCAATGTATTGGCTCCTAGAGATCTCAGTGGGGCACCACCGGAGGCCATCTTACAAAGGGTGCCAAGAAATAAATGAGATAGGATTGGTGTTCCAGGCGATTTCAAGCTAAAGGAAAACCCGCATGAACAGATGCACTGGTCTACAGAAAATACTACTGCTTTAGGGTGGGATTCTAAAGCACCAGGCTACATTGGTCAGGGCACTTGCTAGAAATAGAGAGACCCTGATACCAAAAGCTGATCCTGGCTAGGACTAAGTGTAGAGAAGCAAAACCAGAATTATAGATGTTTCAAAACCACAGTGCAAAACTGTAGCCAGACCGAGAGATTGAGCAAGAGTCAGACAGTAGGTAAATGCAAGATGCTCTAAGATGTGATTCATTCTGTCCCTCTAGTATTGTAGGTGCATTATATTATGACTAAATATTTTTATTCTAGTGTGCTGTCTAAGAAAATCAATGGCAATCAAGTTTTTAGGAAACATAACTTTATAGACTTTAGAACTGATAAGTTTAGTAAATATGGTGGGAGACATATCAAGTTTTAACTAATAGATTATCATAGACTCATACTTGAAAATAAAATTGTGTGATTGTATTATATTGAATATAAGTTCAAAATGTTATTAATAGACAAAAATTGCTTCTTACTTTAATATATGGTTTTAATTTATCATTCCATGTAACTTTGTATTTTAGGTTAATATTTTACAAAACACATTTATATGAATGTCCTACTGAGAAAATATAATGCCATTTTTTATCGTTCAGATTACTCATTTGCTCATTTATCATTTTCATTTCCTTAGTAGATTGATTTCCAATTCTTCAAATTGTTATAATTTTAGAAAACAGAACTATTCTTCATCACATGCATTGATTACTTGAAGTTAGCTGCAGTTCCTAAAAGAGCAAAGATAAATTTTCTATATGAATCAAACTTCTGTGGAAAAATTACCTGAAGACCTTTACCCTTCATTTAGTTTGCTGCATACAAAACTGATTCACAGGCATCTGTGAGGTTTATTATGACAAGACACAACAAGCCAGTTTATGTGAATCATGAAGACGATGAAAGTGGTTTATTTTCAATCTTCTCCCTCTACCTGTGGCACCAGGAGATCACTTTGAATTCATCTGCGTTTATATATATAAAACGTCCTTGCAAACAGGCCCAATAGAGGCCATTTTGCTCACAATGATTGCGATTCCATTCTCCTCTTTGTTTTTATTTATTTATTTACTTTTTAAAAGATTTTTATTTATTTATTGAGAGAGAATGATAGCATGAGAGGGGGGAGGGCCAGAGGGAGAAGCAGGCTCCTCGCTGAGCAGGGAGCCCGATGAGGGACTCGATCCCGGGGATCCAGGATCGTGACCTGAGCGGGAAGGCAGTCGCTTAACCGACTGAGCCACCCAGGCGCCCCTCCTCTTTGTTTTTAGAGACCTCCCTGGTTACAGGTTTTCTTAATCACAATCAAGGGATTAAAAACACATTTGAAGAACTTATCTGCCGCTTAGGTGAAAAAAGTTGCAGTATATATTTTTGAGCTCCTAATGGATGCAAAGCATTTTAACTGACAGAACAGAAGCTGCATTGCCACAGGTGATGCCCCTGAGGGTTGCAGAGTTCTTGCTCTGAAGAGTTAAACCTGAGTGGGATGAGAAAGTAGGTACTAACTATTCTTATTAATTTATTAGTTTATTCAGTAAATAATTATTGAGCAGAGCACCTACTGAGACCACTCCTATGTGCATCCTTAAAGTATTTTTTCTACCCTACTTTGTAATACTCTATCCAGGGTCACCTGGGTGGCTCAGTTGGTTAAGGTCTGACTCTTGATTTCTATTCAAGTCATGATCTCAGCAGGAAGTCTGCTTGTCCCTCTCCTTCTGCTCCTCCCACCACTTGTGTGCTCTCTCTTCTCTCTCTCATAAATAAATAAATAAATAAATAATAAATAAATAATAAATAAATAAATAAATAATAAATAAATAATAAATAAATAAATAAATAAATAAATAAGATCTGTAATATCCTATCTAGTCATGTTGAGATAATTCAAATGTCTTTTTCTAATATCAAAGCCAGGAGGTGTTTATGGTTGTGTGCGGTGCACACACACACACACTGATAATAATAAAGATCATAGCAGATGATGTCAGAGCCCCACCCATATCCCCTGAAATTCCTTTACTATTTTTGTGCACTCTGGCCTTGGTTTGCTTTCACCCCGAACAGCCAGCAACCATGTTTCTGTTGGAGGTCATAGTCTGGGAGTGCTCATTTATCAAGACCAAATATGGGGCGCCTGGGTAGCTCAGTTAGATGGAGCCCCGCTGCCTCAGGCTCCCTGCTCACCTGGGAGTCTGCTTCTCCCTTGCTTTTGCCCCTACCCCTGCTCCTGCTCTCTCTTGCTCTCTCTTTCTCTCAAATAAATAATACATAAAATCTTAAAAAAAAAAATCAAATACTAGTTTTCTGTTTTCAGATCAATGGCTAGTGAACTTTACCCTATGTCCCCTCTTCCTTGTACGACTTTCCTGAATGTCTCTGAAAGTACCCACTACAAATTAATGTTCTCAATCTTTCCCTTTATATTAAAACCTTTGGTGAGTATATTTTTAGGGCTCTACATTATAAGGTATGAGAAGTTAAAGATATAGTGGGAAGTATGCAACAAGTTTCCTCCAGCTCTGAGTAGGGGACTCCTCATTGTTTACCTCTTCTACTAACTGTATCATTTTCACAGTCTGTTAATCTGTATTAGTTAAAATGGACAGTTAACTAAGAGCATCAGTTATCTCACATAATAAGTCCAGGGGTAGGTAAGGACTTAACAAGTTTAGGTCTCTTGAGACCCCAACTTTCTCTTTTCAACTAATCAACTCGATTTGTGGTTGACTGAAGGGTCTTCCACAATTAAATAGTAAGAAAGGCAAGAAAAGAACTACTAAATTGAAAAATATTTGGTAAAGAGTGATTTTGTGATAAATGACTTTCAGCTAAAATAGTTGTTGTAAGAGAGATTTGTTTGTTTTAAAGAAGTGAATCTTCTTACTTCTCAAGATGTTTAACAAAATCTTATTCAACATTGTCAAGTTATAAAGGCTAAAAATATAGGGTGTTTTTAAAAGACTTTAGCAAAAAGCTACGACTGGTGAAGTTACAATAGGTTATTATGAAAATCAGTAGTTAAATTTGTATTTCAAGATGCTTTTGAAAATTTAATTTCATAACAAAGATATTATGCCACAGTCTACATCCATTTGTGCTAAAGATAGGCAATCAAGGAAAAATTAAGGGTCTAAAACTGGTAAGAAAATTCATAGGTTCTTACTCTTCATATTTCCACTACTGTTATGGAGAGTTTACCTTTACTGCCTCTTCTAATCTCTCTGTGATTCTTTGATATTGAATCTGGCTGACTTTCTGCTAATAGAATACAAAATTATCATGTGTCAGGAGATGTGTAAACTTTTAAAGTGTTCATTAAAAACAAAATCTCTATCCACTTGTAATTCATAGTTATTTTTGAGTTTAGAAGGAAAAAGGTAGAATATTATAATACTTGAGCAGTTTTTAACTTGTCCCACAACGGATGAGGAGTTTGTAAGTCAACAAAACTTACCTATATCTTCATATGCAAAGAAAGAAGAGAAAGAAACATGGCTAAATATATATGACTTTTTAGGTCTAAAGCATTATACCTTGGTTCATTCTTCCCTGTAGGTGTGATAAGAAAGAAAATACAATTGAGGGACTACAAAGTGGCATTAATAAGAATCTTTAGTACTATGTTCATACTCAAGGAAGCATGTGAACAGAGATACTTCTTTTTTAAAAATGTGGACGTGGATACAATATAATGGAATAATGAATGAATGTGTGTGTGTGTGTGTGTGTGTGTGTAAAGGGGTAATAAAGATTATTCTTTGTCAGACCTGACAGGCCTGAACTACACAATGCAGATTTTTAATTTTTAATATTTACCATTTTTATTAAATAAATATACATTAAATTATTATAGGAAGGCATTTTGTCTTACCTCTAATTTCCAGTCTGCATATTAAAAGTAGGTTAACTATGGGCTATTTAGTTATTTAACCACAATAATAGGGTAAAAGAAAGTCTTGGATTTTCATAAAAATGATTACAATTTTCAGTATGATTGTTTTCTCTAGTGTTTACCTTTAATTAGAGGAAACAGTTTAGCATAGCTCTATTATTTTATTCACTAACTTATTTGAAAAGAAATAGATAAGTAAAAACATGTCTAAATAATATCAAGATCTTGGATCTTGACACATTTGATAAGGAACATTAACCTAAAAATCACAAAACTTTGGTAGATTTTTTTTCTCATGAAAATATTTATAAATGTAAGTATTTATTTTTGATATATAATGCTATAAATATGAATAATGTTTTTTAATTAATTGAAGGTTTCTGATTTGGAGTGGAATGTGATAGATCATAATAGACTAACATTCTTTGTGCAAAAAACTAAAAAGGGGGAAGAACTGCAAAAATCACATTTTTAAAGACAATTTTTAAAGTAAGCTGGAAGTATGAGACTTAAAGTTATTTCTGTAGAGGAGTCTTTTCTCATTAAGCCATCACAGGCCATTTTCTCTCCTGAAACATTTAACTGGTTCTAAGCATGGCCTGGCATTCAGGCTCGGCTCAAATGAGACATTGGCCGGGGGAGGGGGGTTAGTAGAGTTTCTATGGCCATAAAGAGCTGGTGCAATTGGAGATTGGAAGCTAGAAGAACCTCAGACACACAGCTGGGTTTTGTTGTGGGACATCCACTGAGGTTTACAGAGTTCGGGATACTGGGGGCTAGCCAGGAAATCAGAAGGAAATGTCCTATAGTTTCACCACATGGGAGACAAAATGTCCCTAGAGAAAGGAATCCTGCAACAAGCACAAGGGACAACAGCATTCCTATTAGATCATTTGCCAGGCTTTGAAATCAGGAAGGATTGGAGAATAAAGAATTAAGCTCAAAGCCATCAAGAGACAGAATTTCCAGGACCAAGGAAATGACAGGTTTAAATAGGATTTAATGATAATATTAAAATTTAACTGTTACAAAATAAATGTTTGAAAATGGAATAAACAGCAAGGGGAATTGGCTTCATGCCAATCAAATTTTGATTTAAGAAAAGTAAAAAATATTGGTATGCCTCCTTTTATGTCATTAAAACAACCCATGAAAATCATTTAATAATACCTATTGAATCCAGGCAATATGTTAACTCAGAATAAGAACATTTTTTCTATTATTTCATGACATCAGTCATGATACCAGCTGTGAAATGATTGTAATAAAAATAATATGCTCATTTTCTCTTCAAAATTTGAAAATAGTAACATTATTTTGCATTCTCTCTTAGTCATAGGTCAAAGGGCAAGTAGCAGAAAAGGACTGATAAAAATGCCAGATCCTGGGTGAAGTATTTTATGTGCATTTGCCTCATTTGATCCTCAGAGCCACCTGATTGTTAACTGTATTACTCTTTAGGTATTAATGATTTTCAAAACCATCAGCAAGGCTATTTTGTAGTCTCAATAAAAGTAATAATTGCTATCATTTAGGAGCACTCATTATGTGCCAGGAAGTCTGCTTAGCATTTTACTTACATTATGTTATTTAAGCCTCCAAACAACTCAATATTCTCATAAAAATTGAGAAAATAGATCCAGAGAGGATAGTAACTCTACCTAAGAGAAAACTGGGATTCATAGTGAGGCTCATTTGACTTGAAAGATTGCTAGTAGCCTCCCTATGCCACTGCCAACCCCCAGTCTCACCAAAGTTAGTTGTAGCCATGATTAGGCATGGAGGCAGGAGGAATTGGGGATGAGTTACTTTGAGCGTGCCAGAGCCATACTTATTTCTCTTTTAAAATGAGCATGTTAGGTGACTCTGTGTGTGTGTGTGTGTGTGTGTGTGTGTGTGTGTGTGTGTGGTAGAAAGAGAGTTAAATTTTGTAATATAAGAAATTCTTGTCAGAGTTACAGGAGATGATTGTGGAAGAGGGGGAGTGGGAAAATCCAAAACATCATAAATTTCCCCAGGAAAGTGTTGTCATTAATTAGAGGTTTTACCAAAGACCAAACACACTAAGAGTTCTTCTCTATCTATTTAAATATAGAATTCAAGATATATTTTGTCATTATTAGATTTTGAGATATAGCATTTGAAGCAGTTGAAGAAATATGTATGTGTGTGTGCATGTGTGTACCATTTATTGAGCCCTCCCTGTGTGCCAAGTACCACAAATAAATGTATGGACACACAGACACACACACATACCTCAAAAGTTTCAATAAACATTGAAATCAAGCTTGTTACTTCGGCACTCTTAGGAAAAAAATTGGATGAAAAAAATGAAAAAGTGAGTATGTGTAATATTGTCACTTTCAGAAAAATTCCCTAGTTTTATTTATTTTCTCTTAATTTTATTATAAAATTAGAGACAATGAAAAGAGCTAAAATATACTAAAATCATTGTTTGTAGTGTTATAACGGAAGCATATACCCTCATTATCTCTTCATCTTGTACATAATGTACTTAAAATTGTGGGTTCTGCACTTAAGAGTTCATAACAGTGGACAAGTTTTTACCCCTTGTTGTCCTCTTATTTATAAAAAATTCTATGATATTTCCCTATCTATCTGTTATAATTTTACTAATACCAAAGTGTTGTTGTGAAGATTCAGTGAGATAATCAGAGTAAAATGTGTTTAAGACTGTGCCTCCCATAGTAAGTGCAAAGTTAGCGTTAGCTGGATTCTTTATATTTTTAGATTGAGCACAGTGTCTGTTATAGAACAGATCTATAATAAATATTTCCTAGATTATAAGATCTATGGCATATGACTCCTTTTATTACTTTCTCTTCTTTTCAAGGTAGTTTCCTTTTGACCCAGGATTGGGAACAGAGGGAGTTGTTATACCTCTACAATCTCTCTTTTCATAATATAGGTTAAAAGAAGTACTCAATATGTAAGGTGGTTAAGAAGACTGCAGAGTCTTCAGAAATACAAACATTATTTGCAATTTTCTAAAATACTTATGTATTTAATTATGAAACTTCTAGTTTCATGTTTTAGAAATTTTCTGTTCTATAGATGACTAATGTAATTTATTAGTTTATTTAAACGTATTCTATTGGTTTAAATGCATTGTAGTGGCTCAGAAAAGGAACTAAATGAAAGTAATCACAATAAATGTTCCTATTTTCTGCCACTGCTCTGTCGGAAGTGAGTGTAGAGAGGAAGAAAGAATGCATGTGATCATTCCTTCACAAGTAGTCCTATTCTACAGTTGTAGTGCATATGCAACAGAATCAAGAAGGGAGAAACACTCATTTTTTCAATTAACTCTTCAGGGGATAACAGAATTTTCATATGAAAGGACCAGTTATTTCAACGCTTTGAAATGTTGTCTTTATAAGTCATGTACTCTCTACCCACTTAGCAGAACTAAAAAATCCTTAATATAAAAGAGCCTTATATATGGGGCATGAGGTCAGAAAATTGGTGTGACATTTTTCAGAGTGTTTTTCTGTGATTTCCAGTGGCTAGGAGCAAATTTCACTCTTGGTCTAATCTTCAGTGACAAGGAAAGATAAATCAAGTATATGCCAAGTGAATATCTATTTTCTTCTCTGATAAAGAGTGTGTATTTGTTAGGGGGAAGAGTAAAAATTAAACAGCAATTTCACAATTTTTTACTTAAACTTTCTTTAATAAAGATGTACCTGGCTAATCATTGATCTTTGCATTTGCATATTTCAAAGGAAGGAAACTATTATAGTGGTAGACTAATTACAATTTAACATCGAGCTCATTTTCATCTCACCAGAAACCAATATAATTTACATAGGTCAATATAATTCTCATAAAAACAAACTATGCATGTTGACCATTATATAATCTAATATTATACAAACTTGTTCTTGAGTTAACTGATATGTCACAAACCATGAAACATGACAAATAGCTCAATGGTTTTATTTTACAAATAATATATTTTAGGCACAAATCAATATGTTATGTGTCAAAATTAGTATATAATATGACAAATAAGTTAAATTTCATTTAACCTAACCCCTGGAATTTTAGGTACTAAAATTACTGAAGCTAAGCTTTAAAATACTTAAGTCTTGGACTTTAACCAAACATATATTGGAAAATATGCCTAATCGTAGTTTAAAAAATATAGACATGTAACTTTTCATTGCATTTAAAGTCAATATTAAGAAGAGGTAGTACGTAACATAGATCTTTTGCTATGGGGGATTTTCAATATGTTTTGAGAAATGATCTGTGGAGGGAACATTTTAAAAATTCACTCACTGCAAATATATTCTAACATGGAAGAATTTAGTTTTAATAATAATTCACAGTAAAGAGTATGAGAAGTTTTCTAAATTTTAATTAATTTTACTGATAAAAATGAATGATCTACCAAAGTTCTACCAAATGTAGAACGTTCAACAAATGGGAAAACAGAATGTTGAGACGGTATCTGTGTTCATGTTTATTTGTGATTTTGGTTGTTTACATGCTGTCGATAGAAATTTAAGCTATAAAAGAAGAAAATCCATTTACCAAGTTATGTTTAAAACATGCAGTAATTAGTTTTACCAACATTTTGGAAGAACTTACCAGTCGAACATGATTCTAAAAGAAGCTGATCATTCTTAGTAGCAACTGATGATGTGATGCCATGAACCCAACAGCCATGAGTGCTCCTTGAATCTCCTATGGCTTCCATTACTTTATCTCACTAAAGTGCTGAAGGGCCCATCTCACTTACAGCCATGGAGCTCTAGTGAGTAGTAGTTGCAGCCAGAGTGACTACATCTCGAACATGCCAATTCATTTTATGAAGTTGACTTACCTAAATCTAACAGACACACCTTGGAAAGTGGAACATTCAGAACCATCTCATTTCTGGATTTTAAAAGCAAAAATCCCAGAAAACATAGTATCAAATTGAACTTATTACCTGGTAAAGAAGAATGATTATCAAGTTGAGGAGGGTGCAAAGCCACCTAATTAATATACCAAAAGACAAAAATGAAAAATACATATAAAATAAAGCACACATTCTTATTATTTAAAAAAAAACTTATTAAATAGATGTAAAGGATATTTTTCTTCTCATGACAGAAAACATTATTAATTTATCCCAACAACCATCATACTTATAAGTACAATACTGGAAACATTACCTCTAAAGGACACAATGTATTTCTTTGCATTACATTATATAGCAATATAATGAAAATGGTATCTAATGTAAAGAGAAACAACCCAAATAGTTTATGTTTTAGAAAAATATAAGAAAAATCATTATTGTTTAGTTCATTTATTCACAAATTTTTTGAGTTCTTTCTTTCTATTCTGCTCAGAACTCTTAGTTTAGCTAAGGGAGATGAACAAATCTGACATTCTTAATGAAGCTAAGATTACCTACCTTGAAAACCCAAGAGTAACAACTAAAAAAAAAAAAAGATATTCTTAAAACAACAAAGGATTCAATAAACTGCCAGTTCAGAACAATTAAACAAAAGTAAATCGATTATCTTTATACTAGTATTAAATGGAAACAATAAACTGCTGAGAGATAAACTCATCAAGATACATGCAAACTGGGGCACCTGGGTGGCTCAGTCGTTAAGTGTCTGCCTTCGGCTCAGGTCATGATCCCGGGGTCCTGGGATCGGGCCCCGCATCGGGCTCCCTGCTCAGCGGGAGGCCTGCTTCTCCCTCTCCCACTCCCCCTGCTTGTGTTCCCTCTCTGGCTATCTCTCTCTCTGTCAAACAAATAAATAAAATCTTAAAAAAAAAAAAAAGATACATGCAAACTTTTTAGGAAAACCAAGCATTTTAGTGAGGGGCTTGGAAAAAATCATGAACAAATGGTTGAATAATGCACATCTCTCATGAAAAAATCAAATTATCTCTCAAAAATAATCAGTTCTTCTCAAGTTAATGTACAAATTCATAGAAATATCTGTAACTAGCACTCACTGCCATTTTTTTCAGAGGCCATGAGGCAGAACTTTTTCAAAGCTCATTTATAAGAATGAGTGCTACAAACTTATCACTGCAATGTCTACTTGCATTATCAGACAACACCTTATGATATAAATAAATAATAGCAATAATGACAAAAAACTTGCACCAAAATCAACTGGAGAAAAAGTCTAGAAACAAGACTTGAGATATTACAAATTTATTATATTGCAAACATGGTATCCCCCCAAAAGTAAGATAATTATGCATTAGAGTTTTAAATATTTATTAAAAAAAACTGTTTTAGAAAATGATGTTAGGTTTATAAATACATTTTCTCGGATAGGAGACAGATACATAAAGACATATATTTTCTCTCCACAAAAGTAGTGCTGAGAAATAAAAAATGTGTTAGACTGGCTTTCTTGGGGAAACAGACTCTGTGAAGGAGGTCTGTGTTCAAGAAGTTTGCTGGTGAGTGTTCTCAGTATCATCTGTTGGGCAGAGAAGGGAATGGGACTGTGCACAGGGAGAACTCCATTGGGCTTACAGGCAATCCCACAGAATGCTCTGGGGCCCTAATGGCCCTTCAATAGTAGTTCACCTGAGGGCAGACAGCCTGGACTTTATACCCCTACTTTGACTAATTTGGACAGAACCCTGAGGATGTTAGATGAGGGCAATGAGATCTCTTTCACTGATGCCAAAGTATGGAGAGAGCTTATGGTAAGACATAGACATTAAAAGGAGAGTTTGTTCTCTCCTTCTAATAACACATGTATGATATGATAGTATCTATTATCTTTCTATGTACCTATTATCATATATCTGTATGTGTACATATAGGTAATAATAAAATGTTAAAACTAAAAGTAAAAGACAAGACACTAGAAAATATTAAATTATATTTGACAACTAAAAGGTTAATATATAAGCCATGCTCCCAAGTTAGTAAAAAGTAGAGACATGCCACAGAAGAAAAATGGACAAGGGACATGAATGGTTAATTCACAAGAGAGATTAAATTCGCCAAAAAACATTAAGAGATAGCCAAGGTCGAAATTAATCAAATAAGTTCACATTAAGATAGTGGTAAGATGATGTTCAGGGATGAAAATACATTCATGAAATAATAAAACAAAATGAAAAAAATGTACAGAATATATGATCCAACATATACTTAAACATGTAACTACAAAAATTTGACGTCACTAATGACTTCATTTTAATATGCATATTTTAACATTTATTTGAAGATATTTTGATAAAAAATATTTGCATTTTCAGTGACTTCTAATGCCCTGTGTTAAAATGATGCATTACATAAGCTTTATTTATTAAAAAAACTTCTAGAAAATAACGTTAGGCTTATAAATAGAATTTCTCA